>NC_091620.1:60399796-60710733 GCF_027580195.1 Bos mutus | reverse complement strand
TTTGATCTCGGTGTTAAGGTCTATAAACTGCATTATGTGGTCTCTCATCTGACCTAAATCTTTGGTGAAGAAAACTAACATACTGACCACATTCTAAGTTAAAAACTAATCTTCTCCCTGACTCCCATCTTGTTGTTGTTGTTCAGTCGCTCAGTCATGTCCAACTCTGCGACTCCATGGACTGCAGCATGCCAGACTTCCCTGTCCTTCACAGTCTCCTAGAGCTTGCTCAAATTCATGTCCATTGAGTTGGTGATGCCATCCAGCCATCTCATCCTCTGTTGTCCCCTTCTCCTCCTGCCTTCAGTATTTCCCAGCATCAGAGACTTTTCTAATGAGTTGGCTCTTCAAGTCAGATGGCCAAAGTATTGGAGCTTTAGCTTCAGCATCAGTCCTTCTAATAAATATTCAGAGTTGATTTCCTTTAGGATTGACGGTTTGATCTCCTTGGAGTCCAAAGGACTCTCAAAAGTCTTCTCCAATAGCACAGTTCAACTCTCATCTCCCGGCAGAATATTGTCTCTGTAGCTTGGCAGGATGTCATTAAGCATCCTGTTTGGACTATAGCCATACCCTATTAGACATACATTCAACCATTGTGTTCATAATGTCTTGAAGGCTATAGATGAGGACAACTGTTAAACTGTAGTCCTCTAAACTCTCTAGGCTTTAAAGAAAGTGAAAATGAAGTTGCTCAGTCTTGTCCAACTTTTTGTGACGCCATGGACTGTTGTCTACCAGGCTCCTCTGTCCATGGGATTTTCCAGGCAAAAATACTGGAGTGGGTTGCCATTTAAAGGACTCTATAAAGATCTGGTTCTTTCAAAAAGAAGTTAGATTCTTATAAGTCTGAAAACATGATTTTTATAGTTAACAGGTAGCAATCATAGGTTGTGTTGAATATATAGATATAGTCAGATCAAATACATAGAAGCAGTCTGTATAAGGACCCTCAGTAAAAAGTCTAATGTGGAAAGAATACACAGAACAAGGTGTCAGAATGGTGCTGAAATTTCATCTGACAGTCTACTTTAGCTATATACTGAATAATAAGTGTACTGAATAAAAAGTTGTACACTGAATAGAAAGGTGATAAAAGACTGAATATAAATCAACCGACACTTAGCCTCTCTCAGTTACTGTTGACCAGCAGGGTGGTTTCTCCGAGATGTGGGTTTAGGCAGTAGCTCTGTCTGGTAGCTCCATCCTCAGGTGGCCTCTGATGGGGATATTGGTGACTGTATTTGTCATTATGAGAAGATCGAGCCATACATCTTCCAAATCTGAATCACTTTGCCATACATCTGAAACTAATACAATGTTGTTAATCAGATCAGATCAGATCAGTCGCTCAGTCATGTCCAATTCTTTGCGACCCCATGAATCGCAGCACGCCAGACCTCCTTGTCCATCACCAACTCCCGGAGTTCACTCAGACTCACATCCATTGAGTCAGTGATGCCATCCAGCCATCTCATCCTCTGTCGTCCCCTTCTCCTCTTGCCCCCAATCCCTCCCAGCATCAGAGTCTTTTCCAATGAGTCAACTCTTCGCATGAGGTGGCCAAAGTACTGGATTTTCAGCTTTAGCATCAGTCCTTCCAAAGAAATCCCAGGGCTGATCTCCTTCAGAATGGACTGGTTGGATCTCTTTGCAGTCCAAGGGACTCTCAAGAGTCTTCTCCAACACCACAGTTCAAAAGCATCAATTCTTCGTGGCGCTCAGCCTTCTTCACAGTCCAACTCTCACATCCATACATGACCACAGGAAAAAACATAGCCTTGACTAGACAGACCTTTGTTGGCAAAGTAATATCTCTGCCTTTCAATATGCTGTCTAGGTTGGTCATAACTTTCCTTCCAAGGAGTAAGTGTCTTTTAATTTCATGGCTGCAGTCACCATCTCTAGTGATTTTGGAGCCCAGAAAAATAAAGTCTGACACTGTTTCCACTGTTTCCCCATCTATTTCCCATGAAGTGATGGGACCGGATGCCATGATTTTCGTTTTCTGAATGTTGAGTTTTAAGCCAACTTTTTCACTCTCCACTTTCCCTTTCATCAAGAGGCTTTTGAGTTCCTCTTCACTTTCTGCCATAAGGGTGGTGTCATCTGCATATCTGAGGTTATTGACATTTCTCCCGGCAATCTTGATTCCAGCTTGTGTTTCATCCAGTCCAGCGTTTCTCATGATGTACTCTGCATAGAAGTTAAATAAACAGGGTGACAATATACAGCCTTGACGTACTCCTTTTCCTATTTGGAACCAGTCTGTTGTTCCATGTCCAGTTCTAACTGTTGCTTCCTGACCTGCATATAAATTTCTCAAGAGCCAGGTCAGGTGGTCTGGTATTCCCATCTCTTTCAGAATTTTCCTCAACTATACTCCAATATAAAATTTTCCAAAAATGATTTAAAAAAGAGATTAAGCCATACATAGTGATAAGACTAAGAATCACATATGGCATAACCCACAGCCAAGTGCACAGAAACCTTTGATGTTCTAGGCCTCACAGATACAAAGATTGATGACATTAGGCCTTGGTCCCAGAGGACCTTGGAGGTCACTTGGGAAGAATAATATGGAATAGGAAAAGTAAAAGCAAAGTGCTCAATGCTACCAACTAGATATAAACAAAGTGCCGAAATAAAACAGAAGGTCAAGCCACTGTCTTTGCCTGACCATAATGAAGTTATAAAATTATTTTCTGACTAGGGATCGGAAACCCAGTAACTTTATACAAAATCAGCTGTTTACAATGGTGGGTGTAAGAAAGGCATTAGTGACTGTGCACAAAACTTTTTGAGGGACTATACATGAAAATTGTGCCCTGAGAGTGCTGGAAATATGTGCTGGTGGATGATTCTGGTAGAAACTACAAATGGGATCCCTGCAGTGTGAGCTGCATAAACTGTGTCAGGAGCCAGCTGACGATGTCGTCTTTGTAAAGTATTTTTATTTATGCTATCAGGTCTGTATTTCTCTATACCTTATATCTTTATTGATTTTAATTTTCAATCACTTGCAGGTTAAAGTCTGTAATCTTCACTTTGTTCTGGGGAATTCATTTATTTATGAAATATGAGCTGATTCTTAACAGCAATAGTCTTGGAGAACCGAGAGAACCATCCAACACTGGATGTTAAAACAGTGGAATTGGAGGTCAAGAATTGAAGAGGAAAGGTTAAAATCTTACCTCCTTCTCTTTCTGCTTCTGTAACTCAGCTTGCTCCTTGCAAAGTCTAGATCATGTAGGTCTCAGAAAGTGGGGACTCACAATACTAGGGACTGGAGCTTGTCTCATTCACTCTTGTCCTGCTCCTTGCAATCGCCCTAGCCCTTGCAAACCCGCAAACCTGCTTAATCATGCCTGCCCATATATAAAAACTCTGTGACCCCTTTGTTCAGGGCTCAGAGCTTTGAGCATTAACTCCTCTGGGCCTGCCAGCATAATAAACCTGAGTTCTCCAACTCTCCAAGTATGGTGCTTGGTTTCTTGAGTACTGGTTTCTGCAACAGAATGAGGGGATGTTGGTGAAGGGAAAAAAAGAAAAACTTTGTTCTTTGAACTCTCTCCAGGGTAAAACTGAAGGTATTTCATTAATATGTACGTAGATAATTTTACATTCTTACAGTGCATATTTAAATTTGGATTTAAAAAATTACCTACATCACAAGATTTTGTATCATCTAAAAGAATATTTTAATTGGTCCATCTGTCATTTGAAATAATACTCTACTTATTATAAAGCAGGTGTTAGACACCTCTGAATATTCCATCCTTAATTAAAGCATAAAGAAAGTAAAATTACATTTTCTATTTTAAAACTTAAAAATCTAAAATTCCTAGGCATGAATAACAAAACATATGGAATCATATGATTTTGTAGATTAGGTAACTAATGGTTAGACATTGATTCTTGACATTTAATTCTTGACATACTTTTGTTCTAAATTTGAGACATGTAATAGATAAGAGTTAATATTTGGAGACTGTTATATTCAAACTTTGTTTATGTATACTGAGAAAGTTAAGTACACTCTCTAATATCATACAGCTGAGCAACCATTTACTCTTGAAATGAGATTTCACCATAGATTTGATGGTAGTTTAGGGAACTTTTTCCAAAGAAAAATAATTTATTGTTTGATGCCTCAAAGGCAAAATGCACTATGTGTAGCCTGTGTATAAATAAGTGATTTTTAAAAGATTATCTTGGGTTCATTTAAGCTCAGATTCTGTCACTAGTTTGCCAGCATTTTGAAATAATTTAGTGATCATTTGGAAAGTCTATATACTATCCCTATTAAAATGAAAATCAAGTTTGAATCTTCCTTAAAATCTGTATAGAGAAAATAATTGAGATTTTTTCTCCAAAAAGATTGAGAAAGATAATAGCAGTGTTATTTGAAGTATATAGAAGGTTAAACAGCAATGAATAAAGAGTATGCAGCAAAGTTAGGAAGATTGAAACATCTAGTGGAAATCCAGGGTTATTGTTTGCCAGTTCTATTCGAAACATCTATTAATGTTTAGCTAAATAAATGAAAAAGATAAGGTGTCCATATGTGCGTGGATTTATCTCTGGGCTTTCTATTTTGTTCCATTGATCTATATTTCTGTCTTTGTGCCAGTACCATACTGTCTTGATAACTGTGGCTTTGTAGTAGAGCCTGAAGTCAGGTAGGTTGATTCCTCCAGTTCCATTCTTCTTTCTCAAGATCGCTTTGGCTATTCGAGGTTTTTTGTATTTCCATACAAATTGTGAAATTATTTGTTCTAGCTCTGTGAAGAATACTGTTGGTAGCTTGATAGGGATTGCATTGAATCTATAAATTGCTTTGGGTAGTATACTCATTTTCACTATATTGATTCTTCCAATCCATGAACATGGTATATTTCTCCAGACAATCGCTTTAACAAGTGGTGCTGGGAAAACTGGTCAACCACTTGTAAAAGAATGAAACTAGAACACTTTCTAACACCATACACAAAAATAAACTCAAAATGGATTACTCAAAATGGATTAAAGATCTAAACATAAGACCAGAAACTATAAAACTCCTAGAGAACATAGGCAAAACACTCTCTGACATACATCACAGCAGGATCCTCTATGACCCACCTCCCAGAATATCGGAAATAAAAGCAAAAATAAATGGGACCTAATTAACCTTAAAAGCTTCTGCACATCAAAGGAAACTATCAGCAAGGTGAAAAGACAGCCTTCAGAATGGGAGAAAATAATAGCAAATGAAGCAACTGACAAACAACTAATCTCAAAAATATACAAGCAACTCCTACAGCTCAACTCCAGAAAAATAAATGACCCAATCAAAAAATGGGCCAAAGAACTAAATAGACATTTCTCCAAAGAAGACATACAGATGGCTAACAAACACATGAAAAGATGCTCAACATCACTCATTATCAGAGAAATGCAAATCAAGACCACTATGAGGTACCATTTCACACCAGTCAGAATGGCTGCGATCCAAAACTCTACAAATAATAAATGCTGGAGAGGGTGTGGAGAAAAGGGAACCCTCTTACACTGTTGGTGGGAATGCAAACTAGTACAGCCACTATGGAGAACAGTGTGGAGATTCCTTAAAAAACTGAAAATAGAACTGCCTTATGATCCAGCAATCCCACTGCTGGGCATACACACTGAGGAAACCAGAAGGGAAAGAGACACGTGTACCCCAATGTTCATCGCAGCACTGTTTATAATAGCCAGGACATGGAAGCAACCTAGATGTCCATCAGCAGATGAATGGATAAGAAAGCTGTGGTACATATATACAATGGAGTATTACTCAGCCATTAAAAAGAATACATTTGAATCAGTTCTAATGAGGTGGATGAAACTGTAGCCTATTATACAGAGTGAAGTAAGCCAGAAGGAAAAACACCAATACAGTATACTAACGCATATATATGGAATTTAGAAAGATGATAACAATAACCCTGTGTATGAGACAGCAAAAGAGACACTGATGTATGGAACAGTCTTATGGACTCTGTGGGAGAGGGAGAGGGTGGGAAGATTTGGGAGAATGGCATTGAAACATGTAAAATATCATGTATGAAATGAGATGCCAGTCCAGGTTCAATGCACGATACTGGATGCTTGGGGCTAGTGCACTGGGACGACCCAGAGGGATGGTATGGGGAGGGAGGAGGGAGGAGGGTTCAGGATGGGGAGCACATGTATACCTGTGATGGATTCATTTTGATATTTGGCAAAACTAATACAATTATGTAAAGTTTAAAAATAAAATAAAATTAAAAAATAAATAAATAAATGAAAAAGAAACAAGGACCCTGTATCTGTGTTGAAGAGCTGTGTAAGCCCTCCAGCTTCACTTGTATGGGGAATTCTCTCTACAAATAGGCTTTACAGGTGACAATATGCTTCAAAATAAAGCAGATATTAAGCAAAATTCTATGCAAGGAAATCAGCATTTTTAATTACACAACACATGGTTATCGATTCTTTAGAATCTTAAAATTCTAAAATGGAACTTGAATCTTGTATCAGTGTATTCAGATGCCAAGAGAGAAAAAAAATAATGCTCTGAAAAATAAACTGTGTATCAACTTTGTATATAAAATATTAAAATGCCTGTGTTAATTGAGATAGATGATAAAATTAAGATTCACAATAAATTCAGTAAGCCTTCAGCCTTTAGTATATATGATTATACATCATAAATAATGATGGCAAAAATACTGAATTAGGAAAGAAGTGGTTCAAAATAAGTTTTTATGAATATCTGGAAAGGTTTAGGTCAGTTTGACTAGTTCATAAGCATTAAACCAATATTTGTTGAGAAGTAAAGCACTGTGCTGTCTTAAGAAATACAAGGAGGAGAATGCACTAATCCTGTCTTGAAGGGATGCACCTATATGTGAATGATTTATATGCAGGAATATTCATAATAAAATATATAGCACCTGTCTTATAATTGAATGAACTAAAGTTAAACTAAAAATAGAGGCACATGACAGAATTAATTTTACTTTGGGAGAATTTTCCACAGAAAGTTAGCTTTGAGATGGAACTTAAAGAAAAAAAACCAACACAGTATTTCAAAAATTAGATATGAAAGGGAGAATGCTGCAAACCAGCTCTGTCCAGTAGAATTTTCTGTGATGAGAGAAATGTTATATATCTATACTGTCTACTGTGGTAGTCACCAACTACTTATGGCCTTTGAGAACTTGATATTTTTTAACTGCAATTTTAAACTTACTTAATTTTTATTTAATGGCTGCCATATTGAACTGCACAAGTTGTGGCTGAGAAACCAACCTGAATAGAAGCACTGAAGATTGAGATGCGGGGCTTTGGAGGCGGCCATGTCCCTGAACCAACTGGAGCAATGTGAAAGGTAAGATGGAAAGAAAATATTCAGGTAAGATTTTGCCTATTAGACTAGTATAGAAAATGCACTGAAAATTTATGAGCAGGCTTGAGTCAAGTCCAACCCTGGATTTTAATAAGAAAGCTGGTAACAGTATGAGTTGGAACCAAAGAGATCCAGAAAGTGTTTACTGTCAAAATGCAGGCAAGTGAAAGTAAGATATTATTATATTAAGACAAAAGAAGAGAAAATTATACCAGAAGGAGGTTCATTTATCAGAGATTCATTTATTCAGAGATTCATTTATCATACTGTAGTAGTTTGATTTCCCAAATTAAAGAGGAAACATTTGAGTAAAAATTGCAAATGCCAGTGGCCCTGTTAGAGAGTGACTGGACAAGGAGGGAAGTGATCAGGGATATCCAAGTGGGTGACTGGGGTTTGTTCCCACAGGGAAACTCAGGGGGATGGATAGCTCGCATGGCTCAAAATTATTCCAACAAAGGAAGAGGGGCAGTAAGACTCTACACATACTTGATTCCCACCCCTCACTGGCTGAGGGCGGTTTCCAGGGGATATTAATTCCTAGGACATCTGGCCTGCAATAGTCCTGCATGGTTTCAGAAAAAAACCCACAGTGGAAGAGATGCAAATAATGGGATTTGGAAGCCTTCTAGAATATGCTGAAATGGCTGCACCTAAAGAATTTAGTCAGGAATATGACAGCGTCTGCTAAACGTGTGGAATATTATGCTGGGTACACCGCACATCCTACAAAGTGATGTTAGAATATAAGTTGGTGTACTAACAGCTTTACTTGTTAAATATGAAGGTAGATAGTATTCAAGAAAAATAAATAAGAACAAAAAAAAAATACATTCATATTGGAAACCAAGTATGTCCATAGAGTACTAATTTGTTAATTTAGTCTAAAGAACGTACATTCAATTAATTATAGACCATTCACAGTGGAAGCAAACTATGTTGTTTTTGGAGCCAGTGGTTGTCAGAAAGTTTTCTGTGGCTCTTTGATGTCCTGCCAAAGCTTCATAGTGTGTATGATTTTGATGAATATGTGAAGCTTATTATTACTAAATTTGAGTATATGTTCTGTTATATGACAATATGTGATGAGCTAAAATGTGAGTGATGAGGCATAGCATATTATGAAGCCTAACACTAGAAAAAAATGTTTATTAGAACATATGATAACTCTTCCCCATGAGCATGGGCTATAATTTGGTCAATGAAATAAAGATTTTAACTTAAACTCTGTCACAGTGAAAGATAACCAAGCTTAATAAATAAACAACTGGAGATGCTTTTATAGACACCAGGAGTTATTATTGTCCTGTAGTAAGGTCAGTGTCCTAGTTATTACTGAAATTTTGTGTGGTTTTAATCCCTTTATTGATTTGTCACCAAAACCATAATATGCTAAAGTGGACTGATTAAAAAAAAACAAAAACAGTTGGAGAAACAGTTTAAGTTGGGGAATGTGTGTGTTGTGTTGATATATCAAGTTGTGAATCATTTTATGAATATGAAGAATTTAAAATATATTTATTATTGTGAAGTATGTCATAAGTAAAATATTGAAATATTTGTTTAGTACTGATTTTTCCAACAGACACAAAAGTGTTACTAAGGTATATTCATTGCAAATCAGTTGTGGAATGTTGGCCAGTACTGGGATTAGACAATCAAAAATACACACTTAATAACCAGGTCATACCTCTTCAAGCAGTATATTTGCTAGTGATGCAAAGAAGTTATTTTGCTAAAAGTTATATGATAAATGGATGTCTTGTTATAATTAATGAATCATGATTCATGATAAGTTGTCAATACTGCTTTAGCATACATATTACCAAGTTAAAATAATTGAGGCCATTCAGGGATAGAATTTTGCCCTTTGTCATCCATTCCTCTCTGTTATATCAAGGACCGAGTAACACATGGATAAAAATGTATATGGTGCTGTGGTGCTTTTTATATCAACTCTTTGTGAAAGTGAATAGTCTTCCATTGATACTAGATGCTTCATTTTTCTATATGAATTTCTTCACAATTCATTGGCTATTAATGCCTGTTTCTGCCTTTAACATAGAACATTGAAAAAGTCTACTTCAAAAAATAGCATCTCAAGCTTACTACTTATCAATGACCACTAAATGTTTAATTAGTATACATGCTCTGTATGAAAGATTGTTTTGAACAACGATGACTACATTCCTCTTCACGTAGTGTAACTATCAGTCATTTATTTACATTCACTTTAGCCATATCCGCTACCACCCATGCCTAATATACTGATTTAAATTGCCTCAGTCTTTTTATATGGAAGAATTTTGAAAAGGAATTTATGTCACACTGAAAATTGAACATGAAATTAATTTACTAGATAAAAGATAACATAAAAATGAAGGTGATAAACCTAAAACACTGTTACTTTATTTAAAATAAATATAAAAATAAATTTCATGTAAATAAAATATATATTCAAGGTACAAAATTAAATACCTGAAAATATGTTCCTCACTGGAAAGACTGCAGTTTTTATGATCAGTCAGTAATAAGTGAGGTATTCAATTTGATGTGTTTTTTATTTTATTCTTTATTAAAATAAATTAAATAATAATTTTAATACAATTTTAAATAAAATTTAATAAAATAAAACTTTAATTTTATTATTATTTAATATATATTAATATTTAATATATATAATTCTAACTGTTGCTTCTTGACCTGTATACAGATTTCTCAGGAGGCAGGTCAGGGGGTCTGATATTCCCGTATCTTTTAGAATTTTCCAGAGTTTGTTGTGGTCCACACAATCAAAGGCGTTGGCATAGTCAATAAAGCAGAAGTAGATATTTTCTGAAACTCTCTTGCTTTTTCAATGATCCATTGGATGTTGACAATCTGATCACTGGTTCCTCTGCCTTTTCTAAATCCAGCTTGAAGCTCATGGTTCATGTACTGTTGAAGCCTGGCTTGGAGAATTTTGAGGATTACTTTGCTAGTGTGTGAGATGTGTGAAGCTGTGTGGTGGTTTGAACATTCTTTGGCATTGCCCTTCTTTGGAATTGGAATGAGAACTGAGCTTTTCCAGTCTTGTGGCCACTGCTGAGTCCTCCAAATTTGCTGGCATATTGAGTGCAACACTTTCACAGCATCATCTTTTAGGATTTGAAATAGCTCAAACTGGAATTTCATCACCTCCACTGGCTTTGTTCATAGTGATGCTTTTAAGACCCTCTTGACTTAGAATTCCAGGATGTCTGGTTTTATGTGAATGATCACACCATCATTTTTGTCTGGGTCATGAAGATCTTTTTTGTGTAGTTCTTCTGTGTATTGTTGCCATCTCCTCTTAATATCTTCTGCTTCTGTTAGGTCCATACCATTTCTGTCCTTTATTGTGCCCATATTTGCATGAAATGTTCTCTTGGTATCTGTGATTTTTCTTGAAGAGATCACTAGTCTTTCCCATTCTATTGTTTTCCTCTATTTTTTTGCATTGATCACAGAGGAAGGCTTTCTTATCTCCCCTTGCTATTCTTTGGAACTCTGCATTCAAATGGATATATCTTTCCTTTTCTTCTTTGTGTTTAGCTTCTCTTCTTTTCTCAGTTATTTGTAAGGCTTCCACAAACAATCGCTTTGCCTCTTTGTTTTTCTTTATCTTGGGGATGGTCTTGATCACTGCCTCCTGTACAATGTCATGAACCTCTCTCCATAGTTCTTCAGGCTCTCTATCAGATCTAAACCCTTGAATCTATTTGTCACTTCCACTGTATAATCATAAGGGATTTGATTTAGATCATACCTGAATGGTCTAGTGGTTTCCCTACCATCTAGTCAAGGCTATGGTCTTTCTAGTAATCATGTATGGATGTGAGAGCTGGACTATAAAGAAAGCTGAGTGAGAATTGATGCTTTTGAACTGTGGTGTTGGAAAAGACTCTTGAGAGTCCCTGGACTGCAAGGAGATCCAACCAGTCCCTCCTAAAGGAAATCAGTCCTGATTATTCATTGGAAGGACTGATGTTGAAGCTGAAACTCTAATACTTTTGCCACCCAATGCAAAGAATTGACTTATTTGAAATGATCCTGATGCTGGGAAAGATTGAATGCAGGAGGAGAAGGGGACGATAGAGGATGAGATGATTGGACAGCATCACCGACTCAATGGACATGAGTTTGAGTAAATTCAGAGAGTTGGTGATGGACAGGGAGGCCTGTCATGCTGTAGTCCGTGGGGTCACAAAGATTTGGACCCAACTGAGTGACTGAACTGCCTGACTGACTGATCCAGATAAGAAAGGGGTCCAAATTCTGAGTCAATTGAATTCCTAAGGCAGATAGTTTTTTTTCTTTGCATATCATTTCATCTTTCATTAGCAATTGATCTCCACAATGATATCAGTATGTATGGTTGTACAGCGTAGTACCTGCATTTTCAGACCTTCTTTGCAGCTAGATTTTCTGTTTGACTGTTCTACTCAATGGAATCCACGTAGAAAAAAAGTTGAAAAGTTGTGTTCAGCTTCTAGAAAATATGCTTAAAGTGGGAAAATATATCCTTCTCCCTTCTTTTTTTCTCCTTCTGTCTGGCTAGAAGGCAGATGTGAGAGTTTGATCTAGAGTAGCTATCTCGGACTATGAGATGGAAACCAGGATTGAAATATGGCAGACCATTAAGAAAAAGGTGTGTATGTCTCTAATTTATAATAGTTGAGCCCTTACTCTTAATAGTGTCTGCGTTCATTTATGCATGAGTTATTAAATTGTATTTTTACTCAGTATTACTTTGGTGTTTTCTGTCACTAAAACTGTGTCAAACTTAATCTAAAGAGGAACTCACTCTATAATTACTTTCTACACCTAGTTGTGTTCTTAGAAAATTGATATAACTTTGCCTTAAAGGGTAAAGGTACATTTTACAAATGACCAAATTGTATCTAAAATACATATACTTATGTCAAGGACTATACTTTTTATATAGTGGCCATATAGATTCAAGATTTCATCTAAAAATTCATAAATATCCTCTTACAACTTGAATAGATATATCAGAATATTTCCCACAGAAAACAAAAGAGCTTCACTATGAAAACAATATTTGTCCATTCTAACTTCTTATATTTCTGCAGTACTAAGGAAGAAGGTTGAAAATTCAGGAGCCTTCCTTTATGTTATTGGAAAATTTTGCAATTTTATTACGTACTGAGAAATTTCTATGAACTCTTCATGCGTAGTTTACATTGTGAGAGTTGCTTGCTTGCACAGTAAGGAGTAAATTTTTGCATCTTTTCTGAAACAAAATCTTAAGTACATGTGACCCGTCCTAACAGTGGTTTTACTGTCAACACTACTTAACCAATAAATCACTCCCAGGCTGTTCTATTGTTTATTATGATAGTATCAATACAATAATTTATTGATATTCTGGTTATAACCAAGATGGAATATGTTGTTATTCAGGAATACGATAGTATCAGATGAGACAAAATAATATTCTTAGAGTTCCATGGCCATAGGGACTTTCTCTCAGTCTTTCTCTTTAGGTTCCAGCATGCTAAAATTTTTCTCTGCTCATTCTCTCTAATCAGATGCAATAATAAAGCAACCTGTTCAGTGACTTAAAGCAACAATTTTAATTCTTGCTCACTCTAAATGCCTATCACATCATTTTTCACTTGGAATCAAGAATAACAGTGTGACCTTTATCTGGGACATTTATATTCTCTTGGCAGTCTAAAAGAGATAAATGGCAAACTACAAGCTGGTATTAAAACTTTACTCAGAAGTGGCACACTTTATGTTCACTCACATTTTATTTACCAAAGGAAAATACATGGACAGTCCTGAATTCAGTGACACAGAGAAACATAATTCTCCCCAAAACAGTGTTGTAATATGGAAGAATGTATTAAAAAATCTAGTCTGTGACTTAATCACTCTATTTTACCAGGGGAAGCTTCTGGTCACATCTCCTTGGCAACATGATTACTGAATCTCTGTGTAAATAATGACATATACTAGGATGGGGGAGTCATTAGGGAAAATTCTTAATGGGGCACCATTGGCTAAAGATGACTTATAGTAAATGAAAACAGAATCTGTGGATTTATGAGGTACGCTGTGCTGTGCTTAGTTGCTTAGTCTGGTTGTTAATTGGAGATATTTCATAAACAAAATGTTCATGATAATAATACATGTACTGTTCTTGGTCAAGAATGCATGTTGAATATGCGGAGGAAAGACCCAGGGAGCTGCTCAGCATGTCTGAAGACTCTCTATGCTTTATCTGAATAGCTTGATTATTTGTATCCTTGCAATTATTAGTAGATCTTGGTATTGGATACAATGTCTGACTCACTTGAGTGTGATTTCACAATTCAATCTTTGTGTTACTCAGAAATCATATAGCCAGTCTTAATTATCAGTGAGAAGGGGAAGCAAATACTTTGAACAATGATGTAATCTACCATGCTCATTTTGCCAAAGAAAAGCAATGCCAAAGAACGTTCAAACTACTGCACAATTGCACTCATCTCACACGCTAGTAAAGTAATGCTCAAAATTCTCCAAGCCAGGCTTCAGCAATATGTGAACTGTGAACTTCCTGATGTTCAAGCTGGTTTTAGAAAAGCAGAGGAACCAGAGATAAAATTGCCAACATCCACTGGATCATGGAAAAAGCAAGAGAGTTCCAGAAAAGCATCTATTTCTGCTTTATTGACTATGCCAAAGCATTTGACTGTGTGGATCACAATAAACTGTGGAAAATTCTGAAAGAAATGGGACTACCAGACAACCTGACCTGCCCCTTGAGAAATCTGTATGCAGGTCAGGAGGCAACTGTTAGAAGTGGACATGGAACAATAGACTGGTTCTAAACAGGAAAATGGAGTACATCAAGGCTGTATATTGTCACCCTGCTTATTTAACTTATATGCAGAGTACATCATGAGAAACGCTGGACTGGAAGAAGCACAAGCTGGAATCAAGATTGCAGGGAGAAATATCAATAACCTCAGATATGCAGATGACACCACCCTTATGGCAGAAAGTGAAGAGGAACTAAAAAGCCTCTTGATGAAAGGGAAAGTGGAGAGTGAAAAAGTTGGCCTAAAGCTCAACATTCAGAAAACCAAGATCATGGCATCCGGTCCCACCACTTCATGGGAAATAGATGGGGAAAGAATGGAAACACTGTCAGACTTTATTTTTGGGGGCTCCAAAATCACTGCAGATGGTGACTGCAGCCATGAAATTAAAAGATGCTTACTCCTTGGAAGGAAAGTTATGACCAACCTAGATAGCATATTCAAAAGCAGAGACATTACTTTGCCAACAAAGGTCCGCCTAGTCAAGGCTATGGTTTTTCCTGTGGTCATGTATGGATGTGAGAGTTGGACTATGAAGAAGGCTGAGCACCGAAGAATTGATGCTTTTGCACTGTGGTGTTGGAGAAGACTCTTGAGAGTCCCTTGGACTGCAAGGAGATCCAACCAGTCCATTCTGAAGGAGATCAACCCTGGGATTTCTTTGGAAGGAATGATGCTAAAGCTGAAACTCCAGTACTTTGGCCACTTCATGCGAAGAGTTGACTCATTGGAAAAGACTCTGATGCTGGGAGGGATTGGGGTCAGGAGGAGAAGAGGACAACAGAGGATAAGATGGCTGGATGGCATCAGTGACTCAATGGACGTGAGTCTGAGTGAACTCTGGGAGTTGGTGATGGACAGGGAGGCCTGGCGTGCTTCGATTCATGGGGTCGCAAAGAGTTGGACATGACTGAGCGACTGAACTGAACTGACCATGCTCATTCCCTTGTAGTTCAATTCGTAAAGAATCTGCCTGCAATGCAGTAGATGCGGGTTCCATCCCTGGGTCAGGAAGATCCCCTGGAGAACAAAGTGGCAACCCACTCCTGTGTTCCTGCCTGAAAAATTCCATGGACAGAGGAGCTTGGCTTGTTATAGTCCATCAGATCAGATCAGATCAGTCGCTCAATCATGTCCGACTCTTTGCGACCCCATGAATTGCAGCACGTCAGGCCTCCCTGTCCATCACCAACTCTCGGAGTTCACTGAGACTCACGTCCATTGAGTCAGTGATGCCATCCAGCCATCTCATCCTCTGTCATCCCCTTCTCCTCCTGCCCCCAATCCCTCCCAGCATCAGAGTCTTTTCCAATGAGTCAACTCTTCGCATGAGGTGGCCAAAGTACTGGAGTTTCAGCTTTAGCATCATTCCCTCCAAAGAAATCCCAGGGCTGATCTTCAGAATGGACTTGTTGGATCTCCTTGCAGTCCAAGGGACTCTCAAGAGTCTTCTCCAACACCACAGTTCAAAAGCATCAATTCTTTGGCGCTCAGCCTTCTTCACAGTCCAATTCTCACATCCATACATGACCACAGGAAAAACCATAGCCTTGACCAGATGAACCTTTGTTGGCAAAGTTATAGTCCATGGTGTCGCAAAAAGAGTTGGACATGACTTAGCTATTAAACAGCAGCAAGCCTTAACTTTACTAGTTCAAGTTATTTTTCCTTAAACATATTCTTTAAGTTTTTAGCAGCAAGAAATTGTGAGCAGTTAACTCATTCTTCTGTCACTGAAAAATATTATTAATTAATCCTTAATCTTAAGTGATAATTTTTATAGAAATTTAGCCTGGGTATTACTATTCTTCAGTCTTTTAAAACTTGTTCACTTGTCTTTGGACTCTGTTTTTGCTGATGTAGTTCTGTTTCAGTTTGATTGTTATTTCATTGTACATATTTTCTGTGTATTTTCTCTAGCTTTTAGTGTGATCCTTCAACATCAGTGATCAGGATGCTCCTCCTTATTCCTGATAATTTTCCTTACTCAAAAGTCTGCTTTGTCTGAGATTAGTATAGCTACTCCAGTTTCTGTTTGTTTACTGTTAGCATGATGTAGCTTTTTCCATTTGTTAGCTCTTCTATTTGTGTGTTTGTATTTTTACTGGGTTTCTTGTGGATAGCCTTTCTTTTTTTAAGTATATTTAGACCATTGATGTTTAAAGTAATGATTGATATATTAAATTAATATCGGTCATATTTGTTACTGTTTTCTATTTAGTTGTCTTTTGTTTCTTTTTTCCTATTATTTTTCTGTCTTTTCTGCATTTAATAAGCATTTTTATGATTCTTTTTTGATTCCTTAGTGTATCAGTTATCTTCTTTTTAAATTTGTTTTAGTCATTGCCATCGAGCTTGTAATATAAATTTACAACTAATTCAAGTCCACTTTTAAATAATGCCATCTGACATTTCTCTCATTCATTTCAGTTATCCATTAGCTGTAAACACTGAATACATTGTGGCTATTGTAAGTGTGAATAAATTATTATTGTTAGATCAATTAAAATTAAGAAAAGTCAAATATTTTATCTTACCTTATTTATTTCTCCTCTAACAATCCTCCTTTTCTGGTCTGATAATTGCAAAATAATTGCCATTTCTATTTCCTCAAACTTTGTTTTTTGTCTTTTAGTATGCCTAGTATTCAGAGAAGGCAATGGCACCCCACTCCAATACTCCTGCCTGGAAAATCCCATGGATGGAGGAGCCTGGAAGGCTGCAGTCCATGGGGTTGCTAAGAGTCGGACATGACTGAGTGACTTCACTTTTACTTTTCACTTTCATGCATTGAAGAAGGAAATGGCAACCCACTCCAGTGTTCTTGCCTGGAGAATCCCAGGGACACGGGAGCCTGGTGGGCTGCCGTCTATGGGGTCACACAGAGTCGGACACGACTGAAGTGACAGCAGCAGCAGCATGCCTAGTATTTTTTTTTTTTTTAATGAAATCTGGACATGATGTACTGGGGAAAAGGAACTGAAATGAATAAGCTTTTAGTTTAAAGTTCTATGTTTATCTGTCCGGCTGTTGTCACATCTTCTTATTTTCTTTTGCCTCCTCTTTCACCTCCTCTGCTTCCTCCTTGTCCCCCCACCCCCTATATTCTTCTGTTTCAGCTTTCCTTGAACTTGTTTTGGATGTTTCAATTATACACTAAGTTCATTTGTTTTCATTCTCCTTTGTTCTTTGATAAATATATGTAAGAGTATGAAGCTTCTTTTATGCACTCCTTTGACTTACACATTTGGTTGCTAATTACTCTATTGTCACTTTAATTTAGAATACATTTACTTTGTATATTACCTTATGTATGATATAGATTTATTTGTATTATGACCTTTAGCTTCCAGAATGTTTAAAGCTTTTTTGTTATATTTTTACTGCTTGTTTAAATTCTAAGACACTATATAATATTGATTCATTCTAATTATTATGGCTTCTTTGATGGCCTTTATACCTAGCTGACATGTGAATATTTCATATAATCTCAAAGGTGATCTTTCTTCTCTGCAATATATATGATATCTATATTTATGTACACTCAATATGTTGCATATATATGACATATATAGAATGTTATATGTTGCATATAGAGAGATATTATATATGCATCATATATAATCTCCATAAAAGATAGTATGAATATATATTATTTATTTCTCATGATATTTGCTTCTACTTCTTCACGTATTCCTTGTTTCTTTGCTTATTTGTATCACTTTGCTGTGTTTCTTGTCTGACCAGCAGGTTTTCAGATGCATGTGAAATACCCAATTAAAATAATACATTTTTCTATCTTTCTATTTCTGTTAATGTGTTTAAATAGTACAAGGCTATAATGTTGGGTGCTAGTGTGGTTTTTATTCTATATTTTCTTGAATTACTGTTTCTTTTTTCCTAGTAAATAGGCATTTAAATTTTTCGTTTTGCAATATATTTTCATTGATATTACAGTTATCATTTATACTACCAAATTTCTCCACATGGGCATAGCACATCTGCCTTTTGTTCTCTTAGGTGTTTTTAAAATAGTTTTTATGTTATATTCAGGATATCAATTCCCTTTAGTTTTGTTTTATGCAGGATTGGACTTAGAGAAAGTAGAAAGAACCCATAGAATTTTTTTCAACTGAACAAGTATTAGGGGGCTTCCTAATACTGGCTCAGCAGTAAAGAATCCACCTGCAATGCAGGAGATATGGGTTCTATCACTGGGTGGAGAAGATCCCCTGGAGAAGGAAATGGCAACCCAGTCCAGTATTCTTGCATGGGAAATCCCATGATCAGAGGAGGTTGGTAGACTACAGTCCATGGGGTCACAAAAAGTCAGACATGACTTAGCAACTAAACAACAATAACAAGTATTAGAAGAACATAATTATCTTTTTATTTATATGATCCATTTTACAGCCTAGCATGATTTTTTCCCTTAAAATTTCTGTGACATTAAATGCATTAAAGTCCTCTAGTGAAACAAAATTAATAAGATATATCTAATATAAATATCTATATTTTTCACATGAGAGAGAATGTAAGAATTGTATATATAAGATATTGGGTTTTTTTATTTTATTTTTAAACTTTACAATATTATATTAGTTTTGCCAAATATAGAAATGAATCTCCCACAGGTACAGGTATACATGTGTTCTCCATCCTGAACCCTCGTCCCTCCTCCCTCCCCATACCATCCCTCTGGGTCGTCCCAGTGCACCAGCCCCAAGCATCCAGTATTGTGCATCGAACCTGGACTGGCGACTCGTTTCTTACATGATATTTTACATGTTTCAATGCCTTTCTCCCAAATCTTCCCACCCTCTCCCTCTCCAACAGAGTCCATGAGACTGTTATAAGGCATTGTAAAGAGATTTTTTGTAAGGTATTGGCTTATGCACTTATGGAGGCTGACAAGTTCCGTGGTCTGCAATCTGCCAACTGGAAACTCAAAAAGTCTGGTGATATAGTTTATTTATTAGAATCCATTAGAAGAGTAGAGAAAGTATTCAGGCCAAAAATTGACTTTCTGTCTGGCTGTTAAGTCCATTTAATATTCTCAATTCTCAGCCCTCCTCTGGGATAGGAGTTAAGGTCTCACCATAAAAGGGGTATACAATTTGGAACTTTTAGTTCTGGATTCAGATTGTTCAATCTTTGCTAGTTTGTACTTTTTGACCATCCATGTATTTGTATAGTTTGACCATCCATGTATTCACTCCACATTGTTTGGTGTGGTTTCACTGACCCTACTCATGCCAGAGACTGAACTGGTTTGCACTTTTCTCTTCATGTAATTGTCATGTCAAGTTTGTGAGCATGTATTATTAGCCCTGCATATTTGCTGAGGAAGTTGAAACTTGAGAATGTTAAGGATTTGCTCAGGTTTTTTAGACTAAGGTTTACCCCAGTATTTCTTCTTTACACCATGCCTCCCTCTGCCCTTTAGTGAGCACTTTAAGAATTAGTAGAAGGTTTTGCTTTTGCATGGGAGCTACACTGGTAGCTCAGATGGTAAAGTGTCTGTCTGCAATGCGGGAGATCTGGGTTCAATCCCTGGGTCGGGAAGATCCCCTGGAGAAGGAAAGGGCAACCCACTCCAGTACTCATGCCTGGAGAATTCCATGGATGGAGAATCCTGGTGGGTTATAGTCCATAGGGTCGCAAAGAGTCGGACACGACAGAGCGACTTCCCTTTCTTCCACTTTTGCTTTTACATAACGAAAACACAATGTAGACATGTGGTAATTAATAGTGACAGTTCTTTGGTAAATGTGTCATCTTTTTTACTGAAGTCACTTATTTCAGTAATTCCTTGTCTTTGCTCCTGCAAACTCGCTCTTTTATGCATCCATATCTAAACTCCTAAAGCAAGCAATCTATACAAGTTGCAAACTGTTTCTTTGCCACTCTGTGTTCCTCCAATTTGATTTCTAGCTCCAATGATTTCCTCAAATATTTTCTTTTCTTCTTTTGATCTTTTCTTCATCTTGTCCCTGCTTGACTTTTCTGTAACATTGTTATTGATTATCCACTCCTGTTTTTAGCTGCCTTCATTTACATGACTCTGGGTAGTTCCTATAATTGTCAAATGTCCTTTTGATCACTGACCATCCATGTATTCACTCCACATTGTTTGGTGTGGTTTCACTGACCTTACTCATGCCAGTCACCTCCTCATTTTAAGTAGGACTCCCAAAGCTTAACCTTAACCTAGAAACTCTTCTCTCTTTTCTGTGTGCTTCAGTTAAAATGTCACTTAAGAGGTATTTATTGAGTCACTGCTATGTTAGATACTCTATTGTTGCTGTAATAAATTATTACAGGTTTAGGTGCTTAAAACAACACACCTCATTTTCTAAGACAACACACCTCATTTTCTAAGAGTTCTATGGGTCAGAAGTCTAGGCATAAAGGAGCTGAACTGGCTGTTTACTCTTGACTTCATCAAATCAGCGTGTCAGCAGGGCTGCATTCTTTCCTTGAATCTCTGGGTTTAACATGCTTTCAAACTGACTAGAGTGTACTGTTGGAATTCATTTCCAAGCAGTTGTCGTTCTGAGAGTCCCACTTACTTGCTAGCTGTTAGCCAGGGATCATTTTCAGCTTTTAGAAACTTCTTCCATTCCTTGGAACATAGCTTCCATCCTCTGTATGCAAAGTCAGAGACAATGGATTGAATCATTCTCATGGTTCAAATCTCTCTGACATTCAGATCAGTTCAGTTGCTCAGTCATGTCCAACTCTTTGCGACCCCATGAATCGGAGCATGCCAGGCCTCCCTGTCCATCACCAACTCCCAGAGTTCACTCAGACTCACGTCCATCAAGTCAGTGATGCCATCCAGCCATCTCATCCTCTGTTAATCCCTTTCTCCTCCTGCCCCCAATCCCTCCCAGCATCAGAGTCTTTTCCAATGAGTCAACTCTTCGCATCAGGTGGCCAAAGTACTGGAGTTTCAGCTTTAGCATCATTCCTTCCAAAGAAATCCCAGGGCTGATCTCCTTCAGAATGGACTGGTTGGATCTCCTTGCAGTCCAAGGGACTCTCAAGAGTCTTCTCCAACACCACAGTTCAAAAGCATCAATTCTTTGGTGCTCAGCCTTCTTCACAGTCCAACTCTCACATCCATACATGACCACAGGAAAAACCATAGCCTTGACTAGGCGGACCTTTGTTGGCAAAGTAATGTCTCTGCTTTTGAATATGCTATCTAGGTTGGTCATAACTTTCCTTCCAAGGAGTAAGCATCTTTTAATTTCATGGCTGCAGTCACCATCTTCAGTGATTTTGGAGCCCCCCAAAATAAAGTCTGACACTGTTTCCACTCTTTCCCCATCTATTTCCCATGAAGTGGTGGGACCGGATGCCATGATCTTCATTTTCTGAATGTTGAGCTTTAAGCCAACTTTTTCACTCTCCTCTTTCACTTTCATCAAGAGGCTTTTGAGTTCCTCTTCACTTTCTGCCATAAGGGTGGTGTCATCTGCATATCTGAGGTTATTGATATTTCTCCCGGCAATCTTGATTCCAGCTTGTGCTTCTTCCAGTCCAGTGTTTCTCATGATGTACTCTGCATGTAAGTTAAATAAACAGGGTGACAATATACAGCCTTGACGTACTCCTTTTCCTATTTGGAACCAGTCTGTTGTTCCATGTCCACTTCTAACTGTTGCCTCCTGACCTGCATACAAATTTATCAAGAGGCAGATCAGGTGGTCTGGTATTCCTCTCTTTTTCAGAATTTTCCACAGTTTATTGTGATCCACACAGTCAAAGGCCTTGTCATAGTCAATAAAGCAGAAATGGATGTTTTTCTGGAACTCTCTTGCTTTTTCCATGATCCAGTGGATGTTGGCAATTTTATCTCTGGTTCCTCTGCTTTTCTAAAACCAGCTTGAACATCTGGAAGTTCACAGTTCACATATTGCTGAAGCCTGGCTTGAAGAATTTTGAGCATTACTTTACTAGCATGTGAGATGAGTGCAATTGTGCAGTAGTTTGAGCATTCTTTGGCATTGCCTTTCTTTGGGATTGGAATGAAAACTGACCTTTTCCAGTCCTGTGGCCACTGCTGAGTTTTCCAAATTTGCTGGCATATTGAGTGCAACACTTTCACAGCATCATCTTTCAGGATTTGAAAGAGTTCAACTGGAATTCCATCAGCTCCACTAGCTTTGTTCGTAGTGATGCTTTCTAAGGCCCACTTGACTTCACATGCCAGGATGTCTGGCTCTAGGTGAGTGATCACACCATTGTGATTATCTGGACTTTAGCCTCATTTCTCCTCTATCACTCTCTTCAGTACATCTCTCTGTGACTGCCTCTTCTGACTCATGTCATGAAACACGACCCACCTGAATAATCCAGAATATTTTTCTGAATTGAATTGATTAGAGATTTTAATTCCGTCTGCAAAATTTTCTTTACCATCATACCTAGATTACTATTTTATTGAATACCCATGAAATAGGAATCTTTGGGTAGAGGGCATCTTTAGAAATCTTACCAGATCAGCTACATATACTGTTAGCCCAACACTAGTTAAACATTTTCAGTTATTAATAAAATATTTTCACTTGAGTATTGTCCCAAAAGTCAGTACATCCACACCAAACTTAAGAATGTTATTGGCTCCTTTTTTTGTTTTTGTTTTTTTTTTTTTAACTGGTTTTCCTATTCTGCCAATGTAACCGTTCTGTAATCAGATACAGCCTCTCTGATTCTGGAAGTAGGATTAATTTTTCTATTTTCCTTTATTTTCCCTTTTTTTTTAATATCTCAATCTCATGCACCAGAATTAGCTACTTCTTTCTTTATGATAGCTCTCAGTTTAGCCCCTTCTTTATGCCAGATATTATTCTTTCTCAGGTTATCATTGGTTGCCTAGATGAATTTAGTGCAAATGCTGTTATCAAAACTCAATCTATTATCATATGCTGCAAATAAAAATCTCCTTAAATAGTTACTGTTTAAAACTTGAGAACATAAGTACAATGTTGATATTATAGCCATAATGCTTAATCATGTTTTTAACTTGCCTGAGCACATACATCCTTGTACTTATTTCCTTTTAAAAATCTGACCCAGTATCTTTTAAGTTATTTAGGAGATTTATTTGCCTTCTAAAATTGTCTTTTCCCATTTTTTTGCCAAACAGATAAATAAAATACATATTGTTTCTGAAAAATGACCAGTCCCTAAAGATAGTAGTCTTAGTCCTTTTTTGAATTGGCCTAAACATCAATCCAATGTAAACTATACCTATTTAATTATTTCTGTGCAATAAATGGGCTTCCAAGGTGGTGATAGTGGTAAGGAACCTGCCTGCCAATGCTGGAGACATAAGAGGGCAGGTTCAATCCCTGGATCAGCAAGATTCCTTAGAGGAGGCCGTGGCAGCCCACTCCAGTATTCTTGCCTGGAGAATCCCATGGACAGAGGAGCCTGGCAGACCATGGTCCATAGGGTCACAAGACTCAGACACGACTAAAGTGACTTAGCATGCATGCAGGAAGTAAGTACTGATTTAGGACTAAATATAGGATAGCGAATGGGCTTCCCAGGTGGTGCTAGTGGTAGAAAATCTTCCTGCCAATGTAGGCGATGCAAGAGACACAGGTTCAATCCCTGTGTCGGGAAAGATCCCCTGGAGAATGGAATGGCAACCCACTCCAGTATTCTTGCCTGTAAAATCCCATGGACTGAGGAACCTGGAAGGCTACAGTCCATGAGGGTTGCAAAAAGGCAGACACTGCTGAGCACACACACACAGGATGGTGAATAACTGAAATGTCTCAGTTCTTGTGGAGATTATAGGAAATTAAAGGAGACAAATGATATAATGACTTTCAAATATCAGTAAGCACAACAAACAAAAATCCAAACAAATGACTTTTTTTAGGCTGTAATAACAGAGATTAGATTTTATTCTATGTGTGATAAGTAATGAGGGGGGTGTTCCAAAAAAAGAATATATGAATGACTGACTGAGTAAACATATGAGAAAGTGTCTAGGTAAAAAAGTCATTTCAAAGTTAGTCTATGTTCCCAGAAAACATAGTTCTCATTTGTTATAGCAATTAGAGTATGGGTATACAGAGGTGAAAAGAAAGGGAAGATATTAATACCTTTGCTTTAGGCAAGATATTACTAATTCGGTGGTATCTCCTCAGAAAAAAGAAACGGTAAAATTGTTAGCCACTCAGTCATGTCTGACTCTTGGCGACCCCATGGGTCCATGGCGACCAGGCTCCTCTGTCCATGGGATTCTCCAGGCAAAAATGCTGGAGTGAGCAGCCATTTCCTTCTCCAGGGCATCTTCCCAACCCAGAGATCAAAGCTAAATCTCCCGTTATTGCCAACATATTCTTTACCTTCCGAGCCATCACCTCAGAACCCAGGGTCTAATCCTCTGCTCATCCATCCTGATTGTAAACTGAAGGTTTGGCTGAGGTCCATGACCCTAACTTGTGATTGATTATAATTAGAATTCTAGCCTATTAATTCATCATGATAAATGTATTTTACTTGAGAACCAAGGAATACCAAAGGCCATTTTCATGTAGAGGGGAAATCAAGATTTAAATTATACAAACTGATGCAGTAAGTAAATTACAGGTATCAATCAGTCAGTCAGTTCAATCGCTCAGTCATGTCCGACTCTTTGCGACATGCCAGGCCTCCCTGTCCATCACCATCTCCGGAGTTCACTCAAACTCACGTCCATTGAGTTAGTGATGCCATGCAGCCATCTCATTCTCTGTCATCCCCTTTTCCTCCTGCCCCCAATCCCTCCCAGCATCAGAGTCTTTTCCAATGAGTCAACTCTTTGTATGAAGTGGCCAAAGTACTGGAGTTTCAGCTTTATCATCATTCCTTCCAATGAAATCCCAGCGCTGATCTCCTTTAGAAGGGACTGGTTGGATCTCCTTGAAGTCCAAAGGACTCTCAAGAGTCTTCTCCAACACCACAGTTTAAAAGCATCAGTTCTTCAGTGCTCAGCTTTCTTCACAGTCCAACTCTCACATCCATACATGACCACAGGAAAAACCATAGCCTTGACTAGACAAACATTTGTTGGCAAAGTAATGTCTCTGCTTTTCAATATGCTATCTAGGTTGGTCATAACTTTTCTTCCAAGGAGTAAGCGTCTTTTAATTTCATGGCTGCAGTCACCATCTGCAGTGATTTTGGAGCCCCCAAAAATAGTCTGACACTGTTTCCACTGTTTCCCCATCTATTTCCCATGGAGTGATGGGAATAGATGCCATGATCTTCGTTTTCTGAATGTTGAGCTTTAAGCCAACTTTTTCACTCTCATCTTTCACTTTCATCAAGAGGCTTTTGAGTTCCTCTTCACTTTCTGCCATAACGGTGGTGTCATCTGCATATCTGAGGTTATTGAGATTACAGGTATAAATAGAATTAGATGTACTTAGGGTTCAGTTTGATATTTTTAAATGGCTGAAGGTACTGTGTTATTCATTTTTCCATTTATACAGTCACAATTCTATCTTCTATAATAATCCCTCGAATATTTACTGTTAAAGCTCTAGGTTGCTAATGTCAGAAACCTTACTATTCTTAGACTGCCATGCTGTGAAAAGACCAACTCACGTAAAAATAGTGTGTGTAGGTCTTCTGAACAGCAATCCTAGTGTTCCTGTTAGCCCAAGCTAATGCCAGATATGGAAGTGAACGAGCAGCAAATGGTTCCAGGCACACTCATCAAATTACTCAGTTTTAGAGTCTTCCTGACTGAGATCTCATACCATACAACAACAACAAAAATATACTGCTTCTATGGCCTATTTGAGTTCCTGACCCACAGGACCTAGGAGTATGGTGGATTGTCTTAAGCCATTACATTTTGCAATAATTTGTATACAATAAAAGTAAGGGAAAAAAGTATAATGGGGTTGTTTCCATTGTTTTCTCATGAATTACTGTGACTATATTATAGCAGTAGGAGATGCATTTTCATATTGACTTGTGTTTTTAAATACATTTACCAAATAAAGAGAACAGAGTAAAATTCATAAAGTAAAATTTATTAATATAATTCATAAGAATCTTTATCAAAAATATTTTATTCTATTTTGCTTTGAATACCTCATATAATTATTTCATATTTCTTTTTATTTTCAGGATACCTAGTAGAGTACGTGGTATATGGTAAAAGCTCAGTATGTGTTTAAGTACTCTCTTTTTAAATTGGCATTTCCATTCATGTGGCGAGTGCCACAAAATAGAGCCAGAAATGGAAAGGTGAAGCTCACAGAAAAGCAGTTTCTTTCTACATTTCTAAATTATTGGGAAACCTCTTTAATGGAATAGATAATTAATTTTTCACGTATTAACTAAAGTATCATCTATATCTCTCTGCATTACAGAGTGTCACTGAGCTATAATTATACTGATTTTCCACCTTTGTTTGAATGAAGAGAAAAGCCTTATACTGTCTGAGAGGAAATCAACTGTGAACATACTAATCTAATTTGCAATCAGAATAAAGACAAAACATTTCTGAGTACTTAATATTAGGGAAAAAGCAAATTATGCTTTTAAATTCAATTGAATTTATATACAAGGTTAATATGCAATAAAGAGAAAGATGGTTCCGTCCCTTTGAATATTGTATGTGATTTTCCTTTGACAGTATTCCTTAAACTACATCATGTTCACTCATTAAAGTATATTAACTGTATCTAAGTATTGTAGACAGGCTTATTTTAAGGCAACAGCAACCTTAATTAAGGAACTCTTGATCAGACTCCTAGTTAATATTTGAATCATCTTGAAACTATTGTAGTTTTCTTTTTCTTTTTCATGAATAACTGTGTCTATGTTACAGGAGAAGCAAGTGAATAGGTTAAAATGGGGAATATGTTGCTTTTGTTGCATCTTTGGATAAATTAAAAATGCAATATTCAATTGGAGTCAATCACATTATTCCTGGCCACTCAACTTCCACACCAATGCCTCATTTGGTTATGTCTTATCTGTGTCTAATGTGATTAGTAAGGGTTATAAATCAAGTAAAGGTGAAGTTGGGCAGAAACTTATTCACCCACTTATTTACTGTAAGATAAATATAGAGGTGACTCAACTAGCTGTTGCACAATTGGCATCATCCCCCAAGAGAGTGATTGTTGAAGTGACAACATGACGAATGTCAGTATGAAATGCCAGTCACACCTCATTACTTTATCTCATTCTTTTGCTCAGCTTTTTGAAGGCAGTCTTTCCTTTAGGTGCATTTGCTGTTTTGACAATTATGCCAACATTTGGGGGTTGCTCTTTCCTCTCCTCTTAGAAATAGCACTTATGCCATAAAGCATCCAGTGAATTGGTGTTTTTTTTTTTTCTTTTTGAAATGCTAGTGCTATCTCATCTAAGTGTTTTTTAATCAGATCTTGATATTTTTCAAAGAATTTTGGAAACAATTTCTCTCATATACCACACACACACACACACATTCCTTCATGTTTCACTTAATACTCAGGAAATTAAACTCTAAAGTAAAATGCTGGTAAAATATGCTTAAATTAATTCTGCAGTGCTGGTGAGAAGGAAAAATAAAAGCACAGCAATGAGGGCTTTGATTTAGCATATACTTTTAACATTGAAGAATAATTTGCCATTAAGCATCTTGAAAGAAACTAATTCTTTTAAGCACTGTTATCAAGAGTGAGTCTCATTCTTGCCAGCAGCACTCTAGATTTAAACCCTTTCTTCTAGAATCAACAAAGCACTGTGAGTATTAAAAAAAAAAATGATGCATGCAATCTGTTATTGAAATATCTTTCATTTGTTTACATGAATTTGAAAAGTTAGGAAAATAGGAAGAGATTTTAACAAAATGGCTGCAAAATTGCCTCCCTTTGCTGGTAATAACTATGTTTATTGCAATAGTAATATAAATCGCACTTGCTTAAAAAATTAGTCATTCAATTGTGGATCTTATCTGAACTCACTATGCCATTCTTGAATTCCTGGACTTATGAGAGTCTTTGGAAGGCATGCTGCTGCTGCTGCTAAGTCGCTTCAGTTGTGTCTGACTCTGTGTGAACCCATAGACGGTAGCCTACCAAGCTTCCCCGTCCGTCCCTGGGATTTTCCAGGCAAGAACACTGGAGTGGGTTGCCATTTCCTTCTCCAGTGCATGAAAGTAAAAAGTGAAAGTGAAGTCGCTCAGTTGTGTCCGACTCTTGGCGACCCCATGGACTGCAGCCTACCAGGCTCCTCTGTCCATGGATTTTCCAGGCAAGAGTACTGGAGTGGAGTGCCATTGCCTTCTCCGTTTGGAAGGCATAGTATCTAATAAAACTATCACAACTAAAAATTCTCCCCCTTGCTCAAAATTCTACCTTCTTTTCACAACATTCATAGAATTCCTCCTGTATTTATTAATCCATAGATTTATAATGAAATGAAAGACATAGTTTTACTTAAAATGTCAGCTTTTGGCATATTAAGAAAATAATCTTCAGTAAAGCCAAGTCCCTGTATCAACTATTGGTACAGAGTTCCTTATATTCAGCACCATTCTTTCTTAGGAGATGGCAGAATGAATAATAGAATGAAATGAGAGAGGAGAGAGAGAGGGAGGAAATGAGCAAACAGTAGTCAACATGAAAATTTTTGCTTGGTAAAAATGATGATGAGAATATGTTGTGTGAATTCAAATATTAGGGTTTTATGTATTTTGGAAATAGCCATAGGGTAGTATTACTAGATGACTTCAAGTTAGATAATAATATTCTTTAAGGGGGCTTTCCTGGTGACTTCCTTGGTAAAGAATCCACCTGCCAGTGCTGGGGACACGAGTTCAATCCCTGGATCAGGAACATCCCCCGAAGAAGGAAATGGAAACCCACTCCAGTATTCTTGCCTGGGAAATTCCTTGGACAAAAGAGCCTGGTGGGCTATAGTCCATGAGGTCAAAAAAGAGTCGGACACAGCTTAGTGACTAAACAACAACAAATCAGTTAAGGGGAAAAAGAAAACATTACCTGCATACATATCATTTCCTTGTAGCTCAGTCAGTAAAGAATCTACCTGCTATTCAGGAGACCTGGATTTGATTCCTGGGTTGGAAAGATCCCCTGGAGAAGGAGAAGGCAACCCACTCCAGTATTCTTACCTAGAATCCAATAGACAGAGGAGCCTGGCAGGCTACAGTTCACGGAGTTGTGAGTCGTACATGCCTGAGCAACTAAACCACCATACATATTATTAGGATGGTAGCCCAAATTTTGAGCTACATAAGAAATATAATTGCCCTATGTGATTGTGACTTCATAACACTTGCAGTGTAAATAGGTCTAGTTGTAAGAAACATCTCAATTGTGTTTAGCTTTTTAAAACAAATTTAAAGTAAAAAAAAATCATATACATCATGATCTTTTTCTATTTTTAGGAATACGATGGATTTGTAGTAAACTTTCTAATATAAATATTATCAGAGGTTCAAATTTTTTTTAGAAGATCTTATGATTTTGTGCTTGATCAAACAGCGTTAGGATTCATCTTCACTTTCTTTGCTAAGGTCTCCATGAGTTTTTGTGTATTATAATTTTTAAATAGCCCAAATCATATTGTCAACAACAGCTCCTGTGCATAATCCCTTCTCTAACACACTTGCATGTCTTCAATCTGGTAGGAAAGCTTTCAGTGTCCGATTGTAAAACAAAGCTGTATTTAAGTTTCTCCCACAGGCCCAGCAACAGCAGGCTCTGTCCAGGAGGCCAGGGGAGAAACACATTCTATAAGGTTAAGGCCAGTTGAAAAGCTTCTGAACTGCCTTCACTCAATTCACGTTTGAATGCACTCCGGGTTGCTCTACTCAGTGCCATGCTTAAATAGGTCCATGATAGCATTCATTTATCATTAAGACAAGGATGGGCCCAATGGTGAAATGGATATCTATCTTTACCAGGCAGGGAAAAGTTATGTATGTTTACTTAAATGATGAAAGTTGAGCCTCCTTAATTTACAATGATGTATTTCTTTACTAAGGAATATAAGGCAAACTTAAATGAATATATTCCCAAGCCACATCCTCAATAAATTGGCACAGACAGTATTTTCAAGCATACTTACTCTGTTAGTTGTGGGGTATATAAATTGTAGTTGGAGAGTTCAAGATATTGTGAAGTGAGGGTGTACTCATTGAGAGTTAATTACACTGAGATTGATTTGTTCAGAAAATTAGTAAAATCTAATGATAGCTTTATCCTAAAACTTGGAATATAAAATATTTTTATGCTCTTTAATAAAATGAATTAGTTTAATAAAGTGTGCACATATTCTCATGCTAAAATTAAGTAACATTGCTCAAAATTTCCATGGTGTGCTTTAATTTTACACGTACATAAGATATTGTTGAGTAATGCAAAGCACAACCTCACTCTAGTCGCTTTAGTATTTGGGGCTCTTTCTGCAGCTGATTTAAATGCCTATAGCAGAGTCAATCAATTAGGCATAAAATGACCATTAATAGGATTAAATATCATCATTGGAATGCAACTAATTTGCTCATTTCTTCAAAACAGGGCCTAAAGTAACTGTCAGTCATTTAGAATGATATCTTGCCTGTTATCTGTATTACTCAGTGGCAGTGGTTCTCAACCAGGGGTAATTTCATCCTCCCTACCCCAGGGGTCATTTGAAAACATCTGGAGAAATTTTTTATTGTCATGTGGGATTTGAGGGGAGAGGGGTGCTATCAGCATATAGTAGGTAGAAGCCTATGAGGCACAGGATCCCTCCTGACAACAAAGAATTATCCAGCCCAAAATATCAAATGTGCCACTGTTGAGAAACCATGGCCCGCAGCAAGCCTCACTTTGTGGAAGGAAACCTGACCGTAACATACTGGGTGACTTTTCTGAATCTGCATTTCATTATTCACAAAATGGAACTAAGAATCACCTCCTAGTGTGTTTGGGCAAATTTTAAAAACAATTATGATAATCAATTATTTTTTTTCTTGTTTCTCAAATATTCTAGGCACAGTCTTACATCAGGAGGTCAGGGGTTAAGTTTTCCCTCTACTTACAGTGCACTTCTCATAGATTTTGCAGGGCTTCTGTCCTCAGCCATTTCATGTTTCTGTGAAAACATAACTACCTTAAAGCGGCCTCCCCTGATCTGCTCATTGACAATTGTGATCTACCCCTTTTGCCTCCTATTAATACATTCCCTGTCGCTTTTCTTACTTTTTTCTCTATAGAGCTCATTAGCACCTGGGGAAAAATATGTTTTGTTCAATTTAAATCCCAGCACTTAGCAATTTACCACAGGACCTGGAATATAGTTGTGCTTAAAATGTAACAAATTGTTGTGGAGTTCCTTTTCTATCTAGCATTGTAACAGATACTAGAGACAGCACTAGGAAGGGAAAAAAAAAAAAAAAAAAAAACTTCTTCTTATGGAGCTTACGTTTTAGTGGGGAGTTGTAAAATAAGCCCTGCCGTGTGGCTTTCACCTCATCTACTTCTCTCTGTAAGACATCTCCTCAAGTTACCATTGGCATTCATGTTGTAGAACCTGTTGGAATCATTTCAGTAGTATTTAGTGGTTGCATAACTCTTCATTTTAGAAACACTCTCAGCTTCTATAAAACCAAACATTTTTGTGGATACTCTTTTCTATTACTCTTCTGGACATTCCGTAAGTATACAGATTTCTGATATTGGACACTCATAATTAAATCTTATTACAGCATTTCATCTAATGATTTCGAAGTAAAGTTGGTATTGAAATTCGATTGTACAGGTTTATTCTTCCTAGCACAGACAAATGTAAAAACGATTCCCTACCACATGTAGTATTTCATTTTAAAGGTAAAAATACTTTGAAAGTAAAGTTCTAAGGAAGTAGACGTAAGAATATAACTATTTCACTTATTTATGCTATATATATATTTTTTTTGCTATTAACATTTTATTTTTTTTTAGTTACCTCCTTTATTTATTTTTTTAAATTTTATTTTATTTAACTTTACAATATTGTATTTGCCATATATGGTTTTGCCATATATCAAAATGAATCCGCCACAGGTATACATGTGTTCCCCTTCCTGAACCCTCCTCCCTCCTCCCTCTCCATACCATCCCTCTGGGTCATCCCAGTGCACCAGCCCGAAGCATCCAGTATCGTGCATTGAACCTGGACTTGAGACTCGTTTCATATATGATATTATACATGTTTCAATGCCATTCTCCCAAATCATCCCACCCTCTCCCTCTCCCACAGAGTCCAAAAGACTGTTCTATACATCAGTGTCTCTTTTGCTGTCTTGTATACAGGGTTATTGTTACCATCTTTCTAAATTCCATATATATGCATTAGTATACTGTATTCATGCTATGTATATTTTTTATGTTAAAAAGATTTTCTTTAGAGCTCAGACAAGCGTCTGCTAAATGAACAACGTCTGAAAGATAGTTGTGTATAAAGTTCTCTGCTAAGAGGTAGATGATGCACAAAAACAGTAAATTTGAGTATGAAATATATAATTCCTCTCTTCCGAATGCTTATGCTCTCGCTGAGAAAGTTACATATGTGTACCTATGACCTACCTACCTACCGACAAACACATATAGCATACATACATAGCACAGTGGGCTCAGTCCATTCAGTTGCTCAGGCGGGTCTGACTGTTTGCCACCCCACGGACTGGAGCACGCCAGGCTTTCCTGTCCGTCACCAGTACTGCCAGAGTTTGCTCAAACTCATGTCCATCAAGTCGGTATGTCATGCAATAATCTATTCTTTCATTCCCTTTTCCTGTCTTCAATCTTTCCCAGCATCAGGGTCTATTCCAATGAGTCAGTTCTTTGCATCAGGTGACCAAAGTATTGGAGCTTCACACTTAGCATCAGTTCTTTCAATGAATATTCAGGACTGATTCCTTTAGGATTGACTGATTTGATCTCCTTGCTCTCCAAGGGACTCTCAAGAGTCTTCTCCAACACCACAGTTCAGAAACACCAATTCTTAGGTGCTCAGCATTTTTTATTGTCCAACTCTCACATTCATACATGATCACTGGAAAAACCATAGCTTTGACTAGACGGACCTTTGTTGGCAAAGTAATGTCTCTGCGTTTTAATATTTTGTCTAGGTTGCTCATAGCTTTTCTTCCAAGGAGCAAGCATCTTTTAATTTCATGGCTGCAGTCACCGTCTGCAGTGATTTTGGAGCCCCCAAAAATAAATCTGCCACAGTTTTCATTGTTTCCCCATTTGTTTGCCATGAAGTGATGGGACTGGATGCTACGATCTTAGTTTTCTGAATGTTGAGCTTTAAGCCAACTTTTTCACATTCCTCTTTCACTTTCATTGAGAGTCTCTTTAGTTGCTCTTTGTTTTCTGCCATAAAGATTATGTCATCTGTATATCTGAGATTATTGATTTTTCTCCAGGCAATCTTGATTCCAGCTTGTGCTTCATCCAGTCTGGCATTTCACATGATGTACTCTGCCTATAAGTTAAATAAGCAGGGTGACAATATATAGCCTTGTCGTATTCCTTTTCCAATTTGGAACCAGTCTGTTGTTCCATGTCCAGTTCTAACTGTTGCTTCCTGACCTGCATACAGATTTCTCAAGAGGCAGGTCAGGTGGTCTGGTATTCCCATCCCTTGAAGAATTTTCCACCATTTGTTGTGATCCACACAGTCCAAAGCTTTAGCATACTCAATGAAAAAGATGTAGATGTTTTTCTGGAATTCTCTTGTGTTTTCTTTGATACAATGGATGTTGGCAATTTGATCTCTGGTTCCTCTGCCTTTTCTAAATCCAGCTTGAATTCTGGAAGTTCTTCGTTCATGTACTGTTGAAGCCTAGTTTGGAGAATTTTCAGCATTACTTTTCTAGCATGTAAAATGAGTGCAATTGTTTGGTAGTTTGGGCATTCTTTGGCATTGCCCTTCTTTGGGACTGGAATGAAAACTGACCTTTTCCAGTCCTGTGGCCACTGCTGAGTTTTCCAAATTTGCTGGCATATTGAGTGCAGCACTTTCATAGTATCATCTTTTAGGGTTTGAAATATCTCAGCTGGGATTCCATCACCTTCACTAGCCTTGTTTGTAGTGATGCTTCCTAATGTCCACTTGACTTTGCACTCCAGGATGTCTGACTCTAGGTGAGTAATCACACCATCATAGTTATCTGAGTCATTAAGATATTTTTTGTACAGTTCTTCAGTGTATTCTTGCCACCTCTTCTTAATATCTTCTGCTTCTGTTAGGTCCATACTATTTCTGTCCTTTATTGTGCCCATCTTTAAATGAAACATCCCTTGGTATCTCTAATTTTCTTGAAGAGATCTCTTGTCTTTCCTATTCTATTGTTTTTGTCTATTTCTTTGTGTTGATCACTTAGGAAGACTTTGTGGTTTTTTGATAACCTACAGGACCTTCTAGAACTAACACCAAAAAAAGATGTCTTTTTCACCATAAGGGATTGAAATGCAAATGTAGGGAGTCAAGAGATACCTGGAGTAACAGGAAACTTTGGCCTTGGAGTACAAAATGAAGCAGGGCAAAGGCTAACAGAGTTTTGCCAACAGAACGCACTGGTCATAGCAAATACCCTCTTCCAACAACACAAGAGACAACTCTACATATGGACATCACCAGATGGTCAATACTGAAATCAGATTTATTATATTTTTTGCAGTTGAAGATGGTGAAGCTCTATATAGTCAGCAAAAACAAGACTGGGAGCTGACTGTGTCTCAGATTATGAATTTCTTATTGCAAAATTCAGACTTAAATTGAAGAAAGTAGGGAAAGACCATCAGATGTGACCTAAATCAAATCCCTTAATGATTATACAGTGGAAGTGGCAAATAGATTCAAGGGATTAGATCTGATAGAGTGCCTGAAAAATTTTGGATGGAGGTTCGTAACATTGTACAGGAGGCCATGATCAAAACCATCCCCAAGAAAAAGAAAGAAATACACAGCAGAAGTAAAGAACAAATGCAACATTACATATCAGCATGGTTTGTAACACTGAATTTCATGTGTGCAATATGAGTATGTATGTATTAGCATGCCAGTTAAGCAAGCTTTATTAGAAAAGGCTTAGACATTAGAATACAGATTTGAATCATTTCATTTCTTGCTAACTGTTTGATTTAGGACACATCTTTTAGTTCTCAGAGTTTTTATTTTCTCATTGTGAAATAATAATTCTTAGTTTCAAGAGTTCAAAGATGAGAGTTCAAAGTATGTTTGAGTTCTACAAGACTGAAAAAACTGTGACTGATATTTTTAGTATATAACATGAAAATACCTTACCACCCTGAGCAGCATAGAAAGTATCAATTTATAGTTGCTTTATTTTTTATAATTTGTTTGCATTTTAATTAGCTATTATTAGTTCATTCCCACAGAATGAATTAATGAGCAATATAGAGAAACTGTCAGAGAAGGCAATGGCACCCCACTCCAGTACTTTTGCCTAGAAAATCCCATGGACGGAGGAGCCTGGTAGGCTGCCATCTATGGGGTCGCACAGAGTCGGACATGACTGAAGCGACTTAGCAGCAGCAGCAGCAGCATAGAGAAACTGTTAAAGTTCCTTTAAATATGGCCAAATATGTTATTTACTCTGTTTACATTTTTGTTATTGAGGGGCTCTCTCCTTAAAGTCTTTTATATTTCAATCTAGACTTGTTCTACTTTTTTTTTTTTTAGACTTGTTCTTAACAAGTCTTTTCCAATGTTTGCCTTTTGCAGTCACCCTGGGAAGCCTTTTCACTTCTCTTCTGGGATTGAGACTTATGTTTTCTTGATCCCATGTTGTCTTTCTCAGTTTACCTTCTTGTTTTACTGGAGGGTAGCTTTGTCAAAAGTATGCAACAGGTAGGTTGATTCCTCCAGTTCCATTCTTAACAGCATTGAAACATGTATAATATCATGTATGAAACGAGTCGCCAGTCCAGGTTCGATGCACGGTACTGGATGCTTGGGGCTGGTGCACTGCGACGAACCAGAGGGAGGGTAAGGGAGGGAGGAGGGAGGAAGGTTCAGGATGGGGAACGCGGGTATACCTGTGGTGGATTCATTTCGATATTTGGCAAAACTAATACAATATTGTAAAGTTTAAAAATAAAATAAAATAAAAAAAAGAAGAAGAATGCAACAAAGACAAACTTTTGGAGAATTTGCAGTTCTGAAAGATTTTTTAAAAATCCACATGTGATTAATGCATAAGGAGACTATATAATATTGAATTCAAGATTGGAAAACATTTTTATTCAGAATTGTAAAGACATTTTTAAACTACCACTGTTGGTCTTAAAATATCTGATGTGTTCCAGTTCCTATTCCTCTATGTATGAGATATTTTTTTTCTCTCTGCAAATCATTAAGGTTGTCTGTATAGTCAGAGACCTAAAAATTACACAATAATTTGTATTGTATTGGTGCATGGCTTTTTATTATTAGTAATTTCTTCTTTGATAATTTTTCTCTCTCTCAAATTCTCTTTTCTTGGAGATATTTTTAGAATATTTGATCACCTGAATATGTCCTCTAATATTCCTAGTTTTTTTTTTTCCCATTTCAGAAAAGAAAAGAAGCAGTACAGACTTCCTGAGGCCCATCAGTTTTTCTCCCCCTCATAACAGAAAGAAAATCATGCCTTATGATACAAGCAAGATCTCAGTCTTCAAAAAAAGTTCTAGCTCAGTGATTGATTATACAATTGGTTTGGTGACAGAATCCATTCTTGAAATATACACTGGATCGTTTATTTCGGGAGCTTATTTTCTGATTTTGTTCACTATTCAGAGACTATGTTTGTTTTTCCCATTGGCATAGAATCTTTTATTTATTTCATAAGATAATTAAGCTGCTACTGTACTATCTCTATTTTCAGTTCAATTCAATCATGGGGAAACTTCTAATCAATGATCCAAAGATCACTGCATCCTAACACCATAGTCATGTAGCATTCACAATTAGAGAAGTTGTCAGCTTAACTTTCAGTCTCAGTCCTTCAGCAGAATCTTTCATGCCCCATTACCTTGGAAATATTGCCTAAATACTTTTTTTTCCTTTTTATTTTATTTAATGTTTCTCTAAGCAGTATATTTTCAGGTACTATCTTTTAAATATAGTGGCTTAGGAAAGCAAAAAAATCTACCAAAACATCATCTGAACATCCTTAATCTCCCTTTCCACACAGCATGCTGTCACTTCTAGTCTGCACTATTCTCTGAAGATATTAGACCACAGACTCTAGTCTCTGCTATAGAAGATATCAGCCATAGCTGATACGCTTTCATTCTGAAAGCAAGAATTAAGCAATAGTTCACAGGTTGAATGGGGAGAGAAATTCCAGTGGAGTTGTGGCCTTGTAAGCAATCTGGATATCTAGGGAAGACAAATTTAGGGAAATGGTTTATAGCTTCTCTAACATGGTCAATTGGCATTGCCGCATTCTCTTAAAATACTTTCTGTGTATTTGATTTCAAATGCAAATGTAATTAATGCTCATCTATTTCTGCTTTTTGATTAGCTTGCTTGTTAAATAAAGTCTAGTTCTGATAATCCCTTTAATATTTATGTGACCAGCAATCAAAGAATAATATGGGACTTTTGTTATTGTTGTTCATCCTGTTTCAGTTCATTTAGCTCTCCTATCAGCTTTTTAATTTGACATCTCATAAAGAAATGAATGAAATTCTTTATTCGGTTTCATTTACATTGCATATAAATGGAACTTTCTTTGGCTCCCATATTATTTATCCTATTAAATCAATGATGAGGAAAGGAATTTGCCTGGTAATTTAGTTCAGATACACACTTGTCTGGGTATTTTGTATGTGATAAGCAATATTTTATATCAAAGTTATAGCTCTCTGTGGTTGGAATATGCGACAGCAATCTGCACATGCAAAAAATGGTCCTATCATTATTTACCTCATTTCTCTCGGCTTGCAACAGTGGAATTGACTATCACAAGGGCTTACAAGGTAGATTTCTTAGGAAACAGACTCTGAGACAGAGATTTGCAGGAAGATTATTGTACAAAATGGGTGATTAAAAGAAGTTTGATTGAGCAAGGATTGAGTATGCCTCATTGCTCAGCTGATAGCACAGGAAGCTCATTTGCTGGGATATCTTTTCAGAGTTATCTGAAATCAAGGAAAAGAGGCAAGTTTTCATGCCTTCCAGTGGCCAGTCGTTAGGTTCAGGCTGCCCGCAAGAAGAGAAATTGACCCTGGCTGAAGTGTTTTCTTTAGGTGTGGCTGAACTCAAGTGAGATCTGTTATCTTCCAATACACCCAGTTGCTAGGAGAATGAGTGTTCCAGTCTAAGAAGTGGAGCAAATAAACTGCATACTCACCAGAGCACCCACCACCACCCACTGCTTGTGCAAAGCAGCTGCATGTGTGTCATATACGTTCTTGGAGAGTTCTTTCAGGATCGTGGTGTGATGCCTTTCCTGAAAAGCACACAAAAGGAAAAGTTGATCAGATAAACTGCAGACCTCCTATCCACATTCCACTGCCCTGTGTTCTTAAGCTGCAAGTGATAGTCTTCATCTCCCTCCCCCGTAACCCATTGTAGATTCCCCCTCACTTTTTCTGCCAGTTCTGCTGATCTAGGTGCCTTCACTAGTGGGATGGCACGGAATTTTATATTTATGGGATCTAAGCCACTGATCATTATACCTGCTTAAACCATGGCTGCTGTATTTGACTACATATTGCCAAAAGAGTCAGACACGACTGAACGACTGAACTGATTTGCAAAATTGGGCAAGTGTCATTGTAAGGGATCACTTAGATGTCAAACATATTTTTCTTTGCCCTCACGTCTTTGCCCTGTCTCCTCCTGATGGTCAGGGTCAATCAGTCACCTCCCCAAATGGTGACTCCTTTCCTTGTCTGGTGGTCTTGTGGAAAGAGAATCATGAGAAAAAGAGGTTGCAGCCATAGCTTGAAATATAATGAGAAGCTCTGAGTGTCCTCTTGTAGAAGTGTTCACTATCTGGAAACCTGGACTTATAAGTAACCTAGGAAACTCAGTTTCAGGGATGATTAGGAAAAATAGCTCAAGTGGATTCCTAGAAGTGTCAATAAGTGGAACCATTTGTATTTTTATGTTTTTGTCTCTGTACCCATGTATTCTACTTTAAAAGGACATACTGCCATGTTATAGGTGGTTGAGTTCGTGTGTTTACTACATTTTTGAACGATGTGTTTTTCTTCCTCCATCAGCTATAGTCAGTATCCCTCATATGGTAGTAGGCATGAACTGAAGGAAAGTTACTGGCTTCAAAAGTGGAGGCTCTGGACCTCTTAATCACCCCACTTACTTGTACTTGTCCATCTTGGTGACCCTGTTCATGCCTGATCCATTATTTCCACTGAACTTGTAACTTGGTGTGTCTGACAGAATACAACTCTTTTTTTTTTTTTTCCAGAATACAACTCTTGACCAGTGGTTTGGGCTACATGATATTTGATATCCCATGGTTAAGTGCCCTACTTTTTCAAGGTCAGATAGCTCCCCAAAAGCTATTTTTGAAAAAAGTTTGTCCTTCTCTACTGTGAGAGACCCTATATCCTGAACCCTGTGGGTGTATATTGTGATTCTTCTCCAAATGAGAAACCTGCTAGCTCTAGTATTTGAAGTAAAAGATGATGCTGTTAGAGAACTGCACTCAATATGTCAGCAAATTTGGAAAACTCAGTAGTGACCACAGTACTGGAGAAGGTCAATTTTCATTCCAATCCCAAAGAAGGGCAGTGTCAAAGATTATGTTCAAACTATCATGTAGCTGCACTCATTTCAAATGCTAGCAAGGTTATGCTCAAAATCCTTCAAGCTAGGCTTCATTAGTGCATGTACCAAGAACTTCCAGATGTACAAGCTGAGTTTCAAAGAGGTGTAGGAATCAGAGATCAAATTGGTCAACATTCATAGGATCATAGAAAAAGCAAGGGAGTTCTAGAAAAACATCTACTTCTGCTTCATTGACTACACTGAACTCTTTGGCAGTGTGGATCACAACAAATTGTGGAAAATTCTTCAAGAGATGGGACTACCAGACCACTAACTGCCTTCTGAGAAACCTGTATGTGGGTCAAGAAGTAACAGTTAGAACTGGACATAGAACAACAACTTTCAAAATTGGGAAAGGATTATGACAAGGCTGTGTATTGTCACCCTGCTTATTTAAGTTATATGCAGAGCACATCTGCATATAAATGCTAGGGAAATGCTAGGCTGGATGAACCACAAGCTGGAATCAAGATTGCCAGGAGAAATAACAACCTCAGATAGGCAAATGATACCACCCTTATGGCAGAAAGTGAAGAGGAACTAAAGAGCTCTTGATGAAGTTGAAAGAGGAGAGTGAAAAAGCTGGCTTGAAACTCAACATTCAGAAAACTAATATCATGACATCTGGTTCTATCACTTCATGGCCAATAGAAGGGGAAAAAGTGGAAACATTGACAGGTTTTATTTTCTTGTGCTTCAAAATCACTGTGGATGGTGACTTCAGCCATGGAATTAAAAGACACATGCTCCTTGGAAGGAAAGCTATGACCAACCTAGATAGTGTTTTAAAAAACAGAGACATGATTTGTCTGACAGAAGTCCTTATAGCCAAAGCTATGGTTTTTCCAATAGTTTTGTAGGGATGTGAGTGTTGGACCATAAACTCTGGTTTATGCTGAAGAATTGATGCTGAATCTGAGTGCTAAAGAATTGATGCAACTGAGCACTGATGATGCTTTCAAATTGTGGTGCTGGAGAAGACTCTTGAAAGTTCCTTGGAATGCAAGGAGATCAAAGTAGACAATCCTAAAGGAAATCAACCCTGAATATTCGTTGGAAGGACTGTTGCTGAAGCTAAAGCTCCAATCATTTGGCCATCTGATGTGCAAAGCCTCGTCACTGGAAAAGCAGTGGATATTGGGGAATACTGAGGGCAAAGGAGAAGAGGGTGGCAGAGGACGTGCTTGTTAGATAGCATCACTGACTCAATAGACATGAATTTGAAAAACTCTGGGAGATAGTCATAGACAGAGGAGTCTGGCATGCTGCAGTTCATGGGGTTACAGAGTTGGACACAAGTTAGGGATTGAACCACAACAACAAAAGAATATTTAAAGAAACTTAGCAAGTAGTGTCCTCCCATCATGGTGGGAGGTTTCCATTGAATTCATCACAGCATTTTTAATTTGTTGTTTAATATTCTAAAGTAAAAAAAATGACATAATAGTTAGCATACATTTTGCTGTTCATCTTTATATCATACAATGCTGGTTTTAAAGAGCATTTACTCATATGCAGAATCATCAAAATGGAAAAATTAGCATTTTGTAATTCACACATGCATATGCATTTTATTCTTACCAGAATAGCAGAAACATTCCACAAAACTAATTCAACTGTTTTTTTTTTCACTTCTTGATATTCGTACATTCTACCAACTCTCTCTCTTCAATTTATTGATCAGTAAGGAAGGACTGAAGGAAAAGGAAGCCATGTTGTTCTATCTTTCTAAGTCATTTTCAGCATTAGTAGTCGACACATACAGACAAGCAACAAGAGAAAGAAAGGATGTAATTGAGTTCCTTGGTCACTTGTGTTGCTTCAGAATGTCACTGCCTTCTTTCTGAGTTCAGAGCAAGTTCTGGTTCAGTTGAAAAGCGTGGTCTTTCAGGGACTCTTATTACCTAGTCATAAGGGCAACATGATTGTACTCACCCTGAATCTCACTGGATTCTCATGGGTCTGCTAGAATTCTCTTGTCATGGGGCATGACAACACTGCACAAATGGAATAGCAGGAATAGAAGGGCACACAGATTGTGCACATCCAATCTGCTCACACACAGGGTCCTTTGCTACATCAAACTTCACTTGCAAAGCACAGGTTCAATGACAGAATTATTAAGAATTTCAGGATGGTAACATCAGAGCATTGAGCCAGGGACAAGGCCCTTCAGAGCAAAGAGGAGTATCACAGCCCCCGAAGCTTGCCCTGTCTGTAGGTCATTTTGGGGAAAATCTGGGGAAGTTATTACACAGACACTTGCTGCAGGGTTGCAGGGTCCTTCCTCTTCAGGGCCTGGCTTTTCTTTAGGCCACTGGTTTCCAGATTGGAGATTTGGCTCAGGTCCTAAAACTGAACAATGTACTGTGACATTTTATTGAGATGGCTGCTCTTATGTTCCAAACCATCCATTCCTGAGTTTTTTGGTCCATTATGTTATTACAGATGGTAAACAGCCTCTATTGTGTACTCATTTATTTTGCTCCTAAGAACTCCATACTTTTTTGCAGATCAGGGTTCCCTGGTTGCTGCACCATGCTGTTTATTGCAATAATTGTGTACACCTTCCTTCCAGTAGTTAACTATTGATAGCTCATCTCTGTTATGTTGGGATTCTCTAATCCCTATTGCTATCAAGGAGCACAGTTTTATAGGAGCATTTCAAGGACTTCCCTGGAAGTCCAATAGTTAAGTCTCTGCATTTCCACTACAGGGGATCTGGGATGTTTTTTCCATGGTCCTGGAACTAAGATCCCACATGGTAGGTGGTGTGGTGAAAAAGAGAGCATTTCAACCATTTATTCTGCCCTACAAGAGATAGCCTCCACTGAGCTTCTCCAGGATGTTGAAGCCCTTCTTATCAGTGGGTATACCATATCATTGGTACATTGAGTGTCCTCTGGGATCTCACATGTAACATTGTCATCTGGGGCCTCATACAGCATATCCCGCTAGCATGCCCTCACGTCTGAACCGTTTCGTTCCCTCTTTCAAGCACTTCTGCTTCTTGGAGGATGGAGGATGAGCCATCACTTTCTGAAGAGCCATCCTAATAGTGTGAGTTGTTGTTTTCAGATCCTGACTAGGGTGTGAAATTTTATAAAATATAGAAGTGTACCCCAGTCTAAACTGTTGTTTAATCCAAGCTTAATGTTTCATCTGTCTTTGATTCTGCACTCCTAGGGTTCATTGCCATGCATCTTCTGTGGACTCCTACTGGTGCATATTGCTTAACCTCTGTAGCTTCTTTGAGGCTTGTCTCTTTCCGTTTTACTAGACCTGGCACTTTTTTAGACAGGCTACATCTGGACATATTGGTGACCAGAAGAGCCAGTGACAATAAAACCTGATGAAGTCTGCATTTTCTTACAAGCAAATTTTGTTTGTTTTATATTTGTGGAGTGAGATATTTCTGAAGGTCAAAACATGCATTTGAATCTAAGTTTTTAAATGCATCAACAAAGACATCTGTATCCCAAGTCCCAGGATCTTACTCCTTCCTAAGCAAGGCTGTCACTTTGACATAGAAGATCTTTCAAAACTGAAAATCCAACCTGCTCTCAAGCCTTTATACCTACAAATGTTAAGGTATGACCTCATCCTCAGCTTCACCAGCTCTTCATCTCTATGTGGGATGAGAGTCTTTTTATAAGCTGCCAAGGTTTTCACACTTAATGTTTAATTGGTGATTAATCAACCCCAGTTCTGCATTGTTTGTCTCCAGCACTTTGAATAAATCATTTAATTCTATAATCCTTGAAATTACTACCTCAGCCTGAAACATTGCACCTGCCAGTGAATTTACACCCACCTGTGAAAGTTTTAACAATCACACCACCACAGCATACCAGGGACTACTAGTGTTCCACACACCATCAATAATGATTCCTCACTGCTAGTTACTGGGAAGGCCATTTAGCTCCAGTATCTCCTTTCAGTGAGTGTTTTCCTTGCACCCTTTTTGACACCAAGTTTTATAGGTCAGGGTTCTGGCAAAACAGAAACTGATGTGGAGATTTGCTTCAGGAAAGGTGTTGGTGACTATTTTTGAAATCTACATCCAGGGACATTGAAAGAGACAGAAAAGAAGTGAAAGGAAGTTCAATCCTGATGCAACTGCAACTGAAGTGTCCGCTGATACCAAGCCATGGCCTACAGCTCAGAGAGCCTCCCACAGTTGTTCCAACGTAAGCAGGGGGTCAGACCTTTATACTTCTTCATTGGCCAAGCATTGGATGTGGCCTGAACTTGAGGAGTGGTTATGACCTTAAGCAAGGTAGCTCTCTTCAACAAAAGGAAATTCTAAGCTGAGAGACTTCCCAGACTTCCTGCAGCTGGGGAATTCTTGCTGCAGTTCAGGAGGTTAAGTGTGGAGTCAGTGTGAGCTGTGTCACCTAACATTCACTACCTAGGATTCCAAAACTGTTCTGGGGAATGAACTTGAATGAAAAAACTTTTCATCAAGAAAAGCTTTTAACCAATTCTAGTGTTCTTTAGCTCATTTATTTGGTCTTCTGTAAGAATGAAGTATATAAAGTGAAATGAAGATATGATATTACTTTTTGGAAAATCTAATTTAGAAGGACCAAATTACTTAGGTTCTCAAATATCGGTACTTTTCACATAGTAAAGTGATGGTACTATCTCTGCACCCTAAATTACTGATGCAAAGCCACCAGTGGCTTGATGCTGTAAGCTTCTTAACCAACTTAAATAACAAGATTTGCTTTGTTGTTTAATTTCTCTTAATGACCTCACTGTATCAGCCAGTAAATTAGGGTTTCTAGCTTAGTAGGCAGAACAACTTGGCCCTAAACAGTCAATTTACTGTGGCATTCAGAGATAGTATTTGAACATTTCAGCTTATCTTTAATTTTATTTTTTTAAATATAGAGTGCTAGGTTTAGCATATATTAGGCCATTTTTAATTTATTTTTTTATGTGAAGTAAAATCCACTGTTTTTGGTGTACTTATCTACTAGTTTTCACAAATAAATAGCCATGTAATCAGCAATATAAATAAGAAAGAATACTAAGGCTCCTCTGTCCATGAGATTTTCCAGGCAAGGATACTGGAGTGGGTTGCCATTTCCTTCTCCAGGGGATCTTCCCAACCCAGGGATCAAATCCAGGTCTCCTACACTGCAAGTGGATTCCTTACTGACTGAGCTACAAGTGAAGCCCCAACAGTTAGATCACCTTCGAAAAAGTCTTTTATGCAAAAGGGGAGTCATACTACCCCCCTTTTTGTGACGAAGTCTTGTTTATTTTAGTAGCCTAAATGGAAAAACTAAGAAGGAGTGCTGATAACAAGATATCAGCCCTCTTGTCTAGAACAGTGTATGTGTGTATGTGTATGCATGTATGTGTGTATGTGTAGTATGTGTATATGTATAATGTATGTGTGTGTGTGATCAAGGCCAACCCAGAGCCTTGATCAGCCTTTTCTTGTTAGAAGAGGATGTGAGAACAACCTGGGTAGAGGTGGATCTTCCATGAGGGTGGGGTGGTGTAAGATGTTTCTGGGTCCCCCTGGACCAGATTGATTAGAGCCAGAGGGCCCATGGGATCCTTGGCCAAGAACATCCCATGCTGGCTCTGTGCCTATTTCTAAGTCACCTGCTGGAGAGGTATCGATGGTGCCCTCAGGTCACCAGGAAAGCCCCAGGTGTTCAAAAACAACCAGCAGTAGGCCCTCTGGCCTGCATGCACCCACTTCTTCCGTATCTCATCATGCTTATAGAGCCCTCAAGGAGGGGGCATCCAATGTAGTCAGACTTCTCTGGGTCCCTCTGTTTCCCTTCCCTTTAATGCTTAGTAAATACTGATGTAGTCTCCATTTCTACAGTGTTGTCTTTTCCAAACCATCATACATATAGGTTTATACAATATGTAGAATTTTGAGTCTGATTTCATTCACATAGCATAAGACATTTGAGATTTATCCTTCTATATATAAGTAGTTTGTTCCTTTTCATTGTTAAGTAATATTCCATTGCATGGCCATGCCAGAACCTGTTTCTCCATCCTCTAGTTGAGGAATATTTAGCTTGTTTCCAGTTTTTGGTGATTTTGAATAAAACTCCTGAAATATTAGCTTGCAGGCTTTTATGTGAATAAAGATTATATCTTATGTGGGTAAATCCTTAGGATTGGTGCTGGATTATACAGTGAGAACATGTTTAAATTTATAATTAATTGTCAAATTGTTTTCAAGAATATACCCCCATTGGCAGTGTATGAAAATTCTACTTGCACATCAGTTCAGATCAGTCGCTCAGTCGTGTCTGACTTTGTGACCCCATGAATCGCAGCACGCCAGGCCTCCCTGTCCATCACCAACTCCGGGAGTTCACTCAAACTCATGTCTATCGAGTCAGTGATGCCATCCAGCCAGCTCATCCTCTATCATCCCCTTCTCCTGCCCCCAATCCCTCCAAGCATCAGGGTCTTTTCCAATGAGTCAACTCTTCGCATGAGGTGGCCAAAGTATTGGAGTTTCAGCTCTAGCATCAGTCCTTCCAAAGAAATCCCAGGGCTGATCTCCTTTAGAATGGACTGGTTGGATCTCCTTGCAGGCCAAGAGACTCTCAAGAGTCTTCTCCAACACCACAGTTCAAAAGCATCAATTCTTTGGCACTCAGCTTTCTTCAAAGTCCTACTCTCACATCCATACATGACCACTGGAAAAACCACAGCCTTGACTAGACGGACCTTTGTTGGCAAAGCAATGTCTCTGCCTCTTAATATGCTGTCTAGGTTGGTCATAATTTTCCTTCCAAGGAGTAAGTGCCTTGCACATACTCTTTAGCCCTTTATTGTGATTTCAGCGGGCAATAAGTATTTTTGGTTTAGGCTACAGGTTCACTGGCATCTTATTTAGGTTACAATAACAGCTATGGTTTTTCCAGTGGTCATGTATGGATGCGAGAGTTGGACTGTGAAGAATGCCGAGTGCCGAAGAATTGATGCTTTTGAACTGTGGTGTTGGAGAAGACTCTTGAGAGTCCCTTGGACTGCAAGGAGATCCAACTAGTCCATTCTAAAGGAGATCAGCCCTGGGTGTTCTTTAGAAGGAATGATGCTAAGGTTGAAACTCCAGTACTTTGGCCACCTCATGCAAAGAGTTGACTCATTGGAGAAGACTCTGATGCTGGGAGGGATTGGGGGCAGAAGAAAGAAGGGACAACAGAGGATGAAATGGATGGATGGCATCACTGACTTGATGGACGTGAGTTTGAGTGAACTCCGGGAGATGGTGATGGACAGGGAGGCCTGGCGTGCTGCGATTCATGGGGTCACAGAAAGTCTGACACGACTGAGTGACTGAACTTAACTGAACTAAACTGAACAGTTATATTTCCCCTTTATGGAACACAGCCTTATCATGGTGAAGAGACTTGCATAGCTCAATGAAGCTATGAGCCATGCCATGCAGGGTCACCGAAGATAGACAGGTGATAGTGAAGAGTTCTGACAAAATGTGGTCCACTAGAGGAGGAAATCGGAGAAGGCAATGGCAATCCACTCCAGTACTCTTGCCTGGAAAATCCCATGAATGGAGGAGCCTGGTAGGCTGCAGTCCATAGGGTTGGAAGAGTGGGACACGACTGAGCGACTTCACTTTCACTTTTCACTTTCCTGCATTGGAGAAGGAAATGGCAACCCACTTCAGTGTTCTTGCCTGGAGAATCCCAGGGATGGCGGAGCCTGGTGGGCTGCTGTCTATGGGGTCTCGCAGAGTTGGACACGACTGACGTGGCGCAGCAGCAGAAGCAGAGGAGGAAATGGCAACCCACTGTAGTATTCTTGCCTGGAGAAACCCTTGAACAGTATGAAAAAGCAAAAAGATATGACATCAGAAGATGAGCCCTCCAGATTGGAAAGTGTCCAGTATGCTACTGGGGAAGAATGGAGGGTGATTACTAATAGCTTTAGAAAAAATGAAGCAGATAGGCCAAAGCAGAAATGATGTTCAATGGTGAATATGTCTGGTGGTAAAAGTAAAGTCCAATGCTGTAAAGAACAATATTGCATAGGACCCTGGAATGCTAGGTCCATGAATCAAGGTAAATTGGATGTGATCAAGCAGGAGATTCATTAGATAAGACCTTGATGCTGGGAAAGAATGAAGGCAAAAAAAGAAAGGGGCAGCAGAAGATGAGATGGTTAGATAGCATCACTAACTCAGTGGACATGAATTTGAGCAAACTCGGGCAGATAGTAGAGGACAGAGGAACTTGGTTTGCTGAAGTCTGTGAGGTCAAAAATAGTTGGATGCAAACTAATGACTGAGAAACAGCAACAGACTGCAGTTATATTTTAAAGAAACTTTTGTTGTTCTGTTTGGGTTTGTGTTGGAATGCTTTTCTAAGGTATTAGCCTGTGACTTAGGTGGTGACTGGTATTGTGGTTCAATTCTCAGAGCCTTCATTCTACTTTCAGGGTGCATTACATGTGTACTCCATTTGGAGATAGGCCTGAAACATATAGGTTCATACTCAGAATTAGGGGACCCTTCTCTATACCTTGCGTCTCAACATTTTCTTTACACTTACAGGCTCCCAGTGGTGTTTTTCTCAGTTGCTCTGACAAGTCCGTGTTCTTTAGCATTTTAGTCTCCCACACAGTTGCATAGTCCCACTTGCTGAATGAACTCATCCTTGGCCAAGTGTTGAAAGAAAAGGTGAAAAAAATAACAAATATTTCTTCCAGAAGTATTTGCAACAAAAGGACTTTTTTCCATATTTCCTCTCTGCAGAAAAATGATTTTTCTTTTGAATTTCAGGTGCCAAAACTACCACCTCTGAAACCATGTAGATCCATGACCTTGAGGCAGAAACAATAGATAAGAGAGAGAGACAGACATACAGACTCTTAGAAACAACACAAATTTCTACCACACTTTCCAGCTCAGAGGGTTTTCCCAGTTCCTCAGTCAGGAGGATGGGTTTTCTCTGGATGCAGTTTATTTGCAGGTTTGTTTTGTATATTTTATCCCAGGTGAGCAGTAGTATCCTTCCTCCATTCTAGCCATTACTGGAAGTTCTGGATCTTCTGTCCAGACATGTTTATTGTAGACAGCATTTCACTGCTCTAGTCCCTTCAACTACTTACTAGGGCCTAACATGGCATCTAGAGCTGTGGAGCCGTGCAGGAAAATGTTTAAGCATCTCAACTCTTGGAGTGGAAAGCAATTTTTTTCACTATCTCATCTGTTCTGTTTAGGCTCTGGAATTCAATTCCTGAGACCTCATTTAACCATTTATATGATACCTTTAAATGGTTTTTCCCTTTAATTTTAAAAGTAGCTTCTAAATGCTGACCAGTTAATTAGTTTCCTTTCATGTGGTATCAACCATAATTATATATATTTTGAAGTTGGATTAAAAAAGTAACTAAATATAATGACCAACATGATATTATAGTTATTTAGAAAGTATGTCCTATAGTATCACTCCTAAATAAAGAACATGCAATTAAATTAGTTTGCAAATGTCACCATTGCTGGGAATGTGTCATGAGCTAAAGGTGAATGCATGATAAATGAGCTTCAATGAAGCCTTTAATTTCCTACCAAACTTTCTGAGAACTTTTCAAAAGTGTCTTCCATTGCATCATTTCCTTTTATCGTATGAGGTGTCGTGCTTTATTCTAAATGAGACTATTTATTTCGTCTTTTAACCTGAAGTCTTTAATTCAAAAATAAATAGATCTCACCCTTTCAAAAGATGGTTTTTAAATCTTGGTTCAAGAGTGTTTTGAAAGAAAAGCTTCATTCATGTCAGAGAAAGAATAGCCTGCCTGCTGTTATTCCTTGTTGCAAATAACAGCACATAATTTATCTCCATAGATAAAATTAGAGGTGTACACTGTGGAATTTTCACCACAATACCTGGTACAGCTGACATAACCAATTTCATGCAGAAGAAACATGGTGACAGTAGATATTCTAGGATAATCTCAAAGAAACTCAAGACATGAAACAACAACAAAAAAGCCCTTCCTAACTTTCGTCACTGAGTCGATGCCACAGATAAGGCTCTACTCAGTGTGCTGGTGGCTACTGTATGTCTTTAGTCTCTTGTGAGTACTCCAGGGCACCCACTGCCCTCTTGTTTTCTGTTCAGGAAAATGTACTGTGGTGTTCTCTATCACCGTAGCACTCCAAGCTATTAAATTGCTAATACTTTGATACTGCCTCAAAGCAATATACAGTACTTTAAAAGTTTGTTCAGTGTTTATTTGGTGAAAGGGCTAATAGACACATGGAGGAGAGATAGAGAAGACAAAAATCTCTATTAATGGAGTTTGGTTCTTTTCTGTTATGTACCCAAGGAATATAGATCTGATCTTATTTTTCTCCCCACTAGAGAAGCCCAAAGTACTTCAGGTTATATGAGTTATCTGTTTGAGGATTTCAAGGTTGATCAAATAAAAGACAGGACCATAACAGGTGGTAATATACAAGCTTTATTGGACAGTATTTAGACATGATTAAAAGAGAGGGCAAGTCTCTACTGACAAGAGACCTTTCAGAGACAGTGAGGCAAGGTGGGAGCCTTTGGGCAGAAAGCCCCAAAGGGCTGCAACAGTTTGGGGTCTTTATAGTTACAGCATTTATCTTAGTTAGAGGTAGCAGATTTGGGAGCAGTTTCACAGGGTATGTGAACCAGATAGGGTCTAAATTGCAAAACTTTGTTTATTTGGACTATGCTTGAAGCCATTGGATTGCAAGAATTTGAGTTTGGCACCAGTGGACTTTGGCTGGATATTTCTAACCTGCTGTGAAGAAGTAAATAACACAGGGGACATTAAGCCCATTAAACAGAGGCCACCTTTGGCCTGTTTACATAACATTATCTCCTTAAGAATTCAGGTAAGAGCACACTTTTTTGAGAGCATCTCTTCTCCCCACCCTCCACTCTAAGACTCTAAGACCCAGGCAGCTTTTAAAAGTACTCTTTCCAAGAACACACAGTATCATGGTGCAGAGAATTCCACAGTGATGTTTTGAGATCTTAGTTACACTCTGGGTGTCTTTTCTCTGTGTCACCACTGACTGCAGCCCTGATCAGATTCCCTCATCCTCATCATCATTTCCCTAAGGTCTTCCTACTTGACAGCAGTTAGAGTGCATTAGGAGTCATAGCTGGGATAGGGAAAGAATGTTTGTTATGAAGCTGGGATTCATAATCCTGGCAACTTTAGAGAGGAGTTAATAAAAAAAGTCAACTTATTTAGTGCATGAAAACCGGAACTTTACACTTGGAGCTAAGACTGGGTTAGCATAAAAGTAAAGAAGATATGAAGAAGATATATTTATCTTTTACTTGTAAAGGAGGGATGCAGTGGGGAAGGACACCTGATATTCTGTATTTTATAAGATATTATATAATACAGAAATATTTTGAAAGGCATGTTCTATTCTATGTAACTAAGAGCCGTAGAAAACGTATTTTTGAGTGTGAAAATTAAGATATATCCTGTCAGAGATTGATGGTAAACTAATTTTGAGAGTTTTTTTTTTTAATATAATAAAATTGTTAATTTTGATTTTTAAGAGTGTAGTGTAACTTATCTTCATAGCTTGCTTTCACACTCAGAGAACAACAACAGCAAAGGGTTTGCCACTCCATTTATGTATTTAAACTGATCTTTGTTGCACAAAAGTGTACTATCTTTTGAAGTGGAAAAGTTAAGGCAGAAAGATTACTAACCATTAACGCCATCATTTTAATAACCATTGCCACCAGCGTATCCTGATGTCTGGAAGAAACCGCCTGTCCTCCAGTTGAATGACTTCCTAGAAATAATACTTGTAATCTTGGACAAGTCACTAAATGTCTCTGAGGCTCAACTTCTTTATCTTAAAAAGAAGATAACATTGAGTATAGTGGTATCTACACTGAAAGAGAATAGAGTTATGCCACTCTCTCAGAGCCCCTCATCCCCACCTTCATCACCATGATATAGACAGGAGGAGCAAGCTGACAAGATTACAGATACACAGTGTTCTGATGACTCATACCCACCACACTCCAACCACTCTTGAGAAATTGTGTTTTCTGTTTCTTTGATGATGGAAATTCTTAATCAGAAAGAGCCAGAACAAATCATCAATCAAACTCCTACAAAAATCAGAGTACCCACGTTAACAACTGACCACTTGATGAGAAAAATAGCCATAGGCAACCATAACTGCCTATGAAAGGGCTATTTTATCTGGGCTTTGTCTTATAATATGCTATGATCTTCAGGAAAAGTAGATTTTCTTTTTTGTAATATTCTGAGTACCAAGCACTGTTCTAATTTATAATTAATTTATAGCCAATATTTTTTAAGGTAAGCAGACAGTAATTTCATTTTTACTTTTCATTTAGCAAAAAAGTTGTTCAGTATTTTCTAGAATAGACAAATAAATTGATTTATCTGCTCTGGAATTTTTCACTAAACCTACTAGAAAGAAAAGAAAAATTTCTGTTTGCCACTGGAAAAAATAACATCACTTTTTTTATATTTAAAAAATATAAAAATATTTCACAGAGCTAGAACAAATAATTCCACAATTTGTATGGAAATACAAAAAACCTCGAATAGCCAAAGCAATCTTGAGAAAGAAAAATGGAACTGGAGGAATCAACCTACCTGACTTCAGGCTCTACTACAAAGCCACAGTTATCAAGACAGTATGGTACTGGCACAAAGACAGAAATATAGATCAATGGAACAAAATAGAAAGCCCAGAGATAAATCCACGCACATATGGACACCTTATCTTTGACAAAGGAGGCAAGAATATACAGTGGATTAAAGACAATCTCTTTAACAAGTGGTGCTGGGAAATCTGGTCAACCACTTGTAAAAGAATGAAACTAGAACACTTTCTAACACCATATACAAAAATAAACTCAAAATGGATTAAAGATCTCAACATAAGACCAGAAACTATAAAACTCCTAGAGGAGAACATAGGCAAAACACTCTCTGACATACATCACAGCAGGATCCTCTATGACCCACCTCCCAGAATATTGGAAATAAAAGCAAAAATAAACAAATGGGACCTAATTAAACTTAAAAGCTTCTGCACATCAAAGGAAACTATTAGCAAGGTGAAAAGACAGCCTTCAGAATGGGAGAAAATAATAGCAAATGAAGCAACCGACAAACAACTAATCTCAAAAATATACAAGCAACTCCTACAGCTCAACTCCAGAAAAATAAATGACCCAATCAAAATGGGCCAAAGATCTAAATAGACATTTCTCCAAAGAAGACATACAGATGGCTAACAAACACTTGAAAAGATGTTCAACATCACTCTTTATCAGAGAAATGCAAATCAAAACCACTATGAGGTACCATTTCACACCAGTCAGAATGGCTGCGATCCAAAAGTCTACAAATAATAAATGCTGGAGAGGGTGTGGAGAAAAGGAACCCTCTTACACTGTTGGTGGGAATGCAAATTAGTACAGCCACTATGGAGAACAGTGTGGAGATTCCTTAAAAACTGGAAATAGAACTGCCTTATGATCCAGCAATCCCACTGCTGGGCATACACACTGAGGAAACCAGAAGGGAAAGAGACACGTGTACCCCAATGTTCATCGTGAGCACTGTTTATAATAGCCAGGACATGGAAACAACCTAGATGTCCATCAGCAGATGAATGGATAAGAAAGCTGTGGTACATATACACAATGGAGTATTACTCAGCCATTAAAAAGAATATATTTGAATCAGTTCTAATGAGGTGGATGAAACTGGAGACTATTATACAGAGTGAAGTAAGCCAGAAGGAAAAACATAAATACAGTATACTAACGCATGTATATGGAATTTAGAAAGATGGTAACGATAACCCTGTGTACGAGACAGCAAAAGAGACACTGATGTATAGAACAGTCTTATGGACTCTGTGGGAGAGGGTGGGAAGATTTGGGAGAATGTCATTGAAACATGTGAAATGTCATGTATGAAACGAGATGCCAGTCCAGGTTCAGTGCACGATGCTGGATGCTTGGGGCTGGTGCGCTGGGAAGGCCCAGGGGGATGGTATGGGGAGGTTGGGAGGGAGGAGGGTTCAGGATGGGGAGCATGTGATTTTTTTTTAAATAAAATTTTTGAAAAAAGAAAAAAAAAAAAAAATTTTTGTTCTACACTCACTGAAAACCTGAGACCTGTTATAATTTTCTGTTTTTAAATGAACAGATTTATGTGTGTGTGTGTGTGTGTGTGAATACAACTTTGTAATTATCTTAATGTGGTTTAGTATGATTTGTAATCTGTCAAGACTACAAAGAATTAAGCAGTCAGTGGTCTGTCTTAATTCTTTATGAAATGCAACACTGTACTTCAGTGAACAACGATTAATTAAGATAATTGCTCAATTGGCATGTTTCAGCTACCAGTAAGATATGCAAATTAAGCAGAATGTGCTATTTCCTTAATTAATATTGTAAGCAAAAAACTTTTTTCTCTTAGTTAATTCACCTTATCATTTTATAAATTCACTTTATAATGAATAGGATATTTATTTTATTTTATTTTATTTAACTTTACAATATTGTATTGGTTTTGCCATATATCAAAATGAATCTGCCACAGGTATACATGTGTTCCCCATCCTGAACCCTTCTCCCTCCTCCCTCCCCATACCATCCCTCTGGGTCATCCCAGTGCACCAGCCCCAAGCATCCAGTATCGTGCATCGAACCTGGATAGCAATATTTTCAAATAGACTGTGCAAGAATTCTACTTATATTAGTACATGCAGGCATATGTGTATTTTATAGTATATTATGCTTTACGTAATACTGAAGTGTTGAATTCAGAATTACATGGGAAAAGAACATTTGTTGAGAATAAGAACAAAAGGGGCTGATGGGGCTTGTGACAATCAGGCAAAGAAAAAGCATCACCACAGAAAACTAAAAATTCCAGCCAGTACAGAACTAAGAAACACTCACACAAAAGAGCGAATGTATGATTCCTCTGATATGAAATATCTAAAATGGGAAAATTCACAGAGACAAAAAACTTTAAAGGTTACTAGAGGCCAAGGAAAGGGAAATGGTTAGCTTTTGATAAATGGTTATAGATTTTTTTATTTGAGGTTATAAAAAAGCTCTGGAAATAGTGATCATGATTGTGAGTACAACATTGTGAGTATCATCAATGCCACTTGAAATATATGCTTAAAAACGGTTAAAGTGGCAAATTTTATCACGCACACATTAAAAAAAAAATCACCCACTAATACAGCCCCTGGAGATTATAAGAGTTGTTGACCTGTTAGGTGCTTTCTCTGTGACATGCTATTTGTTTATTACAACAGTCTTTGGAATGTGAGTGGCTGAAGGAGATTAACAGGGGAAATAGTAGATGTTAGGGAAAATGCAATTTCTCTCTTTGAAACAAGGGAGGTAGTAGGGGTTCCACTTTGAATCTAAGTACTTTCCCTTTTCAAAATTTTGAAAAAATGATATGACCAGGCCCCATTTTTCACAAGCTGAATATATGGGGAAGACAGAGTAAACTGTTGCAAGAAATGGCCATGTCATCATGCATTGTGTTTTGTGGTAATAACCTATTAAAACAGGAATGGTATTTTTGCACATATTAAACTAAAGTATTTTAATTTTGGCCTTTAAGCCAGTGGTATTTTACCTTAACTGCATACATGGAATCACTTTGTGTGCTAGGAATAAATCCTGATGCACAGGTTGTACCCTGAAAAAATGACATCTGAATCTCTGGAATAGAACCCAGGTATCAGAATCTTTAAGATTTCTCCAGGTATTTATTATGCAGGAAAGAATAGAAAGCATTCCTTAAATCATGTTGTATTGCAGGCTTTTAATCTTAAAAGTGTTCAAGCTGCTTTTAGAAAAGGCAGAGGAACCAGAGATCAAATTGCCAACATCCACTGGATCATGGAAAAAGCAAGACAGTCCCAGAAAAACATCTATTTCTGCCTTATTGACTATGCCAAAGCCTTTGACTGTGTGGATCACAATAAACTGTGGAAAATTCTGAAAGAGATGGGAATACCAGACCACCTGACCTGCCTCTTAAGAAACCTGTATGCAGGTCAGGAAGCAACAGTTAGAACTGGACATGGAACAACAGACTGGTTCCAAATAGGAAAAGGAGAACGTCAAGGCTGTATATTATCACCCTGCTTATTTAACTTCTATGCAGAGTACATCATGAGAAATCCTGGGCTGGAGGAAGCACAAGCTGGAATCAAGATTGCCAGGAGAAGCATCAATAACCTCAGATATGCAGATGACACCATCCTTATGGCAGAAACTGAAGAAGAACGAAAGAGTCTCTTGATGAAAGAGAAAGAGGAGAGTGAAAAAGTTGGCTTAAAGTTCAATGTTCAGAAAACTTAGATCATGGCATCCGGTCCCATCACTTCATGGCAAATAGATGGGGAAACAGTGGAAACAGTGACTTTATTTTTCTGGGCTCCAAAATCACTGCAGATGGTGATTACAACCATGAAATTAAAAGATCCTTACTCCTTGGAAGGAAGGTTATGACCAACCTAGACAGCATATTAAAAAAGCAGAGACATTACTTTGTCAAAAAAGGTCCGTCTGGTCAAGGCTATGGTTTTTCCAGTGGTCATGTATAGATGTAAGAGTTGGACTATAAAGAAAGCTGAGCGCCAAAGAATTGATGCTTTTGAACTGTGGTGTTGAAGAAGACTCTTGAGAGTCCCTTGGACTGCAAGGAGATCCAAACAGTCCATCCTAAAGGAAATCAGTCCTGGGTGTTCATTGGAAGGACTGATGTTGAAGCTGAAACTCCAATACTTTGGCCACCTGATGCGAAGAGCTGGCTCACTGGAAAAGACCCTGATGCTGGGAAAGATTGTGGGCAGGAGAAGAAGGGGACAATAGAGGATAAGATGGTTGGATGGCATCACTGACTCAATGGACATGGGTTTGGGTGGACTCCAGGAGTTGGTGATGGACAGGGAGGCTTCGCGTGCTGTGGTTCATGGGGTCACAAAGATTCAGACATGACTGAGCAACTGAACTGAACTGAATCTTCAAGGGTATTTAAGTAAATACAAATGAGGATGAATGTATTTACTAAATTTTTAGCCAAAAAAGAAAGAAAAAAATGCCATAAAGGGACAAACTGTAGAGAGAGGATTTGAATAATTATTTTATCTCTTTAAGTGTTTTGTTGTTGTTCAGTTGCTAAGTTGTATCCAACTTTTTTGTGACCCCATGGACTGCAGCATGCCAAGCTTCCCTGTCTGTCACTATCTACCAAAGTCTGCTCAAATTCATGTCCGTTGAATTGATTATGCTGTTTAACCATCTCATTCTCTGTTGCCCTTTTCATCAATTACCTTCAATCATTCCCAGCATCAGGATCTTTTCCAGTGAGTTGGCACTTCAAATCAGGTGGCTAAATTATTGGAACTTCAGCTTCAGCATCAGTCTTTTCAATGAGTATTCATGGTTGATTTCCTTTAGAATTGACTGATTTGACCTCCTTGCTGTCCAAGGGACTCTCAAGAGTCTTCTCCTTACCACAATTCAAAAGCATAAGTTCTTTGGTTCTTCAGCATAAATTCTTCAGCCTTCTTAATGGGCCGACTCTCATATCCAAACATGGCTACTGGAAAAACCATAGGTTTGACTATATGAACCATTGTCAGCAAAATGATGTCTTTGCTTTTTAATATGCTGTCTCGGTTTGTCAGAGCTTTCCTTCCAAGGAGCAAGTGTCTTTTAATTTCATCCACAGTGGTTTTGGAGCCCAAGAAAATAAAATCTGTTACTGCTTCCACTTTTTCCCCTTATATCTGCCATGGAGTGATGGGAGAGGATGCCATGATCTTAGTTTTTTTAATGTTGAGTTTTAAACCAGCTTTTTCACTCTCCTCTTTCGCCCTCCTCAAGAGGCTTTCTCCCTTTAGAGTGGTATCATTTGCATATCTGAGATGGTTGATAATTCTCCCAAAATTCTTGATTCCATCTTTTGATTCATGCAGCCCAGCATATTGCATGATATACTCTATATATTTTAACTATAATGATATACTTTATATAAGTTAAATAAAAGGGTGATAATACACAGCTTTGTCATACTCCTTTCCTAATTTTGAACCAGTCAGTTTTTCATATAAGGTTCTAACTGTTTTTTCTTGACCCATATACAGGTTTCTCATGAGACAGGTAAGGTGGTCTGGTATTCCCATCTTTTTAAGAATGTTCCACAGTTTGTTGTGATCCACACAAAGGCTTTCGTGTATTCAATGAAGCCTTGATGTTTTTTATTTGATATTTTTCTGGAATTTCCTTGTTTTCTTCATGATCCAACAAATGTTGACAATTTGACCTCTGGTTCCTCAGCCTTTTCTAATCCCAAGTTGTACATCTGGAAGTTCTCAGTTTCATGTACAGCTGAGGCCTAGATTGAAGGATTTTGAGCATAACCTTAGTAGCCTGTGACATGAGGACAATTGTATGGTAGTTTGAACATTCTTTGGCATTACCTTTCTTTAGGATTGGAATGAAAACTGACCTTTTCCAATCCTGTGACCATTGCTGAGTTTTTCAATTTGGTGGCATATTGAATGTAGCACTTTAACAGCATCATATTTTAAGTTTTTAAATAGCTCAGCTGGCTTTCCATCACCTCCACTAGATTGTTCACAGTAATGCTTACTAAGGCCCACTTGATCACACTTCAGGATGTGTGGCTGTAGGTGAGTGACCACACCATCATAGATATCTGGGTAATTTTTAATACCTTTTTTGGGTAGTTCTTCTGTGTGTTCTTGCCACCTCTTCTTAGTCTTTTCTGCCTCTGTTTGGGCCTTACCATTTCTGTCCATTATCATGTCCTTCTTTACATAAAATATTACCTTTTACCTAAGTTTTTCTGTTCTCTTCTTTCCTCAGCTATTCGTAAAGCTTTCTTAGACAACTACTTTGCTTTCTTGTGTTTCTTTTTCTTTGGATGGTTTTGGTCACTGCCTCTTGTATAGTGTTACAAACCTCTGTCTATAGTTCTTCAGGTACTGTCTCCCTGATCTAATCCCTTGAATCTATTTGTCACCTCTAGTGTATAATCAAAAGGAATTTGCTTTAGGTCATACATGAATAGCCTCATGGTTTTTCCTACTTTCTTCAATTTAAGTCTGACTCTTTAGTGTTTCAATTTGCCAAACCTGAAAAACTCAGCCCATAGAGTTACTCTGTATGGTGGAGACTCTGATAGAATCCTTGCCCACAAATATGGTCTAGCTGAAATTGGGGAGACAGAAAGTAAGCAAATATATATATATTTTTACATATTTATATGTATTTCTGTGCATCCCAGAAATTGCACAAAATAATCTGATTTTATTGTGGGAAGAAAATAGTAGATCCTATATTTAAATTTAATATTTATCTAAAAATAATTAAAATACTGTACTAATATTTAGCATAGGGATTTTAAAGTTGCCCTAATTCTGTCATTTATGATAGAGGACCTGTTTCATGAGCTACTCAGAGGACCTCGTAGGGACTGTATGATAATAAGTGATGATGTCCTCACCAGATGGATTGTCTTAACATATTGTGACATACTGCAGTAATATGTACTGATAAATGGATTTTTAGAGCATACCCTCTCATCCCAACCAAATACAATCCTTTCAAAATGGATACATTGCTTAAATAATCTGTGCAATGAAGCTGTGCACTGACCAGCAAACAGACAACAAGAAATTGATGGCAAAGATATTTCTACTTCTTGTATGAATGCACACATGAACATATTATGAAATAAAGAAGTGCCAATATGACAAAAAGTTGGAAAAAAATGACTGTCTTAAAAATTGATACTATTTTCAGTCCCTGACAACTAACCAGATTATTAGGTTTTTATATGCTTTGAAATAATAGTCATTAATATCATGATGCTGTCATGATGGACAAGGTATTTTTAAAAAGTCAGTTCATTTTATAATTATTTGATTTATTATTATCTATTTTAAGTAGTTTTATATATTTAAGTGTTACCTTTATACTACTATACTATACAAACCTAATTTCTAAAAAGTGAAATAGACATTATCCTGGAATAGACAATGGCCATTTGATGGTAAAGTGTCTGCCTGCAATGTGGGAGACCTGGGTTCGATCCCTGGGTTGGGAAGATCCCCTGGAGAAGGAAATGGCAACCCACTCCAGTACCATTGCCTGGAAAATCCCATGGACAGAGGAGCCTGGTAGGCTACAGTCTATGGGGTTGCAAAGAGTCAGACACGACTGAGAAACTTAATGTTCATATTTCATATTGGTAAGTAGGTGAGCATGCATACGTGTGTGTGCTAAGTTGCTTTAGTTGTGTCCAACTTTTTGCTACCCCGTGGACTGTAGCCCCCCAGGCTCCTCTGTCCATGGGATTCTCCAGGCAAAAATATTGGAGTGGGTTGCCATTTCCTTTTCCAACTCGTTGGTGAGCATACAGCTAGATATTCTGGTGGTCCTATCATAGATTGTCCCTTTTAAAACAACTATCAAGAAAGGTCTACAGTAAGCTTATGAGTCATTATTATAGAGAGTAGCCAACTACTAGGCTTTCCTGAATCCAGTTTATATGATTTCCTGGAAAATTATATCTATTACTTGTATGCCAGTCCAGCTTTAAAATAATATCAGTCCTGACTGCCCAGTTGTCTTAGTTTCCTTTTATCAGTTTTCGATTTGTTAGATGACTTTTTGGAAGTACCTAAAAAAATGCTTTTGGGTTGATTTCTATACAATTCTGTCTGATATATTGTTTTTAAAACAGTGTGGTGAATTGAAAATGAGAATTTGCTTTTTTTGTTACCCCTTCTCTACCTCAAAAAACAGTTTTGCAAATCTCCATGAATTTCATAAATGGCACTTCAATTCAGTTCAGTTCAGTTGCTCAGCTGTGTCCGACTCTTTGCGACCCCATGAATCGCAGCACGCCAGGCCTCCCTGTCCATCACCAACTCCCGGAGTTCACTCAGACTCACGTCCATCGAGTCAGTGATGCCATCTAGCCATCTCATCCTCTGTCGTCCCCTTCTCCTCCTGCCCCCAATGCCTCCCAGCATCAGAGTCTTTTCCAGTGAGTCAACTCTTCGCATGAGGTGGCCAAAGTACTGGAGTTTCAGCTTCAGCATCAGTCCCTCCAAAGAAATCCCAGGGCTGATCTCCTTCAGAATGGGCTGGTTAGTTCTCCTTTGCAGTCCAAGGGACTCTCAAGAGTCTTCTCCAACACCACACTTCAAAAGCATCAATTCTTCCTGGCGCTCAGCCTTCTTCACAGTCCAACTCTCACATCCATACATGACCACAGGAAAAACCATAGCCTTGACTAGACGAACCTTTGTTGGCAAAGTAACGTCTCTGCTTTTGAATATGCTATCTAGGTTGGTCATAACTTTCCTTCCAAGGAGTAAGTGGCTTTTAATTTCATATGCAGTGATTTTGGAGCCCAAAAAAATAAAGTCTGACATTGTTTCCACTGTTTCCCCATCTATTTCCCATGAAGTGGTGGGACCAGAGGCCATGATCTTCATTTTCTGAATGTTGAGCTTTAAGCCAACTTTTTCACTCTCCTCTTTCACTTTCATCAAGAGGCTTTTTAGTTCCTCCTCACTTTCTGCCATAAGAGTGGTGTCATCTGCATATCTGAGGTTATTGATATTTCTCCTGGCAATCTTGATTTCAGCTTGTGTTTCTTCCAGTCCAACATTTCTCATGATGTACTCTGCATATAAATTAAATAAGCAGGGTGATAATATACAGCCTTGACGTACTCCTTTTCCTATTTGGAACCAGTCTGTTGTTCCATGTCCAGTTCTAACTGTTGCTTCCTCACCTGCATACAGATTTCTCAAGAGGCAGGTCAGGTGGTCTGGTATTCCCATGTCTTTCAGAATTTTCCACAGTTGATTGTGATCCACACAGTCAAAGGCTTTGGCATAGTCAATAAGGCAGAAATAGATGTTTTTCTGGTACTATATCTTAAACTTTATTGTATGTAAAGTATACTCCAAATCCAAACGTTCTTATGTCTTTTCTTATTTCCCAACCATACCATTTATTGTGGGATATAACACATTCAGTTGGTGCCAATGAAATTTCCTTAGATTCTTTTCCTTGTGTTTAGATTCCCTGGCTTCTGTCTATATTTTCTTTAAATGGTGCACACCTATTTGGATGTCTGTGGATGTCTTTGGATGGCTGCCTCTGGTGCTTCTTTGTCTGCTCGTGCTCAGAGATACAGATCCTAGGAGTTTATCTTCCCACCACCCCATTTCCCCAAGGAACCCTTAGCCAGTGACTAATCAAGATAGGAATAAAAAAAAAAAACAAAAAAAAACTCAGTTTCCCTCCCTTAAGCCAGGGCAAGCTCTTGAGGCATAATTTAAACTTAGGGTTTCTCTTAAGAATCAGACTAAAGCTATGTACCTAAGATGGCCTGAAATTGCACTTTTGCTTGGTCTCTTTCTCTGTTCTGTTCTGCTTCACCCATTCTGTAATAATTTTTCCCTTTGAGTGCATTTTCTTAATAAATAATTTACATGTGAATTCTCAACATGACTTTTATTTGGAAGAGTATTAAATCAAAAAAGTTTAGAGACTCTCGGTGTAGAGGAGAGAAACCAGTAAACTATTATGGCTTAGAAAGAAGAAGAAGAAGAAAACGTAATAAAGCATAAGGCGCCACCAACAAAAACCTCATAGTTGTTAATTATCGGTGTCATCACAATCATAACTGCTGTCACCTATTTACAGTCCCTAGAAATGTGGAAAGAAAAGAAAGGAGATAGATAATAGTTTGAAAAAAAACAGACTTGTGGCCCAATTCTCCCTTTTGGATTTTGAATAAGAGGAAGTATTCTGCTTATCTGTTGCTTCAGAACATATGCTCCCCCCACCAAAACATATTAGCTTACAACACTAAGTAAAAATGATATTGGTTGGGTTTATGGTCTGGTTGATGGTTCTACCTTGAGGGTGCAATCAAATAAAGACTGAGACTAAGATATTTGAAAAGTATCTTCCACTATGTGTCTGGTACCTGATTTCTGATGACTGGAATAACTAGAGCTGGTTGAGCATTTCTTTCCATGTGGCCACTCAACATAGCTGGTCAGGTCTTCTTCACTGGGCGTTTTCAGGGTATTCAGATTCCTCACATGGTGGCTAGCATTCAGAGCAAGCATTCCAATAGACTAGGGCAGAAGCTGCCATGCTTCTTCTGGGCGAGACTCAGAAGGCTTGTAGTGTCACCTCTGCCACTGGTAAATCAGTCCTATGGCCAACCAAACTGAATACCCTGAGGTGTAGTTCACTGGGGGCCATCTTTGGATATGTGTTTAATAGAATTAAGGATTGCAGAAAGTGTAGAACATTCACTTTGTTCCAGATAGGCTAGCAGGAGGAGACTTGAATAGAGGTCCCACTGCAAAATGGGATAATATATACTGGTTAAGAGGATGGAGCACTGTGGCCAGGTCATAGTTGGAACATCTGAATTGCCCTCAGTTCCCTTGAGATGCCTATAGGTCTAGTAGGAGCCCTGGTAGAGTGGAGTTAAGTGATTTTAAAACAGAGATGGAAAGCAAACAATTGTAACAGAACCAGGTGGAGGATACACCATTCCTCAAATGTCTTCTTCCCCTTGTCAAGGGGAACCTAATTCTTCAAAGGGGATGACCAATGCTCCCCTCAGAAAAAGTATAATGTAAATAAACAGAACAGCACAAGAGACAAGTAGGGAGTACAGGGACCCAGAATCCATGAGACATCACCTTGGACATGGGGAAGAGCCAGCTAGTGAATACATAAAAACAAGTTAGAGGCCCAAAGACCCATTTATCCATGTAATGAGCTCTTTCAATCCGTGCATTTCTGCCCTCTATACTCACTTTACCACCCCCTTCCCCTGTGGGTTTGGAAATTTAACATCTTTATTTTTATGGTCCACAAACCATTTTTGCCTTTTACTGTATTCAAATGTTTTTTTTTTTTTTTTAATTGCTCTGGATAGTTTGGATTTAGTAAGAAAGGAATTATATTTTATATACAGATAATTTGAGGCTCAAGGAGGTTAACTCCATCAAATTCACATAACCAATAGTGGAAAGAATGTGGTAGTCAAATTCCACTCTGTCTCATTCTGTGTTCTTTCCCCTTTACTATACTATCTCCAATATTTACTTCACTGAAAGGTGCAATTGAAATATAATTCTCAGAAATTCATCATTTTTTAATCTTCACATTTCACCAACAAATTCATTTTCTGGTTGTGATAACTGCAATCTGAAAACCACTACATATTAATAAAAACTGACACTGAAATGGTTTTAGGTGTTCATTTATGCAGTGTGAATCAAGTCAGCTGTATAAAAGTGACAGGAGAGAGAATTTCTTATGGCTCATTAGTAGAACACACTGCGGCAATCAACTGTTGTACTTAATAGTCACCACACACACAAGAAAAAGATTTATTTCGGCAAAGGAATTAAACTTGATAAAAACAGTCAAGAAACAAAGGATTTAAGATCGTCATAGAAGGAATTGCAAAAAGAATCAAAGTTTCACCAAGACACATAGATTCTTTAAGTTTTAAAATTATATATATAAGTTGAACCAGAAGTATTTTCCATTATCTTCTTGTTTTCTCCACTCTCTAAATCCTTCTGTTTTACTGTAATTTTAGTAATGTAAGGTGTTAACCTAGACAGCATATTAAAAAGCAGAGACATCACTTTGCCAGCAAAGGTCCATATAGTCAAAGCTATGGTTTTTCCTGTAGTCACATATGGATGTGAGAGTTGGACCATAAAGAAGGTTGAGTACCAAAGAATTGGTGCTTTCAACCTGTGGTGCTGGAGAACACTCGTAAGACTCCCAGGGGAAGCAAGTAGATCAAACCAGTCAATCCTAAAGGAAATTAACCCTGAATATTCACTGGAAGGACCGATGCTGAAGCTGAAGCGCCAATATTTTGGCTACCTGATGCGAAGAGCTGACTCACTGGAAAAGCCCTTGATGCTGGGAAAGACTGAGGGCAAGAAGAGATGGGGGTGATGGAGGATGAGATGATTGGATGGCATCACTGACTCAATGGATATGAATTTGAGCAAAGTCTGGGAAATAGTGAAGAATAGGGAAGCCTGGCATGCTGAAGTCCATGGGGTCTCAAAAGTTGGATGTGCCTGAGTGACTGAACAACAAAAGGTCTCAAGGATATTAATCTAAAACTGATTTTAGGAATAGCTTTACTATACAACAACAACAAAATAGCTAACTTTAATTGCTAATATTTCCATGATGAAAAAATGAGGCACTGAGAGGTTAAATGAGTAGTTTAAGATTGCACTGAGTGTTGGATTTGGAATGTGAGCTCAAATAGCTTGGTCTCATAATTAACCCACTGAGATGTACTTTCTTTTGACCTAGACTATTGTATTATCCTTTGCAATATTTCAATAGTTTTTTCTTTATCTGATCCTCATATTCATATACACAAATGTAGAGAGAATTGGAGCTTCCCAGGAGGCTCAGTGGTAAAGAATATGCTTGCCAAACAGGAAGTGTAGGAAACATGGGTTTGATCCCTGGGTTGGGAAGATCCCCTGGAGAAGGAAATGGTAACCCACTCCAGTATTCTTGCTTGGGAAATCCCATGGACAGAGGAGCCTGGCAGGCTATAGTACATGGGGTCACAAGAGTTAGACATGACTGAACGACTTAGTACATGCAAAGATAATTTAAGTACATTTGTTGTTAAAATGATTCAGTTCAGTTCAGTTCAGTCTCTCAGTCATGTCCAACTCTTTGCGACCCCATGAACCACAACATGCCAGGCCTCCCTGTCCATCACCAACTCCCAGAGTCCACCCAAACCCATGTCCATTGAGTCAGTTTAAAACGATTACTATGCATTAAAAAAATAAAGGCTTGGGTAATCATAGTGACTTGGTCCAGAGAGCAGACAGAATGAACAGATAGATCAGGTATGCCAATGAATCCCATATCTTCTCTAAGATCTGGAAAACCACAAAGCTCTATTGTTATTGTTTTGGGATAGGAAGTCTATGAACAAAAAGGAAATGGCTGTAGAATGTGTGTTAACAATTCTGACAGGCTTCAAGCCAGGCATGCTTTTCTGGCACCCAAGAAGGTTCTTTACAGAAACTGTAGCACCTCTCTTTGAAAGAGTCTTTAAAGAAGGAACTTGTGATGCCCAAGAGAATAGAAAGGTTTGGTGTTGGATTTTCATGAAGGTGAGCTCTGCTAGTAGATCTCAAGAACTATCTGTGATAGAAGAGATAGATAGATAGATATTATTTCTTCTATTATAGTTGAAACTGCCATTTAATTGCATTTTAACAAAATATTCAAGTAAGGACTTAAGGTTTCCAAAATGGGACTGACCCTCATTTCACTTGTTTTAGGGGCCACTGAAGCTCCATGAATTTTTAAAAGAATATTTTGAAGCAAAAATTCTCAATCGTCAAACCACAAATGCATTTATTCATTCAACACATAGTTATTGGACAAGTACTTTGTGCTAAACAATATTCCTTGTGCTGAGAAATTTCTGTTCTCATCAAATTTATATTCCAGTGGAAAGAGAAAGACCGTCATCAATGAAATTGTACTTTAGAAGATGACAAGTCTATGAAAAACAATAAATGAGGGTAAGGTAACCAACTGTGCTGAGGGTGGGGGTAGAGAGAATGTAAAACAGAGTGGTCAGAGTAGGTCTCACTCAGTGAGTGACGTTGAGGCAGGTAAAGCTGGACCAGAGGAAGCAAGTGGAAGGAGAAAGAGAAGCTGGAGAAAGAGTGAGAAGCCTGATCATGATCAATCTTGAGAGAATTATAGGACCCGTGGTGTTAATTCTGAGTGAAGTATATTCATTAGAGTGTATGCACAGAAGAGTGAGTTAAAACTGTAAAACTCCTACAAGAAACATGGGATAAAACTTCTTGACATTGGTCTTGGCAATGATTTCCTGGATCTGACATGAAAAACACAGTCCACAAAGGCAAAAGTAGACAAGTACAACTACATAACACCAAAAAAAAAATTTATAAAAGAAAAAAATTGTATAGCAAAGGAAACAGCAAAATAAAAGGCAACCTATGGAATATAGGATAAAATATTGTCAAGTCATGAATCTGGTAAAGGGTTAATATGCAAAATATATAGGGAACTTCTTCAACTCAATAGCCAAAAAATAATTTTAAAATCAGGAAAGCCACTCAATAGACATTTCTCCCATGAAAACATACAAATGGCTAACAAGTGTGTGAAGACATGCTCAACATCACTAATCATCATGGCAATGTAAGTCAAAACCCCACTGAAATATCACCTCAATATTTAGGATGGCCATTATTTAAATATAAAACTAATATTGTTGAAGATGTGAAGAAAAGGGAACTCTTGTGCATCGTTGGTGTGACTGTAAATTGGTGCAGCCACTATGGAAAACAGTACAGAGACCACTCAAAAAAATTAAAGCTAGAACTACCATATGATTCAGTTAAACCTCTGCTTATGTATTGGAAGGAATTGAAATACTGAAGTATCTGCACTGTCATATTCATTGCAGCATTACTGATAATGGCCAAGCTGTGGAGGCAACCTAAATGTCCACTGATGCACAAATGGATAAAGAAAATAAATGTGATGTGTGCATGCTAAGTCACTTCAGGCATGTGCAACTCTACTACCCTATGGATGATAGCCCACCAGACTCTTCTGTTCATGGGATTCTCCAGGCAAAAATACTAGAGCGGGTTGTTATACCCTCCTCCAGGGGATCTTCCCGACCCAGGGATCTAACGCACATCTCTTATGTCTCCTGCATTGTCAGGCAGATTCTTTACCACTAGCATCACCCAGAAAGCCCAAAATAAAATGTGATACATTTATACAAAAGAATATAATTAAGCTTTAAAAAAAGAAAATCCTGTCATTTGCAACAACAGGAATATACCTAGAAAGCATGTTAAGGAAAAGGAAAAGAAATGCAAAAACGTGAAATGGTAGTCTGAGGAGGCCTTACAAATGGCTGTGAAAAGAAGAGAAGTGAAAGGCAAAGGAGAAATGGAAAGATATACCCATTTGAATGCAGAGTTTCAAAGACTAGCAAGGAGAGATAAGAAAGCCTTCCTCAGTGATAAATGCAAAGAAATAGAGGAAAATAACAGGATGGGAAAGACTAGACATCTCTTCAAGAAAATTAGAGATACCAAGGAAATATTTCATGCAAAGATGGGCTCAATGAAGGACAGAAATGGTATGGACCTAACAGAAGCAGAAGATATTAAGAAGAAGTGGCAAGAATACACAGAAGAACTATGCAAAAAAGATCTTCATGACCCAGAAAATCACAAAGGTGTAATCACTCACCTAGAGCTGAATATCCTGGAATACAAAGTCAAGTAGGCCTTAGGACATCACTATGAACAAAGCTAGTGGAGGTGATGGAATTCCATTTAAGCTATTTCTAATCCTAAAAGATGATGCTGTGAAAGTGTTGCACTCAATATGCGAGGAAATTTGGAAAACTCAGCAGTGGCCACAGGACTGAAAAAGGTCAGTTTTTATTCCAATCTCAAAGAAAGGCAGTGCCAAAGAAAGCTCAAACTACTGCACAATTGCACTCATCTCACACACTAGTAAAATAATGCTCAAAATTCTCCAAGCCAGGCTTCAACAGCATGTGAACCATGAACTTCCAGATGTTCAAGCTGGATTTAGAAAAGGCAGAGGAACCAGAGATCAAATTGCCAATATCCATTGTGTCATCAAAAAAGCAAGAGAGTTCCAGAAAACATCTACTTCTGCTTTATTGACTATGCCAAAGCCTTTGACTGTGTGTTTCACAACAAACTGTGGAAAATTCTGAAAGAGATGGGAATACCAGACCACCTGACCTGCCTCTTGAGAAATCTGTATGCAGGTTAGGAAGCAACAGTTAGAATCAGACAAGGACAACAGACTGGTTCCAAATCAGGAAAGGAGTACGTCAAGGCTGTATATTGTCACCCTGCTTATTTAACTTATATGCAGAGTACATCATGAGAAATGCTGCGCTGGAGGAAGAACAAGCTGGAATCAAGATTGCCGGGAGAAATATCAATAACCTCAGATATGCAGATGACACAACCCTTATGGCAGAAAGTGAAGAAGAACTGAAGAGCCTCTTGACGAAAATGAAAGAGGAGAGTGAAAAAGTTGACTTAAAGCTCAACATTCAGAAAATGATCATGGTATCCACTTCCATCACTTCATGGCAAATAGATGGAGATGCAGTTGAAACAGTGAGAGACTTTATTTTTGGGGGCTCCAAAATCACTGCAGATGGTGATTGCAGCCATGAAATTAAAAGACACTTACTTCTTGGAAGAAAAGTTAGAACCAACCTAGACAGAGTATTAAAAAGCAGAGACATTACTTTGCCAACAAAGGTCCATCTTGTCAAAGCTATAGTTTTTCCAATGGCCATGTATAGATGTGAGTGTTGGAGTATAAAGAAAGCTGAGCACCGAGGAATTGATGCTTTTGAACTGTGGTGTTGGAGAAGACTCTTGAGAGTCCCTTGGACTGCAAGGAGATCCAACCAGTCCATCCTAAAGGAAATCAGTCCTGAATATTCATTGGAAGGACTGATGCTGAAGCTGAAGCTCCAATACTTTGGCCACCTGATGCAAAGAGCTAACTCTGATGCTGAGAAGACCCTGATTTGAGGACCTGATTTGAGACCCTCTGATTTGAGAAGACCGTGATGCTAGAAAAGGTTGAGGGCTGGAGGAGAAGGGGACAACAGAGGATGAGATGGTTGGATGACATCACCGACTCAATGGACATGAGTTTGAGTAAATTCAGGGAATTGGTGATGGACGGGGAAGCCTGGTGTGCTGCAGTCCGTGGTGGTGCAAAGAGTCAGACATGCCTTAGCGACTGAATTGAACTGATAGAGGGAAATACTACATTATACCAACTGTAATATATGTGCATGCTCAGCCATGTCTGACTCTTGCAACCCCGTGGACCATAGCCCACCAGGCTCCTCTCTCCATGGGATTCTCCAAGCAAGAATAGTGGAGTGGGTTGCCATTTTCTTCTCTAGAGTATCTGCCTGACCAAGGGATTGAAACTAAGTCTCCTGCATTGCAGGCAGATTTTTTACCATCTGAGCCACCAGGGAAGCCCATATCAATTATGAGAAATCTAAAATATTCAAATGCTTACAGCAGAGAGTCGAATGGTAGTTGCCAGAACCTGAGAGGAAGAGGAAAGGGAGGTATTCATCAAATGGTATAAGGTTTCAATTATATAAGATGAATAATTTCTAGAGATCTACTGTATAACTCATTGTATGTGTGATCAGTTGCTCAGTCGTGTCAGACTCTTTAGGACTCTGTCTGTAGCTTGCCAGGCTCCTCTGTCCATGGAATTTTCTGGGCAAGCATACTGGAGTGGGTTGCCATTTTCTCCTTCAGGGGATCTTCCCAAGCTGGGATTGAACAGGCGTCTCTTGCCTCCCCCTCATTGGCAGCAGGAGTCTTTTACCAATGAGCCACTTGGGAAGTTCCAGCTCATTGCCTATACTCAATTATAATATACTATATACTTAAATTTTTTGCTAAGTGTTCTTATCACAAAAAAAGTAACAATAAATAAAAAGGGCAGGAGGAAATATTTACAGGTGATGAATATGGCTGAGTTAATGGCATAGATCGTTGTGATGGTTTCATGGATATATACTTATTTCCAAACTCAATGTACACAAATGTGTGTAGCCTTTTGTACATTACTCATGTCTCAATAAAATTCTTATTTTTTTAAAAAAGCAATATTATATGTTGCCTATGTTTTAAAAAGATGACTCTGTTCTCTGTATTGAGAATAGCTCAAAGGCCCTAAGAGTGAAAACAGAATAATAAAATAGCTCTTTTAATAGTCAGTGAAGGTGAGGATGCTTGGTTAGCTGATGAGAGTTGAGAAATGGTTGGTTCTATGTTTATTCTGAAAGTGAAATATTAGAATTTTCAGAAGTATCAAGTTGGAGCTTATGAAAGAATAAAGTGTCAAAAATGATTGTCATACAATGCAATATCAAAAAAAAACAAACAACTCAATTAAAAAATGGGCAGAGGACCTGAATAGATATTTTTCCAAAGGAGAAATACATATGGCCAACGGGCACATGAAAAGATGCTTAATGTTAGTAATCATTAGAGAAATACAAATCAAAACCACAATGAGATAACATCTCATACCTATAAGAATTGGTTATTATCAAAAAAACAACAAATGGCAAGTTTGGGGCAAGGATGTGGAGTAAAAGGAACTGCCCTGTTCAGTTGGTGGGAACGTAAATGGAAGCAGCCACTAGGAAAATAATATGGAGTTTCTTCACTAAATTAAACCTAGAATCACCACACAACTCAGGAATTCCCCTGATGGGTATTTATCCAAAGAAAGAAAAAAACACTAAATCAAAAAATATATGAACCCTATGTTCATTGCAATATTATTTACAATAATCAAGATATGGAAGCAACCTAAGTACCCATTGATAAATGAATGGATAAATAATGCATGATACATATCATATATTGTATGATTTCCCTGCTTTCAGTCTCTTGTATTTTGTTGATCAAGGTTCTGAAAGGAAATTAATGTCATACTTGAATTTGGAATTTTAGTAGAATTTAATGAAAGAACTATTTACAAACTTATTGGTACGGTTTGAGAAGAACAACAGAAAAAGCTGCAGTGCTTGGGGGCTAATAACAGTTAGTAGCTATTACCACACCTAGGCTTAGAGCATCCATTAGAGGGAGCAGTTACCAGAATCAGGAGAGGGCTATAACAAGTCTTTGCTGCTAAGTCACTTCAGTCATGTCCGACTCTGTGCGACCCCATAGACGGCAGCCCACCAGGCTCCCCTGACCCTGGGATTCTCCAGGCAAGAACACTGGAGTGGGTTGCCATTTCCTTCTCCAATGCATGAAAGTGAAAAGTGAAAGGGAAGTCATTCAGTCGTGTCCGACTCTTTGCGACCCCATGGACTGCAGCCTACCAGGCTCCTCCATCCATGGGATTTTCCAGGCAAGAGTACTGGAGCGGGGTGCCATCGCCTTCTCCAATAACAAGTCTTTAGTCTTTGGAAATGTTGGGGAGATATAATTAAAAATAAAATCCCCTGTCAACCCAGAAAACCTCACCAATAATGTAGAAAAAGAATAAAACAGTTTTATTATTGAATAAACATTAAACCGAATTTGATGTGCATTGCAGGCAATCTGCTAAGAGACTGAAAAGACAGAGATGAATCTCACCCTTTTATAGCCAAACAGACACAATCAATTATGTGCATGTTCTCAAGATACAAGATAAACAGTAACTAGTCCTCAAGTACAAGGACTTGACAGCACCATTTGTCACAAACAGTTCATTCCTAAATTCATCTGATAATTAAGGTGATCATCTGTGCTAATTAATTGGCTTTATACAGAGCAAAAGTGAATGTCTCAAGTTTTTTTTAATACAAAGAGGTATTTTTGCAACTTGGCCACAGAGGCCCCTGAAGTTTGGGCTCCTACTTTCCCACAGATAGGAGCATTATCTTCCTTGATTACATTTCAAAGCGATGGCTCCAGGGTCCTTGAGAAAGATATGCTTGGGTTGTAAAGCTGGCAAGAGGCTTATTTAGCTCTTAAAAAGATTTACATACATTTCAGAGACAGAAAAAGAACTTAACAAGTTTCTAAAGTAAATGCTCTAGGAAAAGAGAGAGAAAGGAAATTTCTTTTCATATTTTCAATTCGGAGAATTAAGCCTCTTATTTTTATTTTTTGTATTTATCCTTATAGCAAGAGGATTGAGTAAACCTACAGTGATGTGGCAGATACATCAAAAGAAATAGATATCTTTACTTAACTCTCTTTACAACTTCTAGATCTCCTATCAGTGCCTCCCTACCAGTGTCTTAGGCTGGGCTTTCCTCCAAGCAAACAACTACTCTTACTCAGGTAGATCATTCAGAAAGTTATACAGGGAGTTGAGAGAAGAATAGGAAAGAACGAAATAATACAAGACAGAAAAGTCAATACAAGTATATATTACTGAGTTTGATTCCCTCCAGAGGCAGTTGGAGTTTGATCCTTCTTGGACCTTCTCATAAACGTAAAGAATATTTTTAGCTGTGTCAGCCAAAAATTAACAGAGACAAGCATTTTCCATTTTGTCCCATTCCATATTGTTTGATGGTTTGTCTAAGTGCTATACAGATACTTGAATCAAAGCTAGTAGTTGAGTGTTCAGCTGCAGCTGAAAAGAATGTAAACCTGGATTCAGAAAGTATCTAGGATGAATGCGTGCATGCTCAGTTGTGTCCAACTCTTCTGTGACCCCGTGGACCACAATCCACCAGGTTCCTCTGTCCATGGGATTCTCCAGGCAGGAATACTGAAGTGGGTTGGCATTTCCTTGTCCAGGGGGATCTTCCCAACCCAGGGATAGAACCTGCACCTCTCGTGTCTCCTGCATTTGCAGGAAGATTCTTTACCACTGAGTCACCTGGGAAACAAAAGGTATGTAATACTCTTCAGTTGGCCAGATCCAACTAGGAGCTGGAAGAAAGGAAGTCAGTTGATGACATTCGTATGGAAGGATCTCCTGGGGTGCAAGGCAGAGTTGAGAAAGATGGAGAATAAGTCAAGAGTTGCAAATGAAAGATGTTCAGTATACTACTTTTAAAGGTTATTCTGAAAACTGTAGCCAAATTGATCTTTTTAAAGCCTATGCCAGATTATGTTATTTCTCTGGTCAAAACCTTCCCTCTTTCCCCTACTCCATTTAATGCTTTTTTCTGCATCATAAATTGAAACCAAGTTTGTTAAGGAAGCAGAAAGGTATTCAGTTGGCAATACACAGAGAATAATTGTGCTATGCTAAGCTAAAAATATTGTATAAATATTTGAAGCATGAATATTGCACTGAAAAGCATATTTGAGCATAGAATTATGTTGTGGACTGTTACTGTGTAGTTTTATATCTTTGAAAGCATGAAAGTATTAATCAGCTCTGGAATGCTAGATTAAGCAGATATTAAATAGTAAAAAAGACAGAGTGCAACTCCTAGATTAAAACTAATAGAATCTGTGATGTCTTCTTAATAATAACATTTACCTAGACTGTAATGGCCTGTCTTTCTTTTTTTCTTGACTTGTTTAAAGACTATTTATAACTCTTTCATTCTGAATCTTTGTTTAATATCACATTCTCACTACAGGTGACTAAATTATTTTCAAATATTTGTGAAAATGTCTACTGTATAAAAACTATTCCATTATTCATCCCACAGATATTTGTTCATCACTGTGATAACAGACTTTCAAAAATACAAAGAAGGAAAGTAATTCCATCTCTTAGTTTAGTGAGCTCTCAGTACAGTACAAGTTATATATTCTGATAAATGTTAAAATGCAGGTAAAATCTAGTGTAATATAAATACACAGGGCAGAAAATCTAATTCATTCTTCTGAAATCATATGTTGCTTCTGAAAAAAGATGATTATTAACATGGATCTTGACAGTCTGGCAGGATATAGCAGAAGGAAAAGTGAACACACAAGTACAGAGATTTCAGAGATAATGGTTTAGTCTGGAAGCTACTGTTGGTACAGCAGAATATTGAAATTTATGATGGCGATGATGCCACAGAGACAGTAGGAATCAGATTGCTTGAGTTTTTAGAGTTTACTCTTTATCCTGATGGTAGTGACTAGCTATTGAAGGCTTTCCAGCGGGAAGCTAATAATGCCAAATTTATCCTTAAACTTAAAAAAAAAATCCCTGACACAAAGTAGTACTCTGACTAAAATGATGGCTGGAGCAAGGAAAATTGGTTAGACGCTATTGCCATCTCTTAGATGAGAGCTTGAACGGCCTGAGTTAAATTTCTAGCTATGAAGATGGAAGGATTTCATGAGTTACCAAGTAAACTCTGTCTTACTTGGTAAATCCAGGAAAATGGGGGGAGGAGGTTGAAGAAATCTAAGAAACTGCAAGGCTGCCAACATAGGTGACTGGATGCAGGGAGTGAATGTAAAAAGTGGGATCAGGTAACAAAGGCGAGATACAACAAGTTAGTGTTTTAATTATCTATCATTGTAGGATAAACCCATTCTGACTAAGTGGCATAAGACAACCACTGTTCTTTTATGGTCATGGATGTTGTGAGTGAAGAATTCAGAAAGAGCACAGCAGGGATGGCTTGTGTTTGCTCCATGATGTTTTTGGCCTCACCTGGAAAGATCTGAATGACTAGGATGACTGGGACAACTGCTGTCTACAATTATCTGGAACAATCTTTTTTGTCTCAGAACACTTTTAACATGGTTAAAAATTATTCAGGGAATACTTTCACATGGCTAAAAAATCATTCAGGACCTCAAAGGGTCTTTGTTATGTGGATTATAACCATTAGTATTCATTGTATTAAAAATTAAAGCATATTTATTAAATATTTATTTTGATTTTTAAAAATAGTTGTTATAATCCCTTTAATTGATACCATATATAGCTTTAAAATAAAAAGATATATTTTCCAAAGCAAAACAAATTTGTAAAAAGTGGCACTTTTTTTTTTTTTTTTCAAAACCCCTTAATTTGGGGCTTACTAGAAAATATCCTGTTTCTCATATCTGCTTCTGTGCCCAATGCTGCAATATGTTGTTTTGATTGAAGTATATGCAGAAAATCTGACCCTATACAAAGGTAAATGTGGGAAAAAGGGGAAATATTTTAATAGCCTTGAGATAATTTTCCTTTAGTACTGTATAAAAACTTGACAAGAGATATTTTTTTAAAGTTTAGTTTCTACAGGGAATCTAAAACTGTACTAGTGAACTTTTTGCACTCTGTTACATTAAAATCCATCCACATATCTTGTACTTTGAGTGAGCTTTTTACTCATGAATGATTTTTATAATGTACACAGGTCATTAGGAAAGTATTGTTTTACTCAACTATGCAGATCTTGCAAATGTTGATATAATTCATTATAATAAAATTTTTAAAATTATATTTATTAAAGTCATTGCCCATCTTACCAGAAAAGTCTGGGAAGGTATGAAGCTGATGGTGGCAGATAAAAACTTAAAATTTATTATTGACAGTCAATACTGTCAACTTTTTTCTTTGAAATACTTTATTTTTCAAGAAAACATTTTCCAGATACCTAATGATGAATTACTCTACTTTTTCCAGTCATTCTTTCTTGTAAAAATGGTGTTCTATGAAGGAAGCACCTAGTTCAACCCACAAATCAATTGCCAAGGGCTTTTTCTTGAGAGAAGGATAATACTTTTGTATGCAGCAATGTACTTCATACATATTTCACATCTTGACACACAGAATATTAAAAAGATGAGTACTAAAGAATTTTGACTTGATAAAATTGATTTTTCTACATTATTAAGAATATTTTTTAAAAAAGGAATATTCTTAAGTGAAAATGATATTTTTTTTCCTACAGGTGTATGGAAGTAAAGAATTTAAAGAATGTTAGTACACTGTGGTATGTCTTCCGTGATTTATGCTAAGGCTTCAGATTTTTTTTGTTTGTTTGACCACTTCAAATATCAACAAAGGGAAAAAGGCAAATAATGTATTAGTATTATTTGGAGAAGGCAATGGCACCCCACTCCAGTACTCTTGCCTGGAAAATCCCATGGAGGAGCCTGGTAGGCTGCAGTCCATGGGGTCACGAAGAGTCAGACACAACTGAGCAACTTCACTTTCACTTTTCACTTTCATGCATTGGAGAAGGAAATGGCAACCACTGCAGTGTTCTTGCCTGGAGAATCCCAGGGTCAGGGGAGCCTGGTGGGCTGTCATCTATGGGGTCGCACAGAGTCAGACACGACTGAAGCGACTTAGCAGCAGCAGCAACAACATTATTTAGAAAATAGTTTTGAGTTCACAGACTCCTTGAAAGAATTTCAGTACATCTTAGAGTTTCCATGGACTAAACTTTGTGAAGCCCTGATCTTCATGTACGCTATTGTGGTGATCCAAAGATTGGCTCAGCTGAATGTTTTCAATTGGCTTCTCCCTGTAGCTGAGTTTCCTTATAGCATAATGGATTCAGGGTAGTTGGACTTCTTATATGGTGTATTAGTGAATGTCACAGCAGGTAAGGCAGAAACTGAAAGACTTTATCACTTCACCTCTGCAGTTACATAGCATAATTTTTTATTGTCAATATATTCTATTAAATATTATTTAAATAGTCACAGGCTCAAGGGGAAAAGGCATATGCTCCTACCTCCCAAAGGAATGAATATTCAAGATTTGCAGAAATGTTTTAAAATTTCTACAGACTGTTTTGGCCAAAAATTATTTATATTCTTCCACTATGCAAAGTATACTCATTCTTTCAAAGACCTTTCTCAAAATCTCATCCTCTTAGAGAATCAGGGTCAAGATTCAGATTTTTCTTATCTAAAACAGGTCTACATGTGAATAAGAGTCATTGAATTTGACTCCTTGGTACGATTCCTCTTGATTTGAAGACTAAAGAGATCAGTTATCTGCTTCATAGTCACCTGCTGCTGCTGCTGTCACTTCAGTCGTGTCCAACTCTGTGGGATGCCAGAGACGGCAGCCTACCAGGCTCCTCCTTCCCTGGGATTCTCCAGGCAAGAACACTGGAGTGGGTTGCCATTTCCTTTTCCAATGCATGAAAGTGAAAAGTGAAAGTGAAATCGCTCTGTTGTGTCCGACTCTTCGCGACCCCATGGACAGCAGCCTACCAGGCTCCTCCATCCATGGGATTTTCCAGGCAAGAGTACTGGAGTGGGGTGCCATTGCCTTCTCCATCATAGTCATCTAGTATTCAATAATTGTCAGGTGTGCGTGTGTGCATACTAAGTTGCTATAGTCATGTCCAACTTTTTGTGACACTATGGGCTGTAGCTCACCAGGCTCCTTTGTCTGTGGGATTCTCCAGGAAAGAATATTGGAGTGGGTTGTGATGCCCTCCTCCAGGGGATCTTCCCAACCCAGAGAATAAATCCACAACTCTTATGTCTCCTGCATTGGCAGGTGGCTTCTTTACCACCAGTGCCACCTGGGAAGCCCCAATTGTCATGTGTAAGACAATAACTGACATTTCAGTTTAAAAAGAGGAGATAAGGGAGATACACAACAGTCACTCATCATTAATAATTCTAAATGTTGACAGAATTACTTTTGCCAGTTCCTTGATTAAAGTTCAGTCCTGCTTTCTGCCCTACTTCTCCTGTTATTCTGCCTTTGTAGGAAGGGGGGCCCCTTCCAGGGCCCCAAGAGCAGGCTCTTGTCTAACGTTTTTGTTGGAAAATAATTGTCCGAGGAGACATGTGCTGGCAAAGCAAGGGACTTTATTGGAAAAAAGGCACCGGGGGCAGAGAGCAGCAGGGTAAGGGAAACCAAGAGAACTGCTCTGCCACGTGGCTTACAGTCTAGGGTTTTGTGGTAATGGGATTAGTTTCTGGGTTGTCTTTGGCCAATCATTCTGACTCAGTGTCCTTCCTGGTGGTCAAGGAAGAATGCTTAGCGAGAGGGATTCTGGGAAGTAGACGGACACGAAGTGTCTCCTTTTGACCCTTCCCAAACTCTTCCGGTTGGCGGTGGCTTATTAGTTCCGTATTTCTTACCAGGACCTCCTGTCATAAAACAACTCATGAGAATGGTTACTAGAGAGCCTGGCCAGAGTCTGTGGTTTCAGTCAGTGTGCTTCCCCTAACAAGCCCACTGGATTTTTAATTGTGCAAAATCATCTTTCCTTTTACATAGGAAATAGCCTGTGTTTGTAGGTAGGTTGTTTCCTCCACCTCTTCCTGTCCATAGAGATTTGGGCATCCAAAGACCTTTTAAAATATTTTCCTCAGTCTGTTTTATCAGCTTTTAAATTATTGATAATTCAATGAAATTATCAAATGTGTACCTATAAATATTTATTGAGTACTTAGTGGAATACAGACTCTAATAGAATACTTGTGGTTTCAACCCTCATGGAGACTAGAATCTAATTTGACTAGCCTCATCATTGAAATGCAGACCATGAAAGGAAAAGAGAGGTCACTACAGGGCATAGATCAGAAGAAAAGACCTGTTCTCTGGAGGTTGGTCCAAGAAGGCGTCCTTAAGGGAGTGACATTTAAGCTAAGCTATGAATAAGTAAAAATTTGCTTTAAAGTGTGCACTACTCCTATATTGGTGCTGTGTATATTTGGGTATTAAAGTGATGCCTTCTGATAGCTTAAAATAAAATTTTTAATATAAACATAAAACAACTTTTAGGTATGTGCCTTCACCGTCATCTCAATTACCTAGCAAATGTACAGGAGAGAGATTTTCTTCCTTTCTGATGCAGAAGTAGTCATTATTATAATTTCACCCTTGCACAACTAAATCTATATGCAGCAGTATTGCACTGATGGTATTGGTAAGCACACATATATTCACATGAGTGATTATCCCTCATCATTTGATGTCTTCCATAAAAAGAATAAAAGTTACTGTTGAAACAAATAAGAATAAAGAACACAGCTTATGGTTATGGGCCTAGTGCCTATGATTAAATATTTATCAAGGTTCCTTTGGAAGCCTGCATTTTCTGGAATTTATTGTTCTGATATAAAATTCACTGGGATTAAACTAGGCAGACAGCAACTTTTATTTTCCAAATCTCATTTAAATTGGTTTGCCTGTTTTATGTTATGAGGGTTTAAAGGGGGGAAAAAGCACAGTGATATTACTTTAGTCTTCAGTTACATCTGAGCTCCTTTTACTCAGTGCCTGTCTGAATTTTTTTTTTAAGTAACAATAATAACATAGAAAGACAGGCTTATATACATTTATTTTATGATAGAAAACAAGAGTATGAAATAGATTTCTGGTGGTTGGATAGGCTTCAACTAATTGTGCTTTCCCCTGTTTCCCAAAGAACCGTGTGCCATGTGTACATGGGTCTTACTATGTGGTATAGAGTATTTACTATGGTTTCTGCTGCCCATCAATTGATTTTGACTCCACAAGTAGGTTGGTTGATCTTTCTTCTTTGGGATAGTTGCAACCCCTGGCTTTTAATTTGCCTTAAGGTTAGAATAGACATTTGTAATAATCTGGATTTTGTTTTGTTTTGCCCAGAAATTTAACACTTTATGCAATGTCCTTTTAAAATAACTAATTCCAATAGTCTGATCTTAGAAAACAATTTTCTCCATTCATTTTTGATAAAAATGTATAAATTAGGCAGGACAATGAAAGAACGTTCTGACATTCTATTATATATAAAACAAGGGATCAAATACTGGAACTTCAAGAACAATATGATTGGAGTATATATAGCCTTAACACAAATTTTTGCTTGCTACAACTAAGATGCCCACCATGAGTTTAGAAGTGTAAACTTAGTATGTAATGTCAATTCCTCACAGAATAACAATTGTATGAAGCTCAATAGGACTAGAAATTTTTTTCAGCAAAATAAATTAGGAAACTCAAAAAGATTAAATAAAAGTGGATCGTTGGGGGTTAACAAAGAGAAAGAAACAGAATGAAAGGAATCAAGCTCACGCTGAAAGTTTGACCTTAAAATTTCATTAGTATAGTGATGAAAGATAAGGTATATAGCCTAAGAAAGAAAGCAGATATCCATATTGGGAGGGAAGAGATGGATAGAATTAGATTACCAGGATGATTTTCCTGTGTGTCTGCCATATAATTGGAAAGCTGAGATTGAAACTTGGAAGAGATCAAAACTGAAGACATAAGCTACCTGCACTGAGGTGACTTTAGATAAGGTGACTCAGGAACTGAGGAATTAAAGATAGAGCAGAGAAGCACCAAGAAATTATTCATTGTAGAATTGCTATAGTAAAAGGAAAAAAGGAGTAAGAGGAGTTGGGAAAGTTAGAAACTAAGTTAATGAAAGAAAGAGTTGAGAAAATAAATAGCTCTTTCTAATGTCTGCCTACTGTAAGTCTCTAAGGTCCATTGTCATGAATGTGTGGAACAACTTAGGTAGACAACAGAAACTTCCTAGAAAATGCCCAAGATAGAGAGATGAGAAAATTCAGTCCTTATTTAAAGAAGCTTGCAATGACAAGCAAAGTTGTAAAGCAGAGATTTTCCAGATATAATCTTTTCATAGAAACTATTTGATGAAGACAACATCAGATAGTGGAGGAAATAATAGATTTGAGAATGTCTGAATGTTGTCTCTTTTTCAAATGCACATGTTTTGTAAACATGTTTTTCTTGTTGCAGATGTGAATTTCATATACAATTTCCTGAGTCAAAGCACTTTTCCATTTGGCTTTAGGAAAGATAATTGAATGCAAAGATCAGCTGAACTCTGGATGCAATTAACATCTGATTTAAATTTAGGCTTCCAGGGAGCTTGGGTGGTTAGACTACCACTTAGCAGGAATATATCCTTTGGATATCCAGGGGGCATGCACACCTGTTATCACAACAGCTGCTTTGTAAGTGTCACTGCTGCCTCATACAAATAAAGCAATGAAATGGATAAACAGCCTTTTGGAAGCATTCTATGATACCATTATAGGGTGTTTTGATGATTTGTGCATTTCTTCATAAATTAATACAGTATATTTGTTAAAATGATATAGTAATGTGTAAAGAAAACATATGTGCAGTAAGTAATTGAGTCATTATGGAATGTAACATTATCCACAAATTAAAATGTTTTTCCTCATTCTGGATATAAAACCTTTGTCTTAGAGAAAATGAGCAAAAAGGCTGGAAAATGAACACTGCAAACGAATATGTAGATGTTACCCATAAAAATTATGCCGAAAATATAGAAAATTGACTCGTTTTAAAAAAAGCAGATAACAATAAATTTAAAAGGCAAAGTGTCAGATCATATATTTTCAATTTTTTTATATCCTGGCTGAATTATGACAAGGCGTAGTCTGTATAATAAATGTTTCTTATGAGGGTCAGTTCAGTTCAGTTCAGTTCCTCTGTCGTGTCCAACTCTGCGATCCCAGGAGTAGATTGCAGCATGCCAGGCTTCCCTGTCCATCATCAACTCCCAGAGCTTGCTCAAACTCATGTCCTTTGAGTCAGTGATGCCAACCATCTCATCCTATGTTGTCTCCTTTTCCTCCTGAGAAGTCAAGGGAACTATTTACTTAAATATATGTGAACTATTTTGTTAAATATATTTTGTTACATATACGAGGGTCAAGGGAATTATTTTGTTTAAAACCATCATTTTATACGATTGTAGAGAAAGCTATTGATAAACTGTGTGTGTGCTTGGTCATGTCCAATCTTTTCGACCCCATGGGCTGTAACCTGCCAGGCCCCTCTGTCCCTGGGATTTTTTTCAGGCAGGAATACTGGATTGGGTTGCCGTTTCCCCCTCCAGGGGATCTTCCCAACCCAGAGACCAAACCGACATTTCCTGCAGGTCCTGTATTGGCAGGCAGATTCTTTACCACTGAGCCACTTGGGAAACCCATTATTACCAAATACACATAGGAGAATATACACCCAACAATGGTTGTTTTACGCTATTTTCTGTGTCCTATACTGTCACATGAGTCTGTTTTAATGCATTACATTATGATTACCTGATAAAGTAGAAGTAAAAAATATAGCTTACGGGCATATTTCAGAGATATTGCAGGTTTGGTTGCAGACCAGCACAATAAAGCAAATATCACAATAAAGTGAGTCACATGAATTTTTTGGTTTCACAGTGAATATAAAAATTATGTTTACACTATGCTGTAGTCTGTTAAGTGTGGAATAGCATTATATCTAAAAAAATGCACATATCTTAAAATATATTTTATTGCTAAAAAATGTTAATCATCATCTGAGCCTTCAGTGAGTCAAAGATCACCAAAGATCAGCAAGCATAGGTCACCAATCACATATAATAATAATGAAACTATTCAAGCTATTTGAAAAAATACCAAAAATATGACAGACAAACAGGAAGTGAGCAAATGCTGTTGGAAAAATGATATTGTTAGGCTTACTTAATGTAGGGTGGACTTAAATCCTTCAATTTGCAAAAAGGAAAAAAAAAAACACAGTATCTCTGAAGCACAATAAAATTATATGTGTCTGTATAAAGCTGTTTTCTCTAAAATGGTCTTTGCAATAACCCAGATTAGTTCTCAGTTCAGTTGCTCAGTTGTGTCTGACTTTGTGATACCATGGACTGCAGCATGCCAGGCTTTCCTGGTCATCACCATCTCCCAGAGATTACTCAAACTCATGTCTATCTAGTCAGTGATGTCATCCAACCATCTCATCCTCTGTCATCCTGTACTCCTCCTGCCTTTAATCTTTCCCAGCTTCAGGGTCTTTTCCAATCAGTCAATTCTTCACATCAGGTGGCCAAAGTATTGGAGCTTCAGCTTCAGCATCAGTCCATGCAATGAATATTCAGGGTTGATTTCCTTTGGGATTGATTGGTTTGATCTACTTGGTATCCAAGGGACTCTCAAGAGTCCTCCAACACCACAGTTCAAAAGCATCAGTTCTTTGGTGCTCAACTTTTTTTATAGTCCACTCTCACATCCATACATGACTACTGGAAAAACCATAGCTTTGACTAGATGGACCTTTGTTGTCTGTCCCTTCTTTTTAATAAGCTGTCTGTGTTGGTCATAACTTTTCTTCTAAGGAGCAAGCGTCTTTTAATTTCATGGCTGCATTTACCATGTGCAGTGATTTTGGAGCCCAAGAAAATAGTCTGTCACTGTTTCCATTGTTGTTGCTGCTGCTGCTGCTAAGTCACTTCAGTTGTGTCCAACTCTGTGCGACCCCATAGGCAGCCCACCAGGCTCCCCCATCCCTGGGATTCTCCAGGCAAGAACACTGCAGTGGGTTGCCATATCCTTCTCTAATGCATGAAAGTGAAAAGTGAAAGTGAAGTCACTCAGTCATGTCCGACTCTTAGAGACCCCATGGACTGCAGCCTACTGGGCTCCTCCATCCATGGGATTTTCCAGGCAAGAGTCCTGGAGTGGGGTGCCATTGCATTCTCTGGTTTCCATTGTTTCCCCATCTATTTACCATGAAGTGATGGGACCAGATGCTGTGATTTTAGTTTTCTGAATGTTGAGTTTTAGCCAGCTTTTTCACTCTTCTCATTCACTTGCATAAAGAGGCTCTTTAGTTCTTCTTTACTTTCTGCCATAAGGGTGGTGTCATCTGTATATCTGATTATTTGAATAATCTGAAATATTATTTGTATTTCTCCTGGCAATCTTGATTCTGGCTCGTGCTTCATCTAGCCCAGCATTTCACATGATGTACTCTGCATATAAGTTAAATAACCAGGATGACAATATACAGCCTTGATGTACTCCTTTCCCAATTTGGAACCAGTCCATTGTTCCATGTCCAGGTCTAATTGTTGCTTTTTGACCTGCATACAGATTTCTCAGGAGGTATGGAAGGTGATCTAGTATTTCCATCTCTTGAAGAATTTTCCATTTTGTTGTGGTCCACACAGTCAAAGGCTTTAGCATAGTCAATGAAGCAGAAATAGATGTTTTCCTGGGTTTCTCTTGCTTTGATCCAATTGATGTTGGCAATTTGATCTCTGGTTCCTCTGCCTTTTCTAAATCCAGCTTGAACAGCTGGAAGTCCTCAGGTCACGTACTGTTGAAGCCTAGCTTGGAGATTTTTTAATATTATTTTGCTAGTGTGTGAGATGAGTGCAATTGTGCGATAGTTTGAACATTCTTTGGCATTGCCTTTCTTTGGGGTTGGAATGAAAATTAATCTTTTCAAGTCCTGTGGCCACTGCTGAGTTTCCAAATTTTGACATATTGAGTGCAGCACTTTCACAGCATCATGTTTTGGATTTGAAAAAGCTCAACTGGAATTCCATCACCTTCATTAGCTTTGTACTGATGCTTCCTAAGGCCTACTTGACTTTGCATTCCAGGATGTCTGGCTCTAGGTTAGTGAATAAGGCAGATACAAATAGTGTAATGCATGAGGCTCCCCTCAAGTAGTTCCTATTAACATATGATTAACACAGAGTGATAATATCAGAGTTCGTAATGCAAAGCAGATGGGTAAATTCAATTTCAAAGCAAAAATTGCATTCGGCAATGTTAAGCAGGCAAAGAAGACTTTATTAAAGGCTATTGCAGTAGAAGAATGAGAATAAAATTCAGTCTGAACTCAGCTCTACTTGAAAGTCTAAAGGGTTTTTAAGGGCCTGGATGAGGAGAAGATCATAGGTCAATTGAATCCACCTGAGCTTATCCAAAGGAAAAGTCAACTTTCTTCCATCTTTATAACACAAAATAATCTAATAACTAACTTGAAGCAAGAATACCTGTAGAAGTTAGGCTCCTACTGTCCTACAAACTAATAAATGATTACATTTCAAATAGATGGTTCCCAGGTGTTTGAGAAAGACATTCCTGGGTTGTACAACTGACAAGAGGTGTTAGAAATTTTACATCTTAAAGGAACAGAGAAGGACTTATAATTACAAGATTTGTTTTAAGTAAGTTGTCTAAGGAAAGGGAGGTCAGGGGCCTAAAGTCAGCTCAGAATCAAATTAGATCTGCTCAGCCTCCATCAGCCTCATCCAACCACCCTGAGTGGTAACATCTCCACGCCCCAACAATTTCTTCTATAAAGTTCTGATAGAGAGTTAATTTTAGATGAGTGAATAGTGGGAGTGACCTTGGAAGTTAATTGAAATAACATGTTATTTTTCTTATCACTATTTCTCTTTTGCAGGTAGAATGATGCTCCTGCTTTCCATTTCATTTTGAAGCTCACTTTCCCTCCTCTAATGTGACTTATTCCTATCTATCCAATTCTGTTCATCTCTTAGTACACACTGTAGGTTCTAGTTAGACACAGATCTGTTTATATTTTTACACAGTCTTGATCTCAGAGTTTCATCTTCCCTTAAACATTTTGCCCCTTTCTTAGCGTATCCAAATGCCAACTGTAACTTGAGTCAACACCCACCAGTCTCACCTCCTTCATTATGCTTTCTTTTTGTTCCTTCCTTCATTAATATCTCCCTTTGGAAGGTTTTTTTTTTTTTTTTTTTTGGCTTTTACTGTCTGTAGAATTAGTTTTAGCACTTCATTATGTATTGACACAAGGCAGATTATGACTGTTTCAAAGGTTTATGTTGTCTATAGAATGAGATTTTTTTCCTAGGAGGCTTTAATGTTGCCTTTTTTCTCATCACAATAAGATTTTAATCATTACCTGTTGACTTAAAAACATTCAAGAAAATTAAAGACACCATGCCTGTTTACTTTTTGAAAAAATTAGCAATAGTAGTATAATGAATAGCTTTAAGTTAAAAAACTAAAGTGATGTTTCTATTCAGCAAAGGGCTATCGTTCAAACACAATGTGTATTTTAATTACATGTCCTGATTTAAAAAAACAATCTAGGTAGTCAAATCAATTGTAACTACAAAATAGTAATTCAGTGAGCCTAATTGACATTCTGTGGAGATGTAGTCAGAATTTTCTCTACATCAGTCTCCTCTTCACCATTTATCCATTTTTTTATGATTATAATTTTCTTCCTATTAATGTGAAATATGTCCTTTCCTTTGTTGACAAGGATGGTCAGATGCCTGGCTATAAATTTAAGTATGTTTTCTCTGACTGATGTTCCTTTGGAGATGCTCAGAAGAATAAAATATAAGGAGATAGCCCACTCTGCCTCTGTCCTCACCACTTTCAGTGACTGAGTAAAGCTGAGTTTTGTTCCCTAACACCAGTGACCTGTAGTATGTTTTGGGGATTGCAAATGAAAGCACATCTAATATCTTGCTATCAATTTCCCATCCAGATTAAACCCACTATGATTTGGTGTATCTGTAATACTCCCTTTAAAATTAATTTCAAATTATATGTTATCTCTCCACACTGTAGCTTTTAAAGGAAATCACTTTTTAATTATGCTAGATTAATGTTTGCAATATTTCCTGGTAAAGAATTTCATTTACTCAGAATGGAAATTAAATTATATTTTAAAATGAACAGCTTGTGTTTTATAGAGAAAAGAAATCTGAGTTTGGTAATGTTACTTTCTGTGGTATATTGAAAGACCTTATAGCAAACACTGGATTTTAAAATGTGCTCTTTTTATTGTATTAACATCACCGTTATTACTGTTTTTACAATCATTATGACATTTAAGAACCTCCCTAATAAATTTTCAAATGTTCCAATCTGTCAAAAATGTAAGTTTTCATTATAATATTTAATGTGTTCTTAAACATTTTGAATTTTAATGTTTTCAATTGGAATAGAAATATTATAAAAGCAATATTCCCCTGATTATTCTTGATCAAACTGAGCCTACATCTTGATACACTGAGATCAATGTCTATAGAAATGGTTGTTTGCGGATGTTAGCAATTTCTAGTGGTATAAAACAAAGATATGCCATAACACATTCTCTTAAATTTGTAACTTAATGGCTCATAACTGCTCCTGGAAGATTTGGATCCATTTGCTCCTGCTTTGAATAGGGAATACTAAGTATTTTTATTTTCATATTGATTATATGACTTAATTGTCCCTAAATAGATGGGAAATAGATGGGGAAACAGTGGAAACAGTGTCAGACTTTATTTTTTTGGGCTCCAAAATCACTGCAGATGGTGACTGCAGCCATGAAATTAAAAGACGCTTACTCCTTGGAAGGAAAGTTATGACCAACCTAGATAGCATATTGAAAAGCAGAGACATTACTTTGCCAACAAAGGTCCATCTAGTCAAGGCCATGGTTTTTCCAGTAGTCATGTATGGATGTGAGAGTTGGACTGTGAAGAAGGCTGAGCACCAAAGAATTGATGCTTTTGAACTGTGGTGTTGGAGAAGACTCTTGAGAGTCCCTTGGACTGCAAGGAGATCCAACCAGTCCATTTTAAAGGAGATCAGTTCTGGGTGTTCTTTGGAAGGAATGATGCTAAAGCTGAAACTCCAGTACTTTGGCCACCTCATGCGAAGAGTTGACTCATTGGAAAAGACTCTGATGCTGGGAGGGATTGAGGGCAAGAGGAGAAGGGGATGATAGAGGATGAGATGGCTGGATGGCATCACCGACTCAATGGGCATGAGTTTGAGTGAACTCCAGGAGTTGGTGATAGACAGGGAGGCCTGGTGTGCTGCAATCCATGGGGTCGCAAAGAGTCAGACACGACTGAATGACTGAACTGAACTGAACTGAAATAGATACAACTTAAGAGTGTATAAGCTGTAAAATATTGTCAGAGCAATGGTTAAAGAAATTATTCTACAATTAAATCATGTTCCACATACACATACAAGTAATATGTAGCCAGCTAATTTTCAACTTCTTTTTACAGACTTCATTTATAATTAATCTAAATGAAATTATGATCCAAGAATCTATGTTAATGAATAGTAAATACCTGTGGGGTACTTTATTGAGAGTTTTTAAATGTTAATTTGTCAACTGATAATATTTACTTTGGCATTTTACTAGACAAAAGTAATTGATATTGGTCTACATGCAAATACTTTGGTCATTTTTTCTATGTTCCAAAATGATGATTTTCTGAAGAAAACCTCAAGCATGTCTGAGGCTTAGTAGATGATGTAGACTTAGAGATGGTGTAGACTGTTTCGTCAGATATCAGATCCCATTATGTGTATACAAGAGTGTCACTGTTTTCTTTACTCATAGAGTATTGTTTTGCTCTCTGTTGGCAGGAGCATTTAGCTGGCTTTAGCACAAAATAGAACCTCTGACTTTCAATGTTTGAAGTGGTTATCAGTGTGGATGTCCACTCGTTTCACTAGGTCATCTTATAGCTTTTTAAATTATTTAATTGGTTGTTTTAGTTTTAATAAGGAAGGCTTGTGGAAAATTTCTTTGGCTGAATTGTGTGACTGTGTTTACACCTTACATTTAAGAAAATGTCATTATGGATTCTGAATGGAGAAGGCAATGGCACCCCACTCCAGTACTCCTGCCTGGAAAATCCCATGGACGGAGGAGCCTGGTAGGCTGCAGTCCATGGGGTCGCTATGAGTCGGATACGACTGAGCAACTTCACTTTCACTTTTCACTTTCCTGCATTGGAGAAGGAAATGGCAACCCACTCTAGTGTTCTTGCCTGGAGAATCCCAGGGACAGGGGAGCCTGGGGGCTGCTGTCTATGGGGCCACACAGATTCAGACATGACTGAAGTGACTTAGCAGCAGTAGCAGCATTATGTTCAACATAGGAGTGTCCTTTTTCAAACACATAGAAAAAGTTTTTAGGTCTCAGTACTAGAAAAAGATACTGTTTTAATAAGCAACTAAGTTTGTTCACCATTTTATTTTGAAACTTAGAGAAAATTATTTAGCCATTTCTAGCAACCTTTGGAATATATGGAATGGGTTACTATATATTCTAATAGTTTCTGATTTAGTTTTGATTCCATGCTCTCAGTTTTACTTTGACCTGATTTCCACATCTGTTTGCTTTCTCCAAATTCTTTGTAAACAAGGCATCATCCAACAGAATAATTATATCAGAAACTCCACAGTGGATTAAATCTTACCTTGGAAAAGAAGGAAGAATCAGTGCCAATGAAGAGGAAGAGAGGAAAAGCAAAAATATCTGTAATTGAACCATGTCAGGCATTCTTCTAAATATTTCCTAAATAGTCTCATTTAGTCATCCTAAAAGCCATATAAACAATTATGATGCTAGCTGAAATTACTGAAAACTTATTTTTCCCATATATTCATTTAATTTCTCCACATATATTTAAAAATTTAACCCAGTGGTCTTCAAAAGCTATCCATGAGGTTCAACTAGGTTAAATACCTTGGCTGAGATCATATGACTAGTGTGTGGAGAAATAGGAATTCAAACACAGATGTTCCAGCCCTGGGTCTTGTAATCTTAAAATACCATGCCTTTCCTTATTGTTCCCATTTAACCAATAAGGAAACTGTGGGACTTCAAACCTATAAATCATTTCATTTAGGTAGTGTGTGTTTGGAGTCTAGTTTCAGAGCCATTCTGTTGCCAGTAGAATCTGTACTTTGGTCTTGTATATCACTGTCTTCCAAAACATATTTTATGTTCCAGGAATTACTCTATGCCAATGTTTCAAAAATACCTTTCCATGAAACTTCAGCTAATGGAGTTATTTGGGGAAAAGCTTCCCAAGGTAAAATAAGTTTGGGAAATATTGAGTTAAATATTTATCTATCACTGGAAATACCTCAATATTTAGTGTTTTAATGCATTTTTCTGAATTTACTTAACAATGAGCCACTTTCATGTCTTTTACTTAAGTGTTTCCCAAGATGAGTAACCTATAGGCCATGACTTTGAATGTTTTTCTGTGTTTTATTTCATATTCTTTTATGGTTCCTTATGATCTAGTGAATCTTCAATGAATTCATGAGGATTGTACATAAAACACAATATTTTGAAATGTGAAAAGATTAATCATGTGTTATGATAAAATCAATTGGATTATCTGTTTATATGAGATAATTTCTTGATATTTATTTGGTCATTAAAATGACCAGATTGAAATATATTTTAGAGATTAATTTAGGTCAACTTGCATGTATGTTAAAAGGACAAAAACAAATGAAGCAATTCTCAGAGGGTGTAATAGGTTTTCTTTAAAGAAATAAACTGTCATATTACATGAAAACAGACAACTATCCTTATTTGAGCCAAATTGAAACACATAAATCAATTTCTCCTGAATCATTAAAGTTGCCTTTTATTTTGTCCTTAATTTTAAATCATATCCTTTACACAGCCTTCTTATGAAGCTAAACTGATTATCTCAACTCTCTAAAAATCTTCTGTGCTAAGAACTCATTTACTTATAAATATTAAATGCACAAAAAGATCTAACTTAAATTCCACCTGATAATACTTGGTTCTAAATAAAGAGAAAAAGAAAGAGTAAGAAAGCAGAATGCTGGCAGAATTTAAATTATAAGATAGGAAGTTTATGACTTTCTGGCTTACTAGTTTCAACAACTAAAATATAAACTAGTGTTAGTAAAATTAACTAAGTTAATAATACTGAGGTAGCTAACATTGTAGAATTGTTTCTTATAATGTCATATTTCCAGGTTACTTCCTTGATTTTAAACTATGCACAATGAGAAACCTACAAACAATGCCTTGGTCATCATACACTCTGAATCAACAGAATTCAAACTAATTTTTCTCTAAAAATGTTTTAGCTCTAGCATTCTCTATGTAAAATCTTTTGGTAAAAACTAAATAGATATCTAATTTGACCTCTGGTAGCATAGAGTGATATGTGAACCGTGAACTTCCTGATGTTCAAGCTGGTTTTAGAAAAGGCAGAGGAATCAGAGATCAAATTGCCAACAGTCACTGGAGAATGGAAAAAGCAAGAGAGTTTCAGAAAAACACCTACTTCTGCTTTATTGACTATGCCAAAGCCTTTGACTGTGTGGATCACAATAAACTGTGGAAAATTCTAAAAGAGATGGGAATACCAGACCACCTGATCTGCCTCTTGAGAAATTTGTATGCAGGTGAGGAAGCAACAGTTAGAACTGGACATGAAACAACAGACTGGTTCCAAATAGGAAAAGGAGTACGTCAAGGCTGTATATTGTCACCCTATTTATTTAAGTTATATGCAGAGTACATCATGAGAAACGCTGGACTGGAAGAAACACAAGCCGGAATCAAGATTGCCAGGAGAAATATCAATAACCTCAGATATGCAGATGACACCACCCTTATGGCAGAAAGTGAAGAGGAACTAAAAAGCCTCTTGATAAAAGTGAAAGTGGAGAGTGAAAAAGTCGGCTTAAAGCTCAACATTCAGAAAATGAAGATCATGGCATCCAGTCCCATCATTTCATGGGAAATAGATGGGGAAACAGTGGAAACAGTGTCAGACTTTATTTTTTGGGGCTCCAAAATCACTACAGATGGTGACTGCAGCCATGAAATTAAAAGACGCTTACTCCTTGGAAGGAAAGTTATGACCAACCTAGATAGCATATTCAAAAGCAGAGATATTACTTTGCCAACAAAGGTCCGTCTAGTCAAGGCTATGGTTTTTCCAGTGGTCATGTATGGATGTGAGAGTTGGACTGTGAAGAAGGCTGAGCGCCAGGAAGAATTGATGCTTTTGAAGTGTGGTGTTGGAGAAGACTCTTGAGAGTCCCTTGGACTGCAAGGAGATCCAACCAGTCCATTCTGAAGGAGATCAGCCCTGGGATTTCTTTGGAAGGAATAATGCTAAAGCTGAAACTCCAGTACTTTGGCCACCTCATGCGAAGAGTTGACTCACTGGAAAAGACTGATGCTGGGAGGGATTGGGGGCAGGAGGAGAAGGCGACGACAGAGGATGAGATGGCTGGATGGCATCACTGACTCGATGGATGTGAGTCTGAGTGAACTCTGGGAGTTGGTGATAGACAGGGAGGCCTGGCATGCTGCGATTCATGGGGTCGCAAAGAGTCGGACACGACTGAGCGACTGATCTGATCTGATCTGATCTGAGCATAGAGTGATAGAACATGCTCATTCTCATATTCAATTGCTGTATGACTTTCCCGGGCCTCAATTCCCTCAGTTATGAAATAGTATTAATGGTACTTGCTTTATAGAATTTGAGAATTGCACTAGAATTCTATTGCAAATTCTACAAATTAACACAAACTGAGTAGCCAAGTATTAGCTCACAATTCTATAGGTCAGAAGTCTGAGCACAGCACAGCTCAGTTTGTTAGGGCCTTACAAGAGCAAAATCAAGATGTCAGTTGGCTAGGCAACTGCTAAAGACTCTAAGTAAGAATCCTCTTCCAAGCTTGTTCAGGTTGTTGACAAAATTAAACCTTTTTAAATATTTATTTATTTATTTGGATGCACTGGGTCTTAGATTCAGTATGTAGGATTCAGTTCCCCAACTAGGTATCAAACCTATCTTATTGCACTGGGCCTAGCCACTGGATTACCAGGGAAGTCCTGACAAAGCTGTTTTTGACAATTGTAGTATTTCACAATTTTAGGCTCCTTGTCTCCTTCATCTGCAGAACCAGCAAGAATGTGTTGAGTTTGTCTTACATGATTTAAATCTGATTTTCTTTTATTCTCCTTCCTTCCTGTCCTTCTCCTCTTCCTCCTCTTTTTTCTTTTTTTAATAATAGCTAATTTTTAGAAGTTATATATATATCTCTCTCTAAAAAAATCCCCTGTGCTTCACCTATTCATCCGTCTCTCCCTACAACTACTATGCCCATTGTTTTGCCTCTTCAGAATGTCATATAGTTGAAATCATACAGCATGTACCCTTTTCTGATTGGCTACTTTCACTTAGTAATATATAAAGTCCCTCCATATCTTTTTATGTCTTGCTAGTACACTGCATTTTAGGCAATATTTAGTACAATATTCCATTTTGGGCTTCCCAGGTGCCTCAGTGGCAAAGAATCCACCTACCAACCAGGAGACGCTGGTTTGATCTTTGTGTTGGGAAGATCCCCTGGAGAAGGGAACAGCTACCCATACCAGGATTCTTTCTTGGAGAATCTGATGAACAGAGGACTCCGCCAGGCTACGGCCCATGGGGTCCAAAAGAGTCAGACACAACTGAGTGACTAAGCATGGCCACAAGTCAAATAATGCCAATAGTTACCAAAAAGTGAAAAAGGCAAAGAACAGTCTCTCCTGTAGCCTCCAAAGGGCATGTAACCCATGCAAAAATCCATGAGACTCACAGAGAACTGACTTCCAACAACATCCATCCTTCATATTTCACACTGGTTTGGCTCCAGCAGAATTTTTCTGTAAATAAGACTTCCTGGTGGCTCAGCAGTGTAGAATGGGCCTGCCAATGCAGGAGACAGAGGTTCAATCCCTGGGTTGGGAAGATCCCTGGGGAAGGAAATGGCAACCCAGTCTAGTACTCTTGTGTGGGAAATCCCATGGAGCCTGGCAGGCTACATTCCATGGGGCTACAGAGTTGGACATGACTTAGCAGCTAAACAACAAAAGAAAAAATTTCATCAGCCACTGGATTATGTGACCAATAGGGACTAGGACCAAACCCATTCAGTTTCTCTCATATTATATTTGATCAAGGATGCTATCAACAGACTCCAAGCAGCAGAATGAAGCCAGTCTATGACACTGACCTCAACTGGCCTCAAAGGACCCATATCAACCAACTGAATAAAATCCACACATTATTAGTCTACTTTAGAAAGCCAAGTTGCTTTCAACTTATGTTTCTGCATTAATATTTTGATACAAAGAAATGTCAAATAAGAAATTGCTATACCCCAATACAAAATAAAGTTAAAAGAATAAAAAAGAAATGAATTGGTTATCCTTCCACAAATCAACATTAAATAATGGAGGCTAGCCCTAGTTTGAGAGATCTCCTCAGTCTTCTAAGGCTTCATATTCTATAGGACTTTATTTTAAGACTTGAAGACCTATTATGACTGCCTCTAATATCATATCACAATGCTTATAAATTTTATGTATTTAATGATATACTGTATTTTCTGCTTAAGGTGTGAAGTGCACATCCAACTTCCTTCTTTTTCAGATGGATATTCAGTTGTCCCAAAATCTTTTGTAATTTTAATGTGTGAAAATAGATGTAGTCACCATCATGAGAAATTTAATTTTTAATTTAATTTTGCTTGAATAATTTGAATATGGTTCAGTTCAGTTCAGTCACTCAGACGTGTCCAACTCTTTGCAACCCCATGGATGCAGCATGCCAGGCCTCCCTGTTCATCACCAACTCCCAGAGTTTACTCAAATTCATGTCCATTGAGTCGGTAATGCTATCCAACCATTTCATCCTCTGTCTTTCCCTTCTCCTCCTGCCTCAATCTCTCCCAGGATCAGGGTCTTTTCTAATCAGTCAGTTGTTCACATCAGGTGGCCAGAGTATTGGAGTTTCAGCTTCAGTGTCAGTCCTTCTAATGAATATTCAGGACTGATTTCCTTTAAGATGGACTGGTTGGATCTCCTTGCTGTCCAAGGGACTCTCAAGAGTCTTCTCCTACACCACAGTTCAAAAGCATCAATTCTTTGGCGCTCAGCTTTCTTTATGGTCCAACTCTCAAATCCATACATGACTACTGGAAAAACCATGGCTTTGACTAGATGGATCTTTGTTGTCTAAGTAATGTCTCTGCTTTTTAATATGCTGTCTAGGTTGGTCATAGCATTTCTTCCAAGGAGCCAGCATCTTTTAATTTCATGGTTGAAGTCACCATCTGCAGTGATTTTGGAGCCCCCAAAAATAAAGTCTCTCATTGTTTCCATTGTTTCCCTATCTATTTGCCATGAAGTGATGGGACCGCATGCCATGATCTTAGTTTCCTGAACGTTGAGTTTTAAGTCCGCTTTTTCACTCTCTTCTGTGTTCACTTTCATCAAGAGGCTCTTTAGTTCTTCTTTGCTTTCTGCCATAAGGGTGGTGTCATCTGCATATCTCAGGTTATTGATATTTCTCCTGGCAATCTTGATTCCAGCTTATGCTTTATCCAGCCTGGCATTTTGCATGGTAAACTCTGCATATAATTTAAATAAGCAGGGTGACATCATATAGCCTTGATATACTCCTTTTCCTATTTGAAACCAGTCTGTTGTTGCATGTCCAGTTCTGGCTGTTGCTTTTTGACCTGCATACAGATTTCTCAGGAGGCAGTTCAGGTTGTCTGGTATTCCCATCTCTTTAAGAATTTTCCACGGTTTGTTGTGATCCACTCAGTGAAAGGCTCAAATATAGTAGCCACATGTAATTATTATCTGCTGTTTTGGATAGCACAGATCCACATAAATATCACTTCATTGAATTTCAATAATACCAAAAAATGAAGGAATAAGCAAAAATATAATTAGACTCTATAAAGCATACTCCTGCAGAAAAACAGATATACATTACTGTACTAAAGATTTTAAGAAGTTAATGGTAGCTTTCTGCAAGTTATTTACTATATGGACTGTAAGAAAATTAAACAAGCAAATAAGCCCACTTGTAGTCTACAAAAAAATAAGAGTTAAAGAGAACAGAAGTCAAACTAAGAATTAAATATGTTTCTGATTATGAAAGAGCAAAAACTAGAAAATAATCAGAGGTCAAAGAAAAAAATTTTAAAATAGTCTCTGCTGAGGCTTGAGTATGCAGACAAAAGGAGAGCATTAAGTGTTAGTTCAAATTAATGAAAAAGAGAAACTGATAATGTCCTTTTAAATCTTCTATAAAAGGTTAATGAAGATAATTCCACATTCACTCAAATCTCCTACAGAAGAACAAAATCAAGCTGTTACTGGTTTTCTGTTTGCCTTAAAATATGAATACGCTGATATTGTCTATGGAGTTGTCTTGAGATACAAGAGTTTGGTGACCTAAAATTTCTGTAATACCCTAATTGGTATTGATATTTCAAGGAATGAATAAAACATTCCCTCAAAGCTCAAGATCTCAAATACCATCCAGGAGTATTTCATGAAAATAATGATTGGAAAATAATTCAGTCTACTAAAATTTTAATCAAAATAAGAACACTGTACTAGAAAATTTTATTTTGTGGGAATATATTTAAATATAAATCACTTAAAGATGACCTGATTATTAAAATGTGTATTATATCTCCAAAAACTTGTATACACTTGAGTAGGTAGAAATGAAAATATGGCTAATAATATTTTATCTTATAGTTAACTAGATAAATAAATGTTAAGTAGATATATGTGGAGACATTGATGAGAGTGTACATGCTCAGTTGAGTCTGACTCTTTATAACCCTATGGACTATATACCCTGTCAGGCTCCTCTGTCTATGGAATTCTCCAGGCAAGAATACTGGAGTGGATTGCCATTGCCTTCTCCAGGAGATCTTCCAAACCCAGGGATAGAACCTGTGTCTCTTATATCTCATGCATTGGCAAGCAGATTCTTTACTGTATGAGCCACCAAGGAAGCCCTATGGAGACTTTAATGGGAAGTTTTTATAAAACGATAACATTAGTAAACCTTGATAACATTAAAATCACTGAAGAAATAAAATACAAAGTACTAGTCAACACAGCAAAAGTAAAAAATTTTTTTAAAATTAGAACAAGATCCCATGGACTACTGCAGTCCATGGGGTCACAAAGAGTCAGACATGAATGAGCAACCAAACTGAACTGACTGAGAACAAGGAAATAAGAAAATTAGACAGGATGAGACCCAAGGAAAGTATGAGCAAGCTTATCTATTATGCTAATAATCACAACAATTTTTATCTCCTGTTATAAAATCAGATCAGATCAGATCAGTCACTCAGTTGTGTCCGACTCTTTGTGACACCATGAATCGGAGCACGCCAGGCCTCCCTGTCCATCACCAACTCCTGGAGTTCACTCAGACTCACGTCCATTGAGTCACTGATGCCATCCAGCCATCTCATCCTCTGTTGTCCCCTTCTCCTCCTGCCCCCAATCCCTCCCAGCATCAGAGTCTTTTCCAATGAGTCAACCCTTCACATGAGGTGGCCAAAGTACTGGAGTTTCAGCTTTAGCATCATTCCTTCCAAAGAAATCCCAGGGCTGATCTCCTTCAGAATGGACTGGTTGGATCTCCTTGCAGTCCAAGGGACTCTCAAGAGTCTTCTCCAACACCACACTTCAAAAGCATCAATTCTTCCTGGCGCTCAGCCTTCTTCACAGTCCAACTCTCACATCCATACATGACCACTGGAAAAACCATAGCCTTGACGAGACGGACCTTTGTTGGCAAAATAATGTCTCTGCTTTTGAATATGCTATCTAGGTTGGTCATAACTTTCCTTCCAAGGAGTAAGTGGCTTTTAATTTATTGGCTGCAGTCACCATCTGTAGTGGTTTTGGAGCCCAGGAAAATAAAGTCTGACACTGTTTCCACTGTTTCCCCATCTATTTCCCACGAAGTGATGGGACTGGATGCCATGATCTTCATTTTCTGAATGTTGAGCTGTAAGCCGACTTTTTCACTCTCCACCTTCACTCTCATCAAGAGGCTTTTTAGTTCCTCTTCACTTTCTGCCATAAGGGTGGTGTCATCTGCATATCTGAGGTTATTGATATTTCTCCTGGCAATCTTGACTCTAGCTTGTGTTTCTTCCAGTCCAACATTTCTCATGATGTACTCTGCATATAAGTTAAATAAATAGGATGACAATATACAGCCTTGACGAACTCCGTTTCCTATTTGGAACCAGTCTGTTGTTCCATGTCCAGTTCTAACTGTTGCTTCCTGACCTGCATACATATTTCTCAAAAGGCAGATCAGGTGGTCTGGTATTCCCATCTCTTTCAGAATTTTCCACAGTTTATTGTGATCCACACAGTCAAAGGCTTTGGCATAGTCAATAAAAACAGAAATAGATGTTTTTCTGGAACTCTCTTGCTTTTTCATGATCCAGCGGATGTTGGCAATTTGATCTCTGATTCCTCTGCCTTTTCTAAAACCAGCTTGAACATCAGGAAGTTCACGGTTCACATATTGCTGAAGCCTGGCTTGAAGAATTTTGAGCATTACTTTACTAGCATGTGAGATGAGTGCAATTGTGCGGTAGTTTGAGCATTCTTTGGCATTGCCTTTCTTTGGGATTGGAATGAAAACTGACCTTTTCCAGTCCTGTGGCCACTGCTGAGTTTTCCAAATTTGTTGGCATATTGAGTGCAGCACTTTCACAGCATCATCTTTCAGGACTTGGAATAGCTCAACTGGAATTCCATCACCTCCACTAGCTTTGTTTGTAGTGATGCTTTCTAAGGCCCACTTGACTTCACATTCCAGGATGTCTGGCTGTAGGTCAGTGATCACACCATCGTGATTATCTGGGTCGTGAAGATCTTTTTTGTACAGTTCTTCTGTGTATTCCTGCCATCTCTTCTTAATATCTTCTGCTTCTGTTAGGTGCATACCATTTCTGTCCTTTATCGAGCTCATCTTTGCATGAAATGTTCCTTTAGTATCTCTGATTTTCTTGAAGAGATCCCTAGTCTTTCCCATTCTGTTGTTTTCCTCTATTTCTTTGCGTTGATCACTGAAGAAGGCTTTCTTATCTCTTCTTGCTATTCTTTGGAACTCTGCATTCAGATGTTTATATCTTTCCTTTTCTCCTTTGCTTTTCGCTTCTCTTCTTTTCACAGCTATTTGTAAGGACTTCCGAGACAGCCATTTTGCTTTTTTGCATTTCTTTTCTATGGGAATGGTCTTGATCCCTGTCTCCTGTATAATGTCACAAACCTCATTCCATAGTTCATCAGGCACTCTATCTATCAGATCTAGGCCCTTAAATCTATTTCTCACTTCCACTGTATAATCATAAGGGATTTGATTTAGGTCATACCTGAATGGTCTCGTGGTTTTCCATACTGTCTTCAATATAAGTCTGAATTTGGCAATAAGGAGTTCATGGTCTGAGACACAGTCAGCTCCTAGTCTTGTTTTTGCTCACTGTATAGAGCTTCTCCATCTTTGGCTGCAGAGAATATAATCAATCTGATTTCGGTGTTGACCATCTGGTGATGTCCATGTATAGAGTCTTCTCTTGTGTTGTTGGAAGAGGGTGTTTGTTATGACCAGTGCATTTTCTTGGCAAAACTCTATTAGTCTTTGCCCTGCTTCATTCCGTATTCCAAGGCCAAATTTGCCTGTTACTCCAGGTGTTTCTTGACTTCCTACTTTTGCATTCCAGTCCCCTATAATGAAAAGGACATCTTTTTTGGGTGTTAGTTTTAAAAGGTCTTGGAGGTCTTCATAGAACCGTTCAACTTCAGCTTCTTCAGCATTACTGGTTGGGGCATAGACTTGGATTACTGTGATGTTGAATGGTTTGCCTTGGAAACGAACAGAGATCATTCTGTCGTTTTTGAGATTGCATCCAAGTACTGCATTTTGGACTCTTTTGTTGACCATGATGGCCACTCCATTTCTTCTCAAGGATTCCTGCCCACAGTAGTAGATATAATGGTCATCTGAGTTAAATTCACCCATTCCAGTTATAAAATAGTCAAATGTAAATCTATACTACTCATAGAAGCCAAAACTAAAATAAAATTTTTGAGAAATGTCAAAAATATAAACAGTTGTATAATTTTATACAAATTCAAATCAAAGTCTACAAGCAATAAATGCTGGAGAGGGTGTGGAGAAAAGGGAAGCCTCTTACACTGTTGGTGGGAATGCAAACTAGTACAGCCACTATGAGAACAGTGTGGAGATTCCTTAAAAAACTGGAAATAGAACTGCCTTATGACTCAGCAATCCCACTGCTGGGCATACACACCAAGGAAATCAGAATTGAAAGAGAAACGTGTATCCCAATGTTCATCACAGCACTGTTTATAATAGCCAGGACATGGAAGCAACCTAAGATGTCCATCAGCAGACGAATGGATAAGAAAGCTGTGGTACCTATACACAATGGAATATAACTCAGTCATTAAAAAGACTACATTTGAATCAGTTCTAATAAGGTGGATGAAACTAGAGCCTATTATACAGAGTGAAGTAAGCCAGAAAGAAAAACACCAATACAGTATACTAACGCATATATATGGAATTTAGAAAGATGATAATGATTACCCTATATGCGAGACAGCAAAAGAGACACAGATGTATAGAACAGTCTTTTGGACTCTGTGGGAGAGGGCGACAATGGGATGATTTGGGAGAATGGCATTGAAACATATATATTATCATATGTGAAACGAATTGCCAGTCCAGGTTCAATGCATGAGACAGGGTGATCGGGGCTGGTGTACTGGGATGACCCAGAGGGATGGGATGGGGAAGGAGGTGGGAGGAGGTTCAAGATGGGGAACACATGTACACACGTGGCAGACTCACGTCAATGTATGGCAAAGCCACTACCATATTGTAAAGTGACTAGCATTCAATTAAAATAAATAAATTTATATTAAAAAATTAAAAAATAAACAGTAGTATATTTTACCAGACAAATTAAAATCAAATGGAAATGTGTACCATTATTAATTTTATGCAAATGAAATACATATTAAAAATGCTAAATGACAAAGAAGATAACTATATGTTCATGAAAGGTGGAATGTACAAAGAAAATGTAATATTGATAAAGCATTGTGGTTTAAATAACAAGAGAATTTAAAAAGCAAGCAAATATTATTAAAAATGCAAGAAGACAATGATAGAAACATAATTGCATATTAATTTAACAAGGTTTTATTAGCTTTCTGATAATAAATAGGCTGAGAAAACAATGGCAGATTTCACAATTTAATTAATAAGATTTCAAAAGATTAATATTTTTACTGTTCTGCAAGATAATATTCTTGCAATAAGCAAGAAAAAAAAATAAGTGAAAGTTACAGCCATCAGAAAGCACAGATCAATGTAATCAAATATAGTCACTAGCACACAGAGCCAATATAGTTCAAAATAATATCTTATATGAATTATATAAACATATACATAAGATATCATTAAATTAGAGTGCTTTTGAGATTTAGGCATTTACAAAATGGCACGTCAAGAGCCACATATGCTTATTAAAAAAGCAAGAAATCCCATTGACAATAGTATAAACACAGTTCCTTAAAATAACCATAACAGAAAATGTGTGGGAACTATGTATAAAAAATGAGAGAGGGAGAGAATCATACCCATTTGTACAGTGTTAAAAGGATCGTTTAAATAAGAAAACTTATTGTAAGGAGGAAAGTTTATCTTAAATTCCCTCCAAGATTAATGAGCCTCCATTCAAGTTCTAAGGGATTTATTTACAAGAGAACAATTTTAGAATTAAAGTCAAAGAAAAAATTGTGAATTTTAAAACAAAAGTGGAGAAAACACCTCAGCTTTTTACTATAGATAGTACAGGAGTATTTAATATACAGTGATATACTTGCAAAGAGAAATACACAGGTCAATGGAGCGGAATAGGTAGTTCTTAAAGAGGACTTTTTAAAAATGATAAAATACTAATGTTAAACAGAGACTGAATTAGTCTACAAAAGATTTTTGGGAAATTGAATGTTTAAAAATAATCATTCTTCACCCTTACCTCACAAAAAAGCATGTAAATAAAATCAGGAGATATTAGAATAGTTGTTATAAAGTATTAAATTATGAAAAACAAGTTTAAATATCCTTAATATAAAATATTTAAAATATATAAATGTTATATGTTATGTATTTTACACATTTTAAAATAAAATAAAATTATATTATTTCAAGTGAAAAGTAGAAAATAACAAAACTTCATGCTCACAAAAAATAAAAATTGTTATACACAACCAATAAAAAGTACAAAAAGTATCTCTTTTCTATAAACATAAGTGAAAACTAAAATTACAAAATGCTATTATCCTGAAGGGTATGGCACTGGAGTGACATGCAGCGGCTGTGCGGTGCTAGAGTGGTGAATGGCCGAGAGGAGATACCCCACATTCAAGGTCAGAGAAACCCCAGTAAGACAGTAGCCACTGAGAGGGCATCAGGCAGCAGACAGAAACCACAATCACAGAAATCTAACCAATCTAATCACATGCACCACAGCCTTGTTTAACTCAATGAAACTATGAGTCAGGCTATGTAGGTCCACCCAAGACAGATGGGTCATGGTGGAGAGTTCTGACAAAATGTGGTCCACTGGAGAAGGAAATGGCACGCCACTTCAGTATTCTTGCCTTGAGAACCCCATGAACAGTAGGAAAAGGCAAAAAGATAGGACACTGAAAGATGAACTATGCAGGTTGGTAGGTGCCCAATATGCTACTGGACATCAATGGAGAAATAACCAGAAAAAATGAAGAGATGGAGACAAAGCGAAAACAACACCCCTTTGTAGATGTGACTGGTAATGGAACAAAGTCCAATGCTATAAAGAGCAATATTGCATAGGAACCTGGAATGTTGTCTATGAACCAAGGCAAAATGGAAGTGGTCAAACAGGAGATGGCAAGAGTGAACGTTGACATTTTAGGAATCAGCGAACTAAAATGGACTGGAATGGGTGAATTAAACTCAGATGACCATTATATATACTAAGGAGAAAAGGAAAGATATACACGTTTGAATGCAGAGTTCCAAAAAATAGCAAGGAGAGGTAAGAAAGCCTTCCTCGGCGATCAATGCAAAGAAATAGAGGAAAACAATAGAATGGGAAAGACTAGAGGTCTCTTCAAGAAAATTAGAGATACCAAGGGAATATTTCATGCAAAGACGGGCTCAATAAAGGATAGAAATGGTATGGACCTAACACAAGCAGAAGATATTAAGAAAAGGTAGCAAGAATACACAGAAGAACTGTACAAAAAAGATCTTCACGACCCAGATAACCACAATGGTATGATCATTCAGCTAGAGCCAGACATCCTGGAATGTGAAGTCAAGTGGGCCTTAGGAAGCATCACTACAAACAAAGCTAGTGGAGCTGATGGAATTCTTGTTGAGGTATTTCAAATCCTGAAAGATGATGCTGTGAAAGTGTTTCACTCAATATGCCAGTAAATTTGGAAAACTGAGCAGTGGCCACAGGACAGGAAAAGGTCAGTTTTCATTCCAACCCCAAAGAAAGGCAGTGCCAAAAAAAGCTCAAACTACTGCACAGTTGCACGCATGTCACACACTAGTAAAGTAATGCTCAAAATTCTCCAAGCCAGGCTTCAGCAATACAAAAAAATGAACTTTCAGATGTTCAAGCTGGTTTTAGAAAAGGCAGAGGAATGAGAGATCAAATTGGCAACTCTGCTGGATCATCGAAAAAGCAAGAGAGTTCCAGAAAAACATATATTTCTGCTTTATTGATTATGCCAAAGCCTTTGACTGTGTGGATCACAATAAACTGTGGAAAATTCTGAAAGAGATGGGAATACCAGACCACCTGATCTGCTTACTTAGAAATCTGTATGCAGGTGAGGAAGCAACAGTTAGAACTGGACATGGAACAACAGACTGGTTCCAAATAGGAAAAGGAGTATGTCAAGGCTGTATATTGTCACCCTGCTTATTTAATTTATATGCAGAGTACATCATGAGAATCGTTGGGCTGGATGAAGCACAAGCTGGCATCAAGATTGCTGGAAGAAATGTCAATAACCTCAGATATGCAGATGACACCACCCTTATGGCAGAAAGTGAAGAAGAACTAAAGAGCCTCTTGATGAAAGTGAAAAAGGAGAGTGAAAAAGTTGTCTTAAAGCTCAACATTTGGAAAACAAAGATCATGGCATCTGGTCCCATCACTTCATGGCAAATAGATGGGGAAACATTGGAAACAGTGGCAGACTTTTTTGGTGGGCTCCCAGCCATGAAGTTAAAAGATGCTTACTCCTTGGAAGGAAAGTTATGACCAACCTAGACAGCATATTAAAAAGCAGAGACATTACTTTACCAACAAAGTTCCAACTAGTCAAGGCTATGGTTTTTCCAGTAGCCATGTATGGATGTGAGATTTGGAGTATAAAGAAAGCTGAGTGCCGAAGAATTGATGCTTTTGAACTGTGACGTTGGAGTAGACTTTTGAGAGTCCTTTGGACTGCAAGGAGATCCAACCAGTCCATCCTCAAGATGATCAGTCTTGAGTGTTCACTGGAATGACTGATGTTGAAGCTGAAACTCCCAATACTTTGGCCACCTGATGCGGATAACTGACTCATTGGAAAAGACCCTGATGCTGGGAAAGATTGAAGGTGGGAGGAGAAGGGGATGACAGAGGATGAGATGGTTGGATGGCATCACCAACTCAATGGAACTGAGTTTGGGAAACTCCGGGAGTTGGTGATGGACAGGGTGGCCTGGCGTGCTGCAGTCCTTGGGGTCACAAAGTGTTGGACATGACTGAGCAACTGAACAGAACTGAACTGATTATCCTGGTGGGTCTAATGTTGTTATAAGAACCTTTTAAAATCAGGAGGAGAAGGCAGAAAGATAAGTAACATAGGGTAGAAGAAGGAGGAGGGGAGATGCAGCACAAGGGGAATTTATAAAGATTAGAGTTATAAGAAGTATTCTATCTGCCTTTGATAGCTTTTTGAAGATGGGGGGGAAAGGCCCCAGCCCAAAATTTGAGTGTCCTCTGAAAGTTGAACACCAACAGCCAGAAAGTTATCCAGCACTTCAGTCCTACAACCACATGGAACTGAATGCTTCGAGCAATCTGAACAAACTTTAAAGGTAATCAGTTCTAGAACCTCCAGAGAGAAAGAAAGCCCTGCCTAACGCCTTCTGACACCGAAAGCAGAGAACCAGCTGAGGCACAGTGTAGCTAAACTTCTGAACTAAGGAGTGCTGAGGTAATATATAGGTATTGTTTAATAACTCTAAGCTTATGACAATTTATGCAGTCATAATAAAGTAAAAGATAAGAAACATTTTGTCACGATGATTTGGCAGAGATTAAACAAACAAAAGTTCGTTGCTGGAAGACAGGTAGCTGTATTTAATATCAATGAAATATTAGCTATTTAAAATATTCTAGAAACCAGTTTGCTAGCAACATATAAAGCCTTAAATATGTCCATACCCTGTAATGTACTAATTCTGTCTTTGGGAATTTACTTTAAGAACCTAATTAGAGCAGTGGACAAAGATTTAAGTAAGAGGATATTATTCATAATAGCAAACATTGGAAAACCTCCTTTACTCTCAAATAATTTATAGTAACTAATATAACATTGAGTAAAATAATAAAATATGTTTAGAATAACTGGGATATTTATCAGGAAGTAATTCCATTTTTCAAAAATGATTTCAGTTTTATACACCCAAATGTACTTAAAATATAATGCTAATTTAAAAAGTCTAGGTTCGATGCATGATACTGGATGCTTGGGGCTGGTGCACTGGGACCACCCAGAGGGATGGTATGGGGAGGGAGGAGAGAGGAGGGTTCAGGATGGGGAACACATGTATACCTGTGGCAGATTCATTTTGATATATAGCAAAACCAATACAATATTGTAAAGTTAAATAAAATAAAATTAAAAAAAGCAAAACAAAAAAAATAAAAAATAAAGTCTAAATCAAAAAATGAACAAAATCTGTCAATTTACTCTCTCTGTCTCCTTTTTCTATGTATTTGCACATCCATCACACTCAAAAGATACTGGGAAAATTTTGACAAAAAGTTAATATTCCTGGATGAAAGAAATATGACTGTGATCTGTTTTATAATTTCATTTATTTCCAATTTTTATAATCATATGATTTTTGCTCATGAAAAGTAAAAATATTAAAAAATAAATGTATCATTCCACATGAATAAGTATAAAAATTACATGTGTGGACTTGATAAGCAGATAAAATCAAGTATCAGTCAGTTCAGTTCAGTCCCTCAGTCATGTCCAACTTTTTGTGATCCCATGGACTGCAGCACACCAGGGTTCCTTGTCCAACACCAACTCCTGGAGCTTACTCAAACTCATGTCCATCCAGTCAGTGATGCCATCCAACCATCTCATTCTCTGTCATCCCCTTCTCCTCTTGCATTCGATCTTTCCCAGCATCAGGATCTTTTCCACGAGTCAGTTTTTCGCATCAAGTAGCCAATGTATTGGAGTTTCAGCTTCAGTATCAGTCCTTCCAATGAATATTCAGGCCTGATTCCCTTTAGAATTAGCTGGTTGGATCTCCTTGCAGTCCAACGGACTCTGAAGAATATTCTCTGACACCACAGTTCAAAAGCATCAGTTCTTCAACAGTGAGCTTTGTTTACCCAGATACTCACGATGGTGTGATCCCTCACCTAGACCAGACATCCTGGAATGTGAAGTCAAGTGGGCCTTAGGAAGCATCACTATGAACAAAGCTAGCGGAGGTGATGGAATTCCAGTTGAGCTATTTCAAATCCTGAAAGATGATGCTGTGAAAGTGCTACACTCAATATGCCAGCAAATTTGGAAAACTCAGCAGTGGCCACAGGACTGGAAAAGGTCAGCTTTCATTCCAACACCAAAGAAAGGCAATCCCAAAGAATGCTCAAGCTAACGTGCAGTTGCACTCATCTCACACGCTAGTAAAGTAATGCTCAAATTCTCCAAGCCAGGCTTCAGTAATACGTGAACCATGAACTTCCAGATGTTCAAGCTGGTTTTAGACAAGGCAGAGGAACCAGAAATCAAATTGCCAACATCCGCTGGATCATGGAAAAAGCAAGAGAGTTCCAGAAAAACATCTATTTCTGCTTTATTGACTATGCCAAAGCCTTTGACTGTGTGGGTCACAATAAACTGTGGAAAATTCTGAAAGAGATGGGAATACCAGATCACCTGATCTGCCTCTTGAGAAACCTATATGCAGCTCAGGAAGCAACAGAACTGGACATGGAACAACAGACTGGTTCCAAATAGGAAAAGGAGTACGTGAAGGCTGTATATTGTCACCCTGCTTGTTTAACTTACATGCAGAATACATTATGAGAATCTTTGAGCTGGATGAGGCACAAGCTGGAATCAAGATTGCCGGGAGAAATATCAATAACCTCAGATATGCAGATGACACCACCCTTATGGCAAAAAGTGAAGAGGAACTCAAAAGCCTCTTGATGAAAGTGAAAGAGGAGAGTGAAAAAGTTGGCTTAAAGCTCAACATTCAGAAAATGAAGATCATGGCATCTGGTCCCATCACTTCATGGCAAATAGAGGGGGAAACAGTGGAAAAAGTGTCAAACTTTATTTTTCTGGGCTCCAAAATCACTGCAGATGGTGACTGCAGCCATGAAATTAAAAGACGCTTACTCCTTGGAAGGAAAGTTATGACCAACCTAGATAGTACATTGAAATGCAGAGATATATCACTTTGCCAACAAAGGTCCATCTAGTCAAGGCTATGGTTTTTCCAGTAGTCATGTATGGATGTGAGAGTTGGACTGTGACAAAAGCTGAGCACCAAAGAATTGATGCTTTTGAAGTGTGGTGTTGGAGAAGACTCTTGAGAGTCCCTTGGACTGCAAGGAGATCGAACCAGTCCACCCTAAAGGAGATCAGTCCTGGGTGTTCATTGGAAGGGACGATGCTGAATCTGAAACTCCAATACTTTTGCCACCTCTGAATGTGAAGAGTTGACTCATTGGAAAAGACGCTGATGCTGGGAAGGATTGGGGGCAGGAGGAGAAGGAGACGACAGAGGATGAGATGGCTGGATGGCACCCCCGACTCGATGTACATGAGTTTGCATGAACTCCGGGAGTTGGTGATAGACAGGGAGGCCTGGCGTGCTGTGATTCACGGGGTCGCAGAGAGTCAGACACAACTGAAGGACTGAACTGAATTGAAGTGAGCTTTATTTATAGCCCAACTCTTACATCCATACATGACTACTGGAAAAACTATAGCTTTCACTAGATTGATCTTTGTTGGTAAAGTAATGTCTCTGCCTTTTAATATGTTCCCTAGGTTGATCATAACTTTTCTTCCAAGGAACAAGCAGCTTTTAACTTCATGGCTGCAGTCACCATCTGCAGTGATTTTGGAGCCCAAGAAAATAACAGTCTCTCACTGTTTCCACTGTTTCCCCATCTATTTGCCATGAAGTGATGGGACCAGATGCCATGATCTTAGTTTTCTAAATGTTGAGTTTTAAGCCTACTTTTTCACTCTTGTCCTCTCTTTCATCAAGAGGCTTTTTAGTTCTTTGCTTTCTGCCATAAGGTTGGTGTCATCTGCATATCTGAGGTTATTGATATTTCTCCTAGCAAACTTGATTCCAGCATGTGCTTCATCTAGTCTGGCATTTCACATGATGTACTCTGCATATAAGTTAAGTAAGCTGGGTTACAGTATACAGCCTTCACATACTCCTTTCCAGATTTGGAAGTAATCTGTTGTTCCATGTCCAGTTGTAACTGTTGTTTCCTGACTTGCATACAGATTTCTCAGGAGGCAGGTCAGGTGGTTTGGTATTCCCATCTCTTTACGAACTTTCCACAGTTTGTTATGATCCCAAAAGTCAAAGGCTTTGGCGTAGTCAATAAAGCAGAAGTAGATGTTTTTCTGGAATTTTCTTGTTTTCAATGATCAAATGATTTTGCAATTGATCTCTGGCTCCCCCCCTTTTCTAAATCCAGCTTGAACATCTGGAAGTTTACGGTTCACGTACTGTTGAAACTTGTCTTGGAGAATTTTGAGCATTACTTTGCTAGCGTGTGAGGTGAGTGCAGTTGTGCAGTAGTTTGAACATGTTTTGGCATTGCCTTTCTTTGGGATTGGAATGAAAGCTGACCTTTTCCAGTCCTGTGGCCACTGTTGAGTTTTCCAAATTTGCTGGCATATTGATTGGAACACTTTCACAGCATCATCTTTTAGGATTTGAAATAGCTCAAATGGAATTCCATCACCTCCACTAGTTTTGTTCTTAGTTATGCTTCCTAAGGTCTTCTTTACTTCTCATTCCAGGATGTCTGGCTCTAGGTGAGTGATCACACCACTGTGGTGATCTGGGTCATGAAATTCTTTTTGTATAGTTCTTCTGTGTATTCTTGTCACCTCTTCTTAATATCTTCTGCTTCTGTTAGGTCCATACCATTTCTGTCCTTTATTGAGCCCATCTTGCATGAAATGTTCCCTTGGTATCTGTGATTTTTCTTGAAGAAATCTCTAGTCTTTCCCATTCTATTGTTTTCCTCTATTTCTTTACATTGATCACTGAGGAAGTCTTTCTTATCTTTCCTTGCTATTCTTTGGAACTCTGCATTCAAATGGGTATATTGTTCCTTTTCTCCTTTGTTTAGCTTCTCTTTTTTTCTCAGTACAGGCTCCTCAGACAACCATTTGCCTTTCTGCATTTCTTTTTCTTGGGGATGGTCTTGATCACTGCCTCTTGTACAATGTCACAAACCTCTGTCTATAGTTCTTCAGGCACTCTCTCTCTCTCAGATCTAATTCCTTGACTCCATTTGTCACTTTCACTGTATAATCGTAAGGGATTTGATTTAGGTCATACCTGAATAGTCTAGTGGTTTTCCCTACTTTGTTCAATTTAAGTCTGGATTTGGCAATGAGGATTTCATGATCTGGGCCACAGTCAGCTCCCAGTCTTGTTTTTGCTGACTGTATAGATCTTCTCCATCTTTGGCTGCAAAGAATACAATCAATCTGATTTTGGTATTGACCATCTGGTGATATCCTTGTTTAGAGTCTTCTCTTGTGTTGTTGGAAGAGGGTGTTTGCTATGACCAGTGCATTCTCTTGGAAAACTCTGTTAGGCTTTGACCTGCTTCATTTTGTAGTCCAAGGACAAATTTGCCTGTTACTCCAGGTATCTCTTGACTTCCTACTTTTGCATTCCAATCTCCTATAATGAAAAGAACATCTTTTTTGGATGTTTTCTAGAAGGTCTTTTAGGTTTTCATAGAGCCATTTTACTTCAGCTTCTTCAACATTACTGGTCTTGGCATGACTTGGATTACTGTGATATTGAACGGTTTGCCTTGGAAATGAACAGAGATCATTCTGTTGTTTTTCAGACTCATCCAAATACTGCATGTCAGACTCTCTTGTTTACTATCATGGCTACTCCATATCTTCTAAACTCAAGTATACCTTATTTAAAATATGGTGCATTCCACATAATATTTTTCTAGGTTTTTGCTTATGTATTTTCAACAGGAAAATATTGATTATATTTGATTTTCTAAACATAGTTTATAATTTAGAGTAGTTTTAGTTGTTTATTTGCTAAGTCATATCGGATGCTTTGCAACACCATGTACTGCAGCACGCTAGGTTTCTCTGTCCTCCACTATCTCCTGGAGTTTGCTCAAATTCGTGTCTTTTGAATCAGTGATGTTCTGTAACCAGTTCATGATCTGCTCTTCCCTCCTTTTGCCTTCTATCTTTCCCAGCAACAGAGTCTTTTCCAGTGAGTCAACTCTTTGCATCAGGTTGTCAAAGTATTGGAACTTCAGCTTCAGCATCAGTCCTTCCAATGAATATTCAAGATTGATTTTCTTTAGTATTTACTGGTTTCATTTCCTTGAAGTCCAAGGGATTCTCAAGGGTCTTCTCAAGCACTCCATTTTGAAAGTATCAGTTTTTCAGCTGAGCCTTCTTTATGGTCCAACTCTTACATCCATGACTACTAGAAAAACCATAGCTTTGACTATATGGACCTTTTTTGTCAAAGTAATGTCTCTGCTTTTTAATATGCTGTCTAGTTTTTTCATCACTTGTCTTCCAAGGAGCAAGCATCTTTTAATTTCATGACTGAGTCACCATCCACAGTGATTTTAACCCCAAGAAAATAAAATCTGTCACTGCTTCCACTTTTTCTCCCTTCTATTTGCCATGAAGTGATAGGAACAGATGCCATGATCTTCTTTTTTTAATGTTGCGTTTCAAGCCAGCTTTTCACTCTCCTCTTTCACCGTCATCAAGAGGCTCTTTAATTTATCTTCACTTTCTGCCATTAGAGTGGTATCATCTGCTTATCTGAGGCTGCTGATATTTCTCCTGGCAGTCTTGATTCCAGGTTATGATTCATCCAGCCTGGCATTTTGCATGATGTACTCTCTCATGATATACTCTGCATATAAGTTAAAAAAACAAGGTGACAATATACAGCCTTGTCATACTCCTTTCCCAAGTTTGAACCAATCAGTTGTTCCATGGCTGTTCTGACTGTTGCTTCTTGACCACATACAGGTTTCCCAGGAGACAGGTATGATGTCTGGTACACCCATCTCTTTAAGAATTTTCCCCAGGTTGTTGTGATCCATACAGTCGAAGGCTTTAGCATGGCCATAGAAGCAGATGTTTTTCTTGAATTCTGTTGCTTTTTCTATGATCCAGCTGATGTTGGCAATTTTATCTCTGGTTTCTCTGCCTTTTCTAAACCCAGTTTGTACAACTGAAAGACTCAGTTCACATACTATTGAAGGGTAGCTTGAAGGATTTTGAGCATAACCTTGCTAGCATGTGAAATGAGCAGAATTGTACCACAGTTTCAAACACTCTTTGGCATTACTCTTCTTTGGGAATGGAATGAAAACTGATCATTTCTAGTCTTTGTGGCCACGGCTGAGTTTTCCAAATGTACTGACATATTGAATGCAGCATATAAAAGCATCAACTTCTTGGATTTTAAATAGCTTGGCTGGAATTTTGTCACCTCCACTAGCTTTGTTTGTAGTAATCCTTCCTAAGTCCCACTTGACTTCACTCTCCAGGATGTCTGGCTCAAGATGAGTGACACACCATCATGGTTATAAGAGTCATTAAGATATTTTTTATATAGTTCTTCTGTGTATTCTTGCCACCTCTTCTTAATCCCATTAACAGAGGATCCTGGCAGACTACAGTCCATGGGGTCACAAAAGAATTGGATATGACTTAGTTACTAAACAACAACAACAACTTCTCCAGTAGCATCTTGAACATCTTTTGTCCTAGGGGCTCATCTTCTGATGTCATATCCTTTTGTCTTTTCATATTGTTCATGGGGCTCTCCAGGCAAGGATACTAGACTGATTTGCCATTTCCTCCTTCAGTGCATCTTGTTTTGTCATAACTCTTCACTATGACTTGTCTGTCTTGGATGGTCCTGCACAGCATGTCTCACAGCTTCATAGAGTTATACAAACCCCTCACTACAACAGGGCTGTGATTCATGAAGGGGAGAGCAGTTTTAGGTTCATAGAAAAATTTAGAGGAAGGTGCTGAGATTTCCTATATATCCCTTGCATTTGCACCATCTCTCCTAGTATAATTAAAGTGAGAGTGAAAGAGAAGTCACTCAGTCATGTCTGACTCTTTGCAGCCCGTGGACTGTGGCCCACCAAGCTCCTCCATCCATGGGATTCTCCAGGCAAGAATACTGGAGTGGGTTGCCATTTCTTTCTCCACCTAGTATATTTAGGTTCACAGCAAAACTGAGTACAAGATATAGATTTCTCTATAGCCCCTGACCCTGCATAGCCTCTCATTATCAACATCTCTCACTGGATTAGTACACTTGTTGCAACTGATAATCCATATTGACAAATCATAGTCACCAAAAGTCCACAGTCTACATTAGGATTCATTCTTGGTATACAGACTGTGGGTTTAGACAAACATATAATGGCATTTATACACTATTACAGCATCATAAAAGTAGTTTCACTGCTCCAAAAATCCTTTGTCTTCCATGTTTTTATCCTTCTCTCAACCCTGAAGTCCTATTATAAATACTCAAAAATACCACTTAAAAGAAATACATGATTAAGAGCTAAATAAAGGACTATCAATTTGAGAGGCTATTTAGTGAAGTTGTTAAGAGTATGGATTTTGATATGAAACTGACTACACTTAAATCAGTTCCAACCACTTATATGATGGTGGGGAAATCAATTAACCTCCTTATATCTCAATTTTGTTTAATGTAACAGAAATAATAAGAGAACTTACTTCAAGGTTATTATTAGAATTATCATAGTATTTGTAGAGCATTCAGACAAAAGTCTAGCACATAGTACATGTGATGTAAATATTTGTTAAATAAAATAAAGATTAAAAATGCAACTATGAAGCCTATGAAATATAAAAATGTTTTACATACACATGCACATTGCAGAGCAATTAAATCATACTGCATATTCCAACTCTCATTTGTTATTTTTTAAAAATTAGAAAACAGAAAAGGAGTATGACAGAATTAAGATCAGTAATATCTGTCACATCAATGATAGTAAATTCACTTATGGAAAGAAGATATTTTTCAATTATATTGCCATATAGACACCATTCTCTTTAGAGTAGAAAATAAAACTAAATTAGAATGATTCATAAAGCTTAAAAATAAAAGATATGGTTTGTCCACATAGAATGTATAACATCAAGAGTGAACACTAAGATAAACTGAAGACTTTGGCTGATTGGGATATGTCAATGTAGGCTTATCTTGTTAAACTGTACCATTCACTTGAATGATACTGATAATGGGGGAGGCAAAGCATGTGGAAGCTGAGAGCGTGTGGGAAATCTATGTATCTTCCTTGCAATTTTGTGGTAAACCTTAAATGCTCTACTACTACTACTACGTCGCTTCAGTCGTGTCCAACTCTGTGCGACCCCACAGACAGCAGCCCACCAGGCTCCCCCGCCCCTGGGATTCTCCAGGCAAGAACACTGGAGTGGGTTGCCATTTCCTTCTCCAATGCATGAAAGTGAAAAGTGAAAGTGAAGTCGCTCAGTCGTGTCCGACTCTTAGCGACCCCAGTCCTACCAGGCTCCTCCGTCCATGGGATTTTCCAGGCGAGAGTACTGGAGTGGGTTGCCATTGCCTTCTCTGTTAAATGCTCTAAATAGTGTTTAATAAAAAAATAAAGATTATGCATAAATATCACACAGATAAACCAAAACAGAACAGTCTCCAGTATAAATATTAATAATCACATGAGACAGTAATAAATAAGAAAAAAACATTTTAAAATATTTCTATTCTTTATACATTTAAATAGTTTTGAGGATCTATGCATGGAGTGCCATAATCGTGACACTTACAAAGCAAAAATTATAAGAGATAAAAGGAGAAATCAGTCGGAAAACAGGAGACTTTAATGCATCTTTGTTAATGCATTAAAACATCAAGTGGACAAAAATAAATAAGGCTATGGAAGACATAGAACAGACACAGCTGGCCAAACACATGCACACTGTTCACTGAAAATGGATCATGTAATTTATTTTAAGTGCCTGAAGAACCACCACAAAGAAAATAAAAAGATGTATTAGAGCTCCCAAAGACAAAGTTTTCAATGCAAAAGATCACAATGCAATAAAACTAGAAGTTAATGACAAACACAGAAAGTTTTTCTATTGAGAAATTTAGGAAAAAAAAAAAAAACAAAAACTGAAGTAGCCTGTTAGTAAAGAAGAATAGAAATCAGAACTTCAGAGTGAACATATTTGTAGTGGGAACATTTTGTAATAGAACATAGGAGTACAGTTATAGTTTGCTCAAGAGGAAATTTCTTAATCTAAGTACTTAAATAAAAAGATAATGAAAACAAACTCCCAAAATGATAAATAGAAGAAAAATATAAGGAAGGATCAATAGTGATGAAAATACCAATTGGCTACTTAGTAGGAAATATAGAATATGTCAAAATATGAGAGTTAGAAACCCTGTATATTTTAATATACTTTCTTGGCAAGTTATTTGACTGCTATTATTGTCTAGTATTGTATAAAACTTCCTTCAAAGAAAAATTTCATTCACTCGAAACATTTCCCTTACTTTCCCTTGTGATAATGTACACATATGTGGTCCTCCATTAGGATCCACCTTTTGTGTGGTGATAGTGAATGCTTAAGTGGCTCAGCTTGCAAAGTGCAATTTGGCTTCTGACCCCAAACTTCTCCTTCTTTTGGCTGAAATTCTTCTTTTAATAATTAACTCTACCAGATGACAGCAGTAGATGCCTGGGAGATCATGTGGAAGGAGGCAAAGGCATTAAAATGAAAAATCAGGAAATGAAAGAGTTCCAGTTGCTTGACAAATTGACATTCCAAATCTGCTAGTTAATCAGACCCACAAGCATCTGATCAGTTAAGAAATGGTTGGTTCACACATCCACTTTGAAGAGAATGGATAGAAAACTAGTTCTGAATTCCCAGTCCTTACAACATTCAATCTAGTTAGTGAAGTCACTGAGTCGCTTTTTGTCTCTTAGAACTTCAGGAAGACAGAAGGTCCTTTTCAGTTCAATTCAGTTCAGTCCCTCAGTCATGTCCAACTCTTTACAACCCCATGAATCACAGCATGCCAGGCCTCCCTGTCATTCACCAACTCCTGGAATTCACTCAAACTCATGTCCATCGAGTCAGTGATGCCATCCAGCCATCTCATCCTCTGTCATCCCCTTCTCCTCCTGCCCTCAATCCCTCCCAGCATCAGGTTCTTTTCCAATGAGTCAACTCTTTGCATGAGGTAGCCAAAATATTGGAGTTTCCGCTTCAGCATCAGTGAACACCCAGCACCAATGAACACCCAGGACTGATCTTTAGGATGGCCTGGTTGGATCTCCTTGCAGTCCCAAGGGACTCTCAAGAGTCTTCTCCAACACCACAGTTCAAAAGTATCAATTCTTTGGTGCTCACCTTTCTTCACAGTCCAACTCTCACATCCATACATGACCACTGGAAAAACCATGGCCTTGACTAGATGGACCTTTGTTGGCAAAGTAATGTCTCTGCTTTTCAATATACTATATAGGTTGGTCATAACTTTCCTTCCAAGGAGTAAGCATCTTTCAATTTCATGGCTGCAGACACCATCTGCAGTGATTTCAGAGCCCAAAAAAACAAAGCCTGACACTGTTTCCACTGTTTCCCCATCTATTTCCCATGAAGTGATGGGACCACATGCCATGATCTTCGTTTTCTGAATGTTGAGCTTTAAGCCAACTTTTTCCACTCTCTTTCACTTTCCTCAAGAGGCTTTTTAGTTCCTCTTCACTTTCTGCCATAAGAGTGGTGTCATCTGCATATCTGAGTTTATTGATATTTCTCCTGGCAATCTTGATTCCAGCTTGTGCTGCCTCCAGCCCAGCGTTTCTCATGATGTACTCTGCATAGAAGTTAAATAAGCAGGGTGACAATATACAGCCTTGACGGACTCCATTTCCTATTTGGAACCAGTCTGTTGTTCCATGTCCAGTTCTAACTGTTGCTTCCTGACCTGCCTACAGGTTTCTCAAGAGGCAGGTCAGGTGGTCTGGTATTCCCATCTCTTTCTGAATTTTCCACAGTTTATTGTGATCCCAAAAGTCAAAGGCTTTTGCATAATAAAGCAGAAGTAGATGTTTTTCTGGAATTTTCTTGTTTTCAATGATCAAATGATTTTGCAATTGATCTCTGGCTCCCCCTTTTTCTAAATCCAGCTTGAACATCTGGAAGTTTACGGTTCATCTACTGTTGAAACTTGTCTTGAGAATTTTGAGCATTACTTTGCTAGCGTGTGAGGTGAGTGCAGTTGTGCAGTAGTTTGAACATGTTTTGGCATTGCCTTTCTTTGGGATTGGAATGAAAGCTGACCTTTTCCAGTCCTGTGGCCACTGTTGAGTTTTCCAAATTTGCTGGCATATTGATTGGAACACTTTCACAGCATCATCTTTTAGGATTTGAAATAGCTCAAATGGAATTCCATCACCTCCACTAGTTTTGTTCTTAGTTATGCTTCCTAAGGTCTTCTTTACTTCTCATTCCAGGATGTCTGGCTCTAGGTGAGTGATCACACCACTGTGGTGATCTGGGTCATGAAATTCTTTTTGTATAGTTCTTCTGTGTATTCTTGTCACCTCTTCTTAATATCTTCTGCTTCTGTTAGGTCCATACCATTTCTGTCCTTTATTGAGCCCATCTTGCATGAAATGTTCCCTTGGTATCTGTGATTTTTCTTGAAGAAATCTCTAGTCTTTCCCATTCTATTGTTTTCCTCTATTTCTTTACATTGATCACTGAGGAAGTCTTTCTTATCTTTCCTTGCTATTCTTTGGAACTCTGCATTCAAATGGGTATATTGTTCCTTTTCTCCTTTGTTTAGCTTCTCTTTTTCTCAGTACAGGCTCCTCAGACAACCATTTGCCTTTCTGCATTTCTTTTTCTTGGGGATGGTCTTGATCACTGCCTCTTGTACAATGTCACAAACCTCTGTCTATAGTTCTTCAGGCACTCTCTCTCTCTCAGATCTAATTCCTTGACTCCATTTGTCACTTTCACTGTATAATCGTAAGGGATTTGATTTAGGTCATACCTGAATAGTCTAGTGGTTTTCCCTACTTTGTTCAATTTAAGTCTGGATTTGGCAATGAGGATTTCATGATCTGGGCCACAGTCAGCTCCCAGTCTTGTTTTTGCTGACTGTATAGATCTTCTCCATCTTTGGCTGCAAAGAATACAATCAATCTGATTTTGGTATTGACCATCTGGTGATATCCTTGTTTAGAGTCTTCTCTTGTGTTGTTGGAAGAGGGTGTTTGCTATGACCAGTGCATTCTCTTGGAAAACTCTGTTAGGCTTTGACCTGCTTCATTTTGTAGTCCAAGGACAAATTTGCCTGTTACTCCAGGTATCTCTTGACTTCCTACTTTTGCATTCCAATCTCCTATAATGAAAAGAACATCTTTTTTGGATGTTTTCTAGAAGGTCTTTTAGGTTTTCATAGAGCCATTTTACTTCAGCTTCTTCAACATTACTGGTCTTGGCATGACTTGGATTACTGTGATATTGAACGGTTTGCCTTGAAATGAACAGAGATCATTCTGTTGTTTTTCAGACTCATCCAAATACTGCATGTCAGACTCTCTTGTTTACTATCATGGCTACTCCATATCTTCTAAACTCAAGTATACCTTATTTAAAATATGGTGCATTCCACATAATATTTTTTCTAGGTTTTTGCTTATGTATTTTCAACAGGAAAATATTGATTATATTTGATTTTCTAAACATAGTTTATAATTTAGAGTAGTTTTAGTTGTTTATTTGCTAAGTCATATCGGATGCTTTGCAACACCATGTACTGCAGCACGCTAGGTTTCTCTGTCCTCCACTATCTCCTGGAGTTTGCTCAAATTCGTGTCTTTTGAATCAGTGATGTTCTGTAACCAGTTCATGATCTGCTCTTCCCTCCTTTTGCCTTCTATCTTTCCCAGCAACAGAGTCTTTTCCAGTGAGTCAACTCTTTGCATCAGGTTGTCAAAGTATTGGAACTTCAGCTTCAGCATCAGTCCTTCCAATGAATATTCAAGATTGATTTTCTTTAGTATTTACTGGTTTCATTTCCTTGAAGTCCAAGGGATTCTCAAGGGTCTTCTCAAGCACTCCATTTTGAAAGTATCAGTTTTTCAGCTGAGCCTTCTTTATGGTCCAACTCTTACATCCATGACTACTAGAAAAACCATAGCTTTGACTATATGGACCTTTTTTGTCAAAGTAATGTCTCTGCTTTTTAATATGCTGTCTAGTTTTTTCATCACTTGTCTTCCAAGGAGCAAGCATCTTTTAATTTCATGACTGGAGTCACCATCCACAGTGATTTTAACCCCAAGAAAATAAAATCTGTCACTGCTTCCACTTTTCTCCCCTTCTATTTGCCATGAAGTGATAGGAACAGATGCCATGATCTTATTTTTTTTAATGTTGCGTTTCAAGCCAGCTTTTTCACTCTCCTCTTTCACCGTCATCAAGAGGCTCTTTAATTTATCTTCACTTTCTGCCATTAGAGTGGTATCATCTGCTTATCTGAGGCTGCTGATATTTCTCCTGGCAGTCTTGATTCCAGGTTATGATTCATCCAGCCTGGCATTTTGCATGATGTACTCTCTCATGATATACTCTGCATATAAGTTAAAAAAACAAGGTGACAATATACAGCCTTGTCATACTCCTTTCCCAAGTTTGAACCAATCAGTTGTTCCATGGCTGTTCTGACTGTTGCTTCTTGACCACATACAGGTTTCCCAGGAGACAGGTATGATGTCTGGTACACCCATCTCTTTAAGAATTTTCCCCAGGTTGTTGTGATCCATACAGTCGAAGGCTTTAGCATGGCCATAGAAGCAGATGTTTTCTTGAATTCTGTTGCTTTTTCTATGATCCAGCTGATGTTGGCAATTTTATCTCTGGTTTCTCTGCCTTTTCTAAACCCAGTTTGTACAACTGAAAGACTCAGTTCACATACTATTGAAGGGTAGCTTGAAGGATTTTGAGCATAACCTTGCTAGCATGTGAAATGAGCAGAATTGTACCACAGTTTCAAACACTCTTTGGCATTACTCTTCTTTGGGAATGGAATGAAAACTGATCATTTCTAGTCTTTGTGGCCACGGCTGAGTTTTCCAAATGTACTGACATATTGAATGCAGCATATAAAAGCATCAACTTCTTGGATTTTAAATAGCTTGGCTGGAATTTTGTCACCTCCACTAGCTTTGTTTGTAGTAATCCTTCCTAAGTCCCACTTGACTTCACTCTCCAGGATGTCTGGCTCAAGATGAGTGACACACCATCATGGTTATAAGAGTCATTAAGATATTTTTTATATAGTTCTTCTGTGTATTCTTGCCACCTCTTCTTAATCCCATTAACAGAGGATCCTGGCAGACTACAGTCCATGGGGTCACAAAAGAATTGGATATGACTTAGTTACTAAACAACAACAACAACTTCTCCAGTAGCATCTTGAACATCTTTTGTCCTAGGGGGCTCATCTTCTGATGTCATATCCTTTTGTCTTTTCATATTGTTCATGGGGCTCTCCAGGCAAGGATACTAGACTGATTTGCCATTTCCTCCTTCAGTGCATCTTGTTTTGTCATAACTCTTCACTATGACTTGTCTGTCTTGGATGGTCCTGCACAGCATGTCTCACAGCTTCATAGAGTTATACAAACCCCTCACTACAACAGGGCTGTGATTCATGAAGGGGAGAGCAGTTTTAGGTTCATAGAAAAATTTAGAGGAAGGTGCTGAGATTTCCTATATATCCCTTGCATTTGCACCATCTCTCCTAGTATAATTAAAGTGAGAGTGAAAGAGAAGTCACTCAGTCATGTCTGACTCTTTGCAGCCCGTGGACTGTGGCCCACCAAGCTCCTCCATCCATGGGATTCTCCAGGCAAGAATACTGGAGTGGGTTGCCATTTCTTTCTCCACCTAGTATATTTAGGTTCACAGCAAAACTGAGTACAAGATATAGATTCTCTATAGCCCTGACCCTGCATAGCCTCTCATTATCAACATCTCTCACTGGATTAGTACACTTGTTGCAACTGATAATCCATATTGACAAATCATAGTCACCAAAAGTCCACAGTCTACATTAGGATTCATTCTTGGTGTACAGACTGTGGGTTTAGACAAACATATAATGGCATTTATACACTATTACAGCATCATAAAAGTAGTTTCACTGCTCCAAAATCCTTTGTCTTCCATGTTTTTATCCTTCTCTCAACCCTGAAGTCCTATTATAAATACTCAAAAATACCACTTAAAAGAAATACATGATTAAGAGCTAAATAAAGGACTATCAATTTGAGAGGCTATTTAGTGAAGTTGTTAAGAGTATGGATTTTGATATGAAACTGACTACACTTAAATCAGTTCCAACCACTTATATGATGGTGGGGAAATCAATTAACCTCCTTATATCTCAATTTTGTTTAATGTAACAGAAATAATAAGAGAACTTACTTCAAGGTTATTATTAGAATTATCATAGTATTTGTAGAGCATTCAGACAAAAGTCTAGCACATAGTACATGTGATGTAAATATTTGTTAAATAAAATAAAGATTAAAAATGCAACTATGAAGCCTATGAAATATAAAAATGTTTTACATACACATGCACATTGCAGAGCAATTAAATCATACTGCATATTCCAACTCTCATTTGTTATTTTTTAAAAATTAGAAAACAGAAAAGGAGTATGACAGAATTAAGATCAGTAATATCTGTCACATCAATGATAGTAAATTCACTTATGGAAAGAAGATATTTTTCAATTATATTGCCATATAGACACCATTCTCTTTAGAGTAGAAAATAAAACTAAATTAGAATGATTCATAAAGCTTAAAAATAAAAGATATGGTTTGTCCACATAGAATGTATAACATCAAGAGTGAACACTAAGATAAACTGAAGACTTTGGCTGATTGGGATATGTCAATGTAGGCTTATCTTGTTAAACTGTACCATTCACTTGAATGATACTGATAATGGGGGAGGCAAAGCATGTGGAAGCTGAGAGCGTGTGGGAAATCTATGTATCTTCCTTGCAATTTTGTGGTAAACCTTAAATGCTCTACTACTACTACTACGCCGCTTCAGTCGTGTCCAACTCTGTGCGACCCACAGACAGCAGCCCACCAGGCTCCCCCGCCCCTGGGATTCTCCAGGCAAGAACACTGGAGTGGGTTGCCATTTCCTTCTCCAATGCATGAAAGTGAAAAGTGAAAGTGAAGTCGCTCAGTCGTGTCCGACTCTTAGCGACCCCAGTCCTACCAGGCTCCTCCGTCCATGGGATTTTCCAGGCGAGAGTACTGGAGTGGGTTGCCATTGCCTTCTCTGTTAAATGCTCTAAATAGTGTTTAATAAAAAAATAAAGATTATGCATAAATATCACACAGATAAACCAAAACAGAACAGTCTCCAGTATAAATATTAATAATCACATGAGACAGTAATAAATAAGAAAAAAACATTTTAAAATATTTCTATTCTTTATACATTTAAATAGTTTTGAGGATCTATGCATGGAGTGCCATAATCGTGACACTTACAAAGCAAAAATTATAAGAGATAAAAGGAGAAATCAGTCGGAAAACAGGAGACTTTAATGCATCTTTGTTAATGCATTAAAACATCAAGTGGACAAAAATAAATAAGGCTATGGAAGACATAGAACAGACACAGCTGGCCAAACACATGCACACTGTTCACTGAAAATGGATCATGTAATTTATTTTTAAGTGCCTGAAGAACCACCACAAAGAAAATAAAAAGATGTATTAGAGCTCCCAAAGACAAAGTTTTCAATGCAAAAGATCACAATGCAATAAAACTAGAAGTTAATGACAAACACAGAAAGTTTTTCTATTGAGAAATTTAGGAAAAAAAACAAAAAAACAAAAACTGAAGTAGCCTGTTAGTAAAAGAAGAATAGAAATCAGAACTTCAGAGTGAACATATTTGTAGTGGGAACATTTTGTAATAGAACATAGGGAGTACAGTTATAGTTTGCTCAAGAGGAAATTTCTTAATCTAAGTACTTAAATAAAAAGATAATGAAAACAAACTCCCCAAAATGATAAATAGAAGAAAAATATAAGGAAGGGATCAATAGTGATGAAAATACCAATTGGCTACTTAGTAGGAAATATAGAATATGTCAAAATATGAGAGTTAGAAACCCTGTATATTTTAATATACTTTCTTGGCAAGTTATTTGACTGCTATTATTGTCTAGTATTGTATAAAACTTCCTTCAAAGAAAAATTTCATTCACTCGAAACATTTCCCTTACTTTCCCTTGTGATAATGTACACATATGTGGTCCTCCATTAGGATCCACCTTTTGTGTGGTGATAGTGAATGCTTAAGTGGCTCAGCTTGCAAAGTGCAATTTGGCTTCTGACCCCAAACTTCTCCTTCTTTTGGCTGAAATTCTTCTTTTAATAATTAACTCTACCAGATGACAGCAGTAGATGCCTGGGAGATCATGTGGAAGGAGGCAAAGGCATTAAAATGAAAAATCAGGAAATGAAAGAGTTCCAGTTGCTTGACAAATTGACATTCCAAATCTGCTAGTTAATCAGACCCACAAGCATCTGATCAGTTAAGAAATGGTTGGTTCACACATCCACTTTGAAGAGAATGGATAGAAAACTAGTTCTGAATTCCCAGTCCTTACAACATTCAATCTAGTTAGTGAAGTCACTGAGTCGCTTTTTGTCTCTTAGAACTTCAGGAAGACAGAAGGTCCTTTTCAGTTCAATTCAGTTCAGTCCCTCAGTCATGTCCAACTCTTTACAACCCCATGAATCACAGCATGCCAGGCCTCCCTGTCATTCACCAACTCCTGGAATTCACTCAAACTCATGTCCATCGAGTCAGTGATGCCATCCAGCCATCTCATCCTCTGTCATCCCCTTCTCCTCCTGCCCTCAATCCCTCCCAGCATCAGGTTCTTTTCCAATGAGTCAACTCTTTGCATGAGGTAGCCAAAATATTGGAGTTTCCGCTTCAGCATCAGTGAACACCCAGCACCAATGAACACCCAGGACTGATCTTTAGGATGGCCTGGTTGGATCTCCTTGCAGTCCCAAGGGACTCTCAAGAGTCTTCTCCAACACCACAGTTCAAAAGTATCAATTCTTTGGTGCTCACCTTTCTTCACAGTCCAACTCTCACATCCATACATGACCACTGGAAAAACCATGGCCTTGACTAGATGGACCTTTGTTGGCAAAGTAATGTCTCTGCTTTTCAATATACTATATAGGTTGGTCATAACTTTCCTTCCAAGGAGTAAGCATCTTTCAATTTCATGGCTGCAGACACCATCTGCAGTGATTTCAGAGCCCAAAAAAACAAAGCCTGACACTGTTTCCACTGTTTCCCATCTATTTCCCATGAAGTGATGGGACCACATGCCATGATCTTCGTTTTCTGAATGTTGAGCTTTAAGCCAACTTTTTCCACTCTCTTTCACTTTCCTCAAGAGGCTTTTTAGTTCCTCTTCACTTTCTGCCATAAGAGTGGTGTCATCTGCATATCTGAGTTTATTGATATTTCTCCTGGCAATCTTGATTCCAGCTTGTGCTGCCTCCAGCCCAGCGTTTCTCATGATGTACTCTGCATAGAAGTTAAATAAGCAGGGTGACAATATACAGCCTTGACGGACTCCATTTCCTATTTGGAACCAGTCTGTTGTTCCATGTCCAGTTCTAACTGTTGCTTCCTGACCTGCCTACAGGTTTCTCAAGAGGCAGGTCAGGTGGTCTGGTATTCCCATCTCTTTCTGAATTTTCCACAGTTTATCGTGATCCACAAAGTCAAAGGCTTTGGCATAGTCAATAAAGCTGAAGTAAATGTTTTTCTGGAACTCTCTTACTTTTTCAATGATCCAGCAGATGTTGGCAATTTGATCTCTGCCTTTTCTAAAACCAGCTTGAACATCTGGAAGTTCACGGTTCATCTACTGTTGAAACCTGGATTGGAGAATTTTGAGCGTTACTTTAGTAGTGGGTGAGATGAGTGCAATTGTGCAGTAGTTTGAGCATTTTTTGGCTTTGCCTTTCTTTGGAATTGGAATGAAAACTGACCTTTTCCAGTCCTGTGGCCACTGCAGAGTTTTCCACCCTTGCTAGCATATTGAGTGCAGCAGTTTCACAGCATCATCTTATAAGATTTGAAATAGCTCAACTGGAATTCCATCACCTCCACTAGCTTTGTTTATAGTGATGCTTTCTAAGGCCCACTTGACTTCATATTCCAGGATGTCTGGTTCTAGGTGAGTGATCACACCATCATGATTAATTTGGTCATGAAGCTCTTTTTTGTACAGTTCTTCTGTGTATTCTTGCCACCTCTTCTTAATATCTTCTGCTTCTGTTAGGTCCATACCATTTCTGTCCCTGATTGAGCCCATCTTTGCATGAAATGTTCCCTTGGTATCTCTAACTTTCTTGAAGAGATCTCTAGTCTTTCCCATTCTGGTGTTTTCCTCTAATTCTTTGCATTGATCGCTGAGGAAGGCTTTCTTATCTCTCCTTGCTGTTCTTTGGATCTCTGCATTCAGATGCTTATATCTTTCCTTTTCTCCTTTGCTTTTCACTTCTTTTCACAGGTAAATGTAAGGCCTCCTCAGACAGCTATTTCACTTTTTTGCGTTTCTTTTCCATGGGGATGGTCTTGATCCCTGTCTCCTGTACAATGTCACGAACCTCTGTCCATAGCTCATCAGGCACTCTATCAGATCTAGTCTTTTAAATCTATTTCTCACTTCCATTGTATAATCATAAGGGATTTGATTTAGGTCTTACCTGAATGGTATAGTGGTATTCTCCACTTTCTTCAAATTCAGTCTGAATTTGGCAGTAAGGAGTTCATGATCTGAGCCACAGTCAGCTCCCCATCTTGTTTTTGCTGACTGTATAGAGCTTCTCCATCTTTGGCTGCAAAGAATATAATCAATCTGATTTTGGTGTTGACCATCTGGTGATGTTCATGTTAGAGTCTTCTCTTGTATTGTTGAAAGACAGTGTTTGTTACGACCAGTGCATTCTCTTAGCAAAACTCTATTAGCCTTTGCCCTACTTCATTCCGTACTCCAAGGCCAAATTTGCCTGTTACTTCTGGTGTTTCTTGACTTCCTGCTTTTGCATCCCATCCCCGATAATGAAAAGGACATCTTTTTTGGGTGTTAGTTCTAAAAGGTCTTGTAGGTCTTCATAGAACCGTTCAACTTCAGCTTCTTCAGCGTTACTGGTTGGGGCATAGGCTTGGATTACCACGATATTGAATGGTTTGCTTTGGAAATGAACAGAGATCATTCTCTCGTTTTTGAGATTGCATCCAAGTACTGCATTTTGGACTCTTTTGTTGACCATGATGGCTACTCCATTTCTTCTAAGGGATTCCTGCCCACAGTCGTATATATAATGGTCATCTGAGTTAAATTCACCCATTCCAGTTCATTTTAGTTCTCTGAGTCCTAGATTATAGGCCTTTTTACCTATAATTAAATGTTTTGATAGACCTAGCAACATTCTGAAAGTAGCTATTTGGATATTAAATCTTTCGATTTCTGCAGAAGGTAACCTTGATTTGTCATTTTAGTCACAATCTCAAGTTTTTACATAAAAGCGTTAATAGCTTAAGGGGCTTCCCAGGGGCTCAGCGGTAAAGAATCTGCCTTCAATGCAGGAGCCACAGTATATGTAGGTTTGATCCCTGAGTGGGAAAGATCACCTGCAGGAAGGCATCGCAACCCACTCCAGTATTCTTGCCTGGAGAATCCCACGGACAGAGGAGCCTGGAGGGCTACAGTCCATGGATTTTGAAGAGTTAGACATGACTGAAGAGACAGGATGCACACACATATCAGCTCAAGCTTGCCACAGAAGACAGCATTCAAGAAGAGGAGGGTGTTTATAGAGAGACAGATTTCTTAATTTGATACAGTTCGTCTTGAATAAGTAATGAGAGGTTTCATAAACTGACTTGAAGTAAAAGATATTACTGGTTTAAAAAAAATTTGTAACAGAAAAAATATAGCTTTATTCCCACCATACTAGTCATTACTAACAGATTTGAGGATAAAATTTGACACATTGAAAAATATTCATGTGTTATAAATATCCATAACTATGTTGATAATTTAATAGCTTAGATTATCTGAATTATGTTTATTTATTAATATGGAATAAAAGGAAACTGGTATTTATATTTGTTTGTGACCCAATTGCATATTATATAAATATAATTTTTATCACTTATTTTCAGATTGTATAACAATTTTAATCATCATAATGGCTGAACTATAAGGAATACTGTTATTCAAATGATTGATTTTTTAAAACTACAGCATTATTGAATTATCTCAATTTGATCTGCTTATTTTGATTACTGTTTAAAAAATTAACCTATGTAGAATCATGTGAGTTATAGATATAAAAATAGAAATAATACTCTATACAATAATATTCATAGATGAGACTTTTTAGAACCTTGGTTACTCTATGGTAAAAAAAAAAAAAAAATAACCTAGAGGAATAGACTAGAAGGATAATGTTCAGTCACTGTCGTGTCCAACTCTTTGTGACCCCTTAAACTGAACTACTCCAGGCTTCCCTGTCCTCCACTATATCCCAGAGTTTGATCTAGTTCATGTCCATTGAGCCAGTGATGCTATGTAACCAGGAGGATAATAATTTGTTACAAAATTTTATGTCAGAGTTCTATTATTGGAGACACGATGTGTAATGTAAATAAAAATAATAAAAATATCTACCGAAAGGTCTAATATGCTCATCTTTGTAATCATCTTCATTGCAAGTGAATAAAGAAGACATCTGGAACAATGCAGAAATATAAACAGGAAGAAGCTAGGCAGCTAGAACTTTCTCAAAATCATTATTTTTCTCTAAATTTTATTTTAATGTATTTAATTTTAAAATATTCTTTTTAAATAAAATACTTTCACAAGTACAATCTTAATATCTTTTTTGTTATGTTCTTTTTTCCATTCTTCCTACTTTTATTATATACAGTAAGCTTTATATTATTGTTGTTGTATTGTGTTTGTTTTTGATATTAAATATAGGTATTTATTTCAATGAAAGTAATATATTCACTTATCTCAAAAAATCAGCTAATATTGCAAGATGCTGAAAATAATAGTTCACTGTACTAACTCTATCACCCCCGTCTTATTCCACACTAGAAGTGACACCCATTTTCAGATTTTTAAACAGTTTCTTACAGTTACCAGTATATCCTAAACAATAAGTTATATTGTCTTTCATTTGTCAATTTGAGGCTTAGCCTTTACACTACTTCCCACTTTTCTTCCCCTTATCATGCCCATATATAAAAATTAAATGAAGTCAGTGTTTGTATTATTAAATCAATTTAACATTTTCCATCATTGTATCCTCTAGTGTACCACTAGTATGTTTTCTTTCTTAAGTGTTATTTTTCCCTGAAGCTGAAAATTGCCTAATTTTGTTTTTACCTGCATAGTTTTGCATAATGAACCTCTCCGATCTTAACTGCATCTCATCTTATCTGTCTCAGCCTTTGTAATGCTTTCCAAATGCTCACATACATAAAGATATTCTACCAATGTTATATTCCTCCTTAGCTCTGTCTCCTCTGGAGGCTGTTGTGTTTTGGCTCCAGTCTTCCCTGCTGTCTAGGTCTGAAGGACAGTTTTTCTTTAGACAGCATATTAAATAGACACATTAAAAAGCAGAGACATTACTTTGCCAACAAAGGTCCATCTAGTCAAAGCTATGTTTTTCTAGTAGTCATGTATGGATATGAGAGTTGCACCATAAAGAAAGCTGAGTGCCGAAGAATTGATGCTTTTGAACTGTGATGTTGGAGAAGACTCTTGAGAGTCCCTTGGACTGCAAGGAGATCCAACCAGTCCATCCTAAAGGAAATCAGTCCTAAATATTCACTGGAAGGACTGATGCAGAAGCTCCAATACTTTGGCCCCCTGATGCAAATAAGTGACTCATCTGAAAAGACCCTGACACTGGGAAAGATCGAAGGCAGGAAGAGAAGTGAATGACAGAGGATAAGATGGTTGGATGGCATCACTAACTCGATGGACATGAGTTTGAGTAAGCTCCAGGAGTTGATGATGGACAGGGAAGCCTGGTGTGATGCAGTCAATGGAGTCGCAAGAAGTCGGACACAACTGAGCAACTGAATTAAACTCACTACTTAGGTTCATTCCATGTAGTCTAGATGCCATGTCCTTCTCTCCTTTGGCCAATACTTGAATTTTGCTGAATCTCTGTGAACAAAGTTCTAAGGTAAACTTATTAGATATTTGGTTCTTAAAAATATCTTTATAACCTTAATCTTAATACACTGTTTGTCTGAATATACAATTTTTGGTTAAAAATCAACTTCCCTTAACATTTTAGGCATTGCTTTCATGCTTTCTGGCATCTAGAATAGTTTTGAAAGTTTATGGAATTATTGTCCTAAAGTTTATTATTCATTTTTGTATACAATTAGTTTCTCCTTTTTTCTTTTTTTGTAGGAGATTTTAGGATTTTTTGTCTTTCTTATTGATGTTTTGAAATTTCATGGTGTTATACCTACTTGTGGATCTTTTTTGATTCAAGGGTTGAACATTCGTGGAGTCTTTTAATATAGGGGATCCAATCCAGGCAGATTCTTTACCACTGAGCCCTTGTCTCCCTACAAATGGAGAGGAGTGGAGGTTAAGCTTCCTGTGTTTTGCTAAATTAATATCCAGCTCTGTGTTTGATCTCCAAAGATAAAGTCTTCCTTAAGGGATGTCCTATATTACTTTTCACTGGATTTATTCATTACTTTCTTTGTTGAAAATATTATTTCAGTTTCATTCGACTGGAATTTTGGTATTGATAACTGACAAATGCTGTCAATATATTATTTTAGATATATTACTTTAGATATATTTAGATTATAATTGGGAAGTATTTTTATTTAAATTTTTAATTGATTAATTTAATTGGAGGATAATTACTTCACAATATTGTGGAAGTTTTGCCATATATCAAATTTTTATTTAAAAATTATTTTTAGAAATAAATAGTTCCCATTTCTAATTTTTAGTAAAGCTTTCTACTGTTAATAAATTTCAGAGACTTATCCTTTATCATACCAAAGGAGAAAAAAGAATTATTCTGAATAAAATCTAAAATAGCACCATCATGTATCAGAGAATCACTACTTTTATATCTACTCTCTGTCAATTTTCTGATCTCTAGACTTTCTGAAAAGAGATTGCTCTAATTTAAATTTTACTATGGATAAAAGAAAAAAATCCCTTTAGAAATATGGCATGGTCTGTTCTTACTGAATCCAGCATCCTCTGGTCTGCCCTTGACACAGAATGTTACTGTCTCCTGAGTTCATATTTTATATTTCAGATTATTCCACTTTGTCATTCAATCCACAGTGTGTGTGTGTGTGTGTGTGTGTGTGTGTGTGTGTGTGTAGGCAGTTGAGCACTTAAAAAAAAAAATTAGTCCACAAGATATTTTAGTAAATAAGATGTTCAAGATGTTTTCACCTGCCAGATGGAAGGGAGGGATAATATATATGATAATCACAAATATGAGAAGTCATTGACATTCTGTGTCCTGATAGTGAGTCAATAGTTTTCAATAGATGTATTAGACAAATTATAGTGAAAGAGTAGGAAATCTGGTGTGCTGAACTCCATGGGATATCAAGGAGTTGGACATGACTTAACAACTAAATAACAAAGACAAATTATGGCTCAAAGTAGCTTAGATCATTTCTGAAATTATTTCCAAATTTAGTAGACATAATAAATCAGGTTTTACAAATGTAACTGTATGCTATGCTATAATTTCATAAGTTATTAACAAATCTCTAGTTCTCTTATCGGAGAAGGCAATGGCACCCCACTCCAGTGTTCTTGCCTGGAAAATCCCATGGATGGAGGAGCCTGGTGGGCTGTAGTCCATGGGGTCGCTGAGGGTAGGACACGACTGAGCGACTTCACTTTCACTTTTCACTTTCCTGCATTGGAGAAGGAAATGGCAACCCACCCCAGTGTTCTTGCCTGCAGAATCCCAGGGATGGGAGAGCCTAGTGGGCTGCCGTCTATGGGGTTGCACAGAGTCGGACACGAGTGAAGTGACTTAGCAGCAGTAGCAGTTCTCTTATAATTTACGTCTGGTGATATTCCTCACACCAGTAGTTCTAAAGTCCTAATCTTTGGTGTCTACATGAATTATCTGTGCTGAAAAAGTGTAGAAGTCTGAGTAACACTCCTTGAGAGTTCAACCTAAAATCTTCAGCTCTGGCCAAGGAAATGGTAATTCTGGAGCAGGTATCAATGTGCTAAACTGATGGGAATGAACACTGCCACAGTCTCTTCTGTTTCAAATAGTGGTTTATTCTTTTCCATTTAGCATTATTCTCACCTTTTTCCTTGAAAACTTTGGATTATGTTTAATATAAACAGTGTGCCATTGTTACAGTCTGTGCCTCTGTTTTGTTGCCAGCATTGTTTTCACATAACCCAATCAAAGACATATGTTTCCAAAATAAAATTTCCTAAGATAAGGAATCTATAATGAGCCTCTTACCTTCCTTACATTTACAATAATATTTTCCTTTACTAATACCAAAATCCACCAGCTGGATTCAAGATTGCTGGGAGAAATATCAATAACCTCAGATATGCAGATGATACCACACTTATGCAGAAAGTGAAGAACTAAAGAATCTCTTGATGAAAATGAAAGAGGAGACTGAAAAGTTGGCTTAAAACTCAACATTTAGAAAACTAAAATCCTGGCATCTGGTCCCATCACTTCATGGCAAATAGATGAGGAAACAGTGGAAACAGTGAGAGACTTTATTTTGGGGGGCTCCAAAATCACTGCAGATGGTGACTGAAGCCATGAAATTAAAAGATGCTTGCTCCTTAGAAGGAAAATTATGATCAACCTAGACAGCTTATTAAAAAGCAGAGACATTACATTGCCAACCGAGGTCTGTCTAGTCAAAGCTATTGTTTTTCCAGTAGTCATGTATGGATGTGAGAGTTGGACTATAAAGAAAGCTGAGCACAGAAGAATTGATGCTTTTGAACTGTGGTGTTGGAGAAGACTCTTGAGAGTCCCTTTGACTTCAAGGTGATCCAACCAGCTAATCCTAAAGAAATCAGTCCTGAATATTCATTGGAAAGACTGATGCTGAAGCTGAAACTCCTATACTTTGGCCACTTGATGTGAAGAACTGACTCATTTGAAAAGACCTTGATGCTGGGAAAGATTGAAGGCGGAAGGAGAAGGGGACGACAGAGGATGAAATAATTGGATGGCATCGCTGACTTAGTGGACATGAGTTTGAGTAAACTCCAGGAGTTGGTGATGGACTGTGAGGCCTGACATGCTGCAGTCCTTGGGGTCACAAAGAGTTGGACACAACTGAGTGACTGCACTGAAACCAAAATTACTAAAAGGGAGAGAGGCTTTTTATTTAATTCTCTTTTCCCTTTAATTCTATGTATCTCCAGCCATAATTATTATATCTCTACCACCTCTAGCCATTCTGCCTATGTCTGGAGTTGTTTTAGTTTATTGATCATCCAGAATCTGTCAATTTCATGAATATTTAATGGACCATGAACAGCATAGCAGCATAAGATCAAAGTTATTTGAAGTGGGGGCTTGTGTACATGGTATAGCTTGAGACATGACAGATGGTCGTCTAAGTAGTAATTATAACAGTAAGCATTTCTTTAGTTTTAACTCCCACTTATGTAATTAAGTCATTTGTGTTAAATAATATTCTCCCCAGACATCTTCTTCAATGCATATTCAGTGGGAAGTCTAGCTTTCAGAATCTAGATTTAAGGAGTCTTTAGAAACTCTCCATATTTGTGACTTTGAAAAAGTTACTTGTGTCAAAGAAAGATTACACACATTTTTATGAAGATTTAATAAAATATCATTGCATGGGTAACTTTTCTTAAAAAGGTAAGTGATTATTTTCAGGGTGAACTCTTTTGCTATCCATAATTTCCAAGGATGCCTGAGACACTAATAAAGAAAGGAGAAAAAAAAATCATGAAAAGAGCATAAGGAATAAATGGAGCAAAGTCAGGAGGGATAACAAAAGCTTCAAGTGATTCTTTATGAATTATATGAAAGCATGATTAATGTAAATTGCAAAATTAAAAATTTTCAAGAATCACAAATTTGACGGTGGTTAGCTTTGTGTAGAGCCATGTCAAATAATAAGGTAAATTCATTGGTCAGAACTTGAATTTGTGTTGATTAAACTACCAAAGTTAGTTATCTCAGTTCTTCCTGCTCATGATTATGGTGCTAGTCAAAGGCAAGTATATCTGTAAAGTACTGTCAATTCTAATAAAATAATTGCATTTTACCTCATAATAGTGAGTTCTGAGGAGGGGGTTGTTGGAGCCTGATTCATGGAGCTGCACGATTGTGGTTAGGAGTTGTTCACTTAGGTGCATTCATCTGCTAGGAACAATACCAAAGTGAAAGTGAAGTCACTCAGTCGTGTCCAACTCTTTGCGACCCCATGGGCTGTAGCCTACCAGGCTTCTCTGTCCATGGGATTTTCCAGGCAATAGTCCTGGAGTGGATTGCCATTTCCTTCTCCAGGGGATCTTCCCAACCCAGGGATGGAACCTGGGTCTCTCGCATTGTGGACAGACGCTTTACCGTCTGAGCCACCAGAACAATACCAAGCTCAGGCTAATTGACATCTAAGGATTCTGACTGCTATAATTAGAACTATGGGCTTTAAATCTGAAGAGTAAAGCTGCCTGTTTACAGGTGACAAGCGAACATTGGAAAGCAGAACATTTCAGTCATAATCTGATGACCTTGAGAAATCTGTTTTTGATTCTTAGACCCTAGGAGCCTGTAGAACTATTGTCATTCATTCAGTTCCAAGAGCTTTGGATGCTTATTTAGCTGCCTTACTTCAGAAGTCCCTGCTCTTTTCTAGCCCTTAAAACTACTGGAAATTAGGCAGCTTCTTGTCCCAGCCTATTTCATGTTCTGAGGAGAATGCTAACAATGATCCAGTAGAGCAGAGGTTGTTTAAAATTACAATTAAGCCTATATGTCAGAAAGAAAAGGACAGATGAGAAATATTAAGGCAGAAAGTGGCTACCCCTTAAGGACAACAGTCTTAAAATGGCAATGACACATAAATGATGGACATAAAATGATTATGATGAAACTAAATTATTAAAGTGAAGTGAAAGAAAAGGGCTTGCCTTGCATTAAAATAAAGGATGAAATAACAGTGGATTTTCTCCCCAAAATCAGGGCTCTGTATTTAAGAACTGACACTACTTTAGGATGTTTACTATTTTAATATATTTTTCATTTAATAATTCTGGAAGCATTGCCTTTCTTCAATGAAAAATAGTATATATTTTAACCAAGAACATGTTAAGTGGGGAGATAAATAATTATTTTTGAAATTTCAATTTTTCAATGTAATGAAAAATTTGCAATATAATTCAAAATTTGCAGTTCCTAAAAGAAACGTTTAAAAATGTGTGCTATTTACCCAAAAGTTTTGAATAATTGTTATGAATGACTACAAATGTGTATTTTCCATGAGTGTGGAATAGCATGTTTAAGGAGAAATTTCTAAATGAATTAATTTTAGATTAAATGATTCCCCTCACTATGTATTCATGTGTGCCAGACTTTAAAGCCTATATGTGTCTTCAGTGCAGATTTCGGTACTACATGGATAACTTTTCATTTTTTAAGGTATTTGGAACCATAGTGTTCAGCATTAAAATAAGGTTTTATTTGTATCATCTCAGAGAAACTCTGCTTTTCAGTTTATCTTAATATCACACCATACAGAGAGGCTGATCCCTGACAGATTCTTTCACGGATCCCTCATGAAGTGTGAGCTTCCCTTGTGAGCTCAGAGGTAAAGAATCTGCTTTCCAATGCAGGAAACAAGGATTCAATACCTGGGTCAGGAAGATCTGGGAAGGGAATGGCAATCCACTCCAGTATTCTTGCCTGTGAAATCCCATGGACAGAGGAGCCTGGAGGGCTATTGTCCATCAGGTCATAAAGAGTCGGACTGGACTAAACGACGATAAGCAGAAGTGCACGCACCCAGGCTGGCAGTCGTGCTCTCGGGTAAACATTTGTCAGATGGCATGGTTGGATTAGCTGTGGAATCATGAGTTTGTTTCTATAATAAATACAAGGGTATCTGATCAGCATGCATGATGCAGATACAACAGTCTGTTACTGTGGTATACAGTCTGTAAATCAGATACAAAAAACGGTAATTTTACAAAGTGGAAAGTTATAAGCAATCCTGGTAGTCTGGAGTGCATAGTCCTGTAAACTTGACCCTTTACATCCACAGTACATTCTTGCTGTTTTAAAGTAAATAATGTTTACTAGCTCTCAGAGGTTTATTGATACCCAGGATTTTTTTTTTTTTTTCTGTTTTTGGAGGGGTAGGGTTCTTCAGTGGGCTCAGATGGTACAGAATCCGCCTGCAGTACAGGAGACCTGGGTTTAATCTCTGGGTCGGGAAGATCCCACAGAGAAGGAAATAGCAACCCATTCCAGTGTTCTTGTCTGGAGAATACCATGGACAGAGGAGCCTGGTGGGCTACAGTCAATGGGGTCACAAAGAGTCGGTATTAGGAATTTTTGTTATTTTAATTCGTTTTTATTTAAAATAAAAATACGTACTTTATGGTTAAAATCATTCCATAGTAGGATTATTTGTTTTAAATTTTTTTTCTCTTTCTAGAGAAACTAAATATAAAATTTAAAAATGTGTGTGAGTTTTTGGGTAAAAATAAATAAATAAATTGTTAATTTCAAATTATTAATAGCATAAATGATATTTATAAGTAGGAATTTTTAAGATTCCTGAAAACAGTTATATTCCTGCAAGTATTATTTAATATAAAAAACTCCTTCATTTTTTATTACTATTATTATGGTATTAGGATGGAACAACTAAAATGCTGGTTAAAGAAGAAAAACATATAGTAGCCTCTTATAGGTTTGATATGGTTAGATCTATTTTAAGAAAAAAAAATCAAAATTGTCAAATTGTTGGTTGAGTCCATGATTTTGGAATATTATGCTCAAAATTATATATTTTAATTACAATATTTTAGTTATGTAGTATTAGTTACAAGACTTAAATTACATGAATCACAAAAAAGTGAAAATGTGAAAGCATTAATTGCTCAGTCGTGTCCGACTCTTTGTGACTCCATGGTCTCTAGCCCTCCAGAATTCTCTGTCTATGGGATTCTCCAGGCAAGAATACTGGAGTGGGTTGCTATTTCCTTCTCCAGGAAGGAAAGGAAATATGCTATTTCCTGGGATCTTCCTGACCCAGTGATTGAACCCAGGTCTCCTGCACTGTAGGCAGATTCTTTACTATCTGAGCCACTGGGGAAGCCCTCCCAAGCCACAGAAACTGTAGAGAAAATTGGGAGTGCAGAATATCTGTTTCCACATGTTTGAATGGTTATAAGGTTAAGGAGATACTGTTAATTTTCTAGATAATGAACTTGATTATGTTTGGGTATCAATTATAAAATTTTATAAAATGGAGATTTTAGGACTCCATCCAAGAACTATTAAGTAGACTTAAGAGTGGCCCTTAGGAATCTGTATTATCCAGGTAATTCTAATTAGACAACCAAAATTGGGAACCCCAGTTTATGTGATTCATGACACAAGCAAGATTAATGAGGAAGTCTATGTACTATCGGGAGAAGGCAATGAGTTTCCTGAGAGCATAAATAAGAATTAAATTAATTCCCATCCTCTTTGTCCTATATAATACTTGTCCACACTAGTTGCTCAAATATATGTTCAATGAATGAGTGAAGACAGTAGGAGGCATGTTTTATTCAAGTGCAATGAAAATATTTTTTATCACTTAGAAGTGTCACTTACCAGGACTACAGCTATCAAAAGAAAAAAAAAAAAATTGGCTGATCACTTACCAGATGTTGCTGGTACCAGAAAAGTACAGAGATCAGCATACAATAAACACTCCATAAATGCTTCAGAAATTAATGCATAAACTAAATGTGAGTGTCTTATTTCATGGATTTCTTTATCAAATGCCTGTGAAATAGATCATTGGTATAATTAGTAATCAAGTAATCAGGTTAGTAAGAATAAATGAGCTCCCTAAAAACTCATTCTGTAGAAGAATATAGATATAACTAAATGACTTTTTAGCATTTATGAAAACAAATATTCAACTTTAGCTGTATGTAATATTAATCATTCACACCATTGTAGCATCAAAATACTTATTTACTTTTTTATATCATTAATCATTTACTTGGAAACATATCTGTTTGTCTCTTGTAAAACCAGCCATCCTTGAAGACAGTGACGCTGCTATCAACCAGCCCATCTGAAAGCTGAGCATAGGTTTGTTTGACTTGATAGTTGGCTGTTGTTCATTGTTTAATAGACATGGGCTTCACCTTACTGCACCAGAGCTGCAATACACGGAGCACTTTCAGCAACTTGACAGTTCTCTTGACTATAAATCAATGCTAAGCTTCTGTTATCATATATTTGGGCACTGAAATTGTATGCTGATTTAAAGACAAAAATCCAATTATACCTGAATATTTTATGTCTGATTCTTTACTTCATTATAACACATGAATCATTATTTTTTCTTCTTTTGGTGGGGCAGAAAAGACTTGCAAATATCTTTATTCTTCCTACATGAAAGAAAATTAAAAAAAAATCATTTTAGCAGAAAGTTGAAGGTAACACAAATAACCAGGGACTGAACCATTGACATAAGAACTGACCCATGAGACTCTGGAGAAGCCAGCTTCATGTCCAGTTTCCTTTGTCCATGTTTCTCAGAATTTACTCGAAAGAGAAAATACTAGACAGAAACAGTTGCCATCTTGCCACACTATTTACATGATTTCAGATTTCTTGAAGACATTTTATCTGTTCTTTTGGATAGTAGATAAAGTTAAAAAATACACATTTAGAACAAGTTAAACAATACACATTTTGACATTGGCAGACTTAATGCAGTTCCAGGAATGATTGATTTGTATACTTTTAGAGGAGTGAGGCAACACTTCATTTTACAAGCTCATTTTCACCATCATCAGTGCTTAGTTTTTTAACATTTTTGTCAGTGGAAAATTGAACCACATTTCTAAAATTTTTCAGCTTTATTAGTCTCTTCTCTTGTTTCCTTTCTTTATTAGGATTGATGAAAAATATTTGGCAAATACCCTGCAAGACACATTATCATTATTCAAGTAATTGGGGGCAACCTTTAAGCTCTGGATATTTATGGCATACAAGTGCATGATTTTTACAGTAAAAGAGTAGTACACGTGGAAGCTGGAACTGGCTTAAAGTAGCAAGTGTTTTCACCTCATACCCATTTTCTCCCCTTAGCTGACAGTTCGAAGTGTGCTCCTTGCTAATGTGGTTTTTGTTGTTCAGTCACTAAATTCTGTCTGACTCTTTTTGACCCCATGGATTGCAGCATGCCAGGCTTCCCTGTCCTTCACTATGTGTTCCTGGTGGCTCAGACTGTAAAGAATCTGCCTGCAATGCAGGAGACCTGGGTTTGATCCCTGGGTCAGGAAGATCTCCTGGAGAAGGGAATGGCTCCCCACTCCACTATTCTTGCTGGGAGAATCCCATGGACAGAGGATCCTAAGGATCCCTACAGTCCATGGGGTTGCAAAGAGTTGGACACGACTGAGTGAAAGCTGGACTGGAAGAAACGCAACCTGGAATCAAGATTACTGGGAGAAATATCAATAACCTCAGATATGCAGATGACCCCACCCTTATGGCACAAAGTGAAGAGGAAATCAAAAGCCTCTTGATAAAAGTGAAAGTGGAGAGTGAAAAAGTTGGCTTAAAGCTCAACATTCAGAAAACGAAGATCATAGTCCCATCACTTCATGGGAAATAGATGAGGAAACAGTGGAAACAGTGTCAGACTTTATTTTTGGGGGCTCCAAAATCACTGCAGATGGTGACTGCAGCCATGAAATTAAAAGACGCTTACTCCTTGGAAGGAAAGTTATGTCCAACCTAGATAGCATATTCAAAAGCAGAGACATTACTTTGCCAACAATGGTCTGTCTAGTCAAGGCTATGGTTTTTCCAGTGGTCATGTATGGATGTGAGAGTTGGACTGTGAAGAAGGCTGAGCACCAAAGAATTGATGCTTTTGAACTGTGGTGTTGGAGAAGACTCTTGAGAATCCCTTGGACTGCCAGGAGATCCAACCAGTCCATTCTGAAGGAGATCAGCCCTGGGATTTCTTTGGAAGGAATGATGCTAAAGCTGAAACTCCAGTACTTTGGCCACCTCATGCAAAGAGTTGACTCATTGGAAAAGACTCTGATGCTGGGAGGGATTGGGGGCAGGAGGAGAAGGGGACGGCAGAGCATGAGATGGCTGGATGGCATCACTGACTCGATGGACATGAGTCTCAGTGAACTCCTGGAGTTGGTGATGGACAGAGAGTCCTGGCATGCTGCAATTCATGGGATCGCAAAGAGTCGGACACGACTGAGCAAATGAACTGAACTGAACTGAACTGAGTGATTAACTTTCACTTTTGCTGGGTACAGAATACACACAATATTGAAGTGTGTTTATCTGTTATTTTGTATCCCGGATTTTTTCACATGCTAACAAGTATGACTTGCCATGAAATCTTTCTGAGTTAAAGCTGAAAAAAATTGGAAACCATTCATGTGAAACTCTTTTTCAAGTTTTTGAATCACCTCAGGAATCTGCTGATCCTGCTATCATTGACTCTAGAGCCTTCAAGTAATTGTTAATTATATTTTTTCACAGTTTGTAGCTTTTATCTGCCAGCATATTGGAGCTTATTTGTCCATTTTCAAACAACTTCCTTGGTATTTTTTAAATTTTAATTAAAAAAGTATCAATTATTAGTTTATCAATCTGGTATTCTATGCTATTGGTTTCAAAAAAACCTTTGTAGCCTGCATTGCATAAGTAACTAAGCTTTATAAAACCACCATAAAAGATAAATTTAGTAATATAGGTAACACTGAGTAATTCATTTGGCAAGCTCAGAAGTCAGGGAGATGGTGAAAGGAGAGTTTTGAAATCTGAAATAATCTGGAGTAACTCGCTAGTTCATGCATGCATGCTCAGTCATGCCTGACTCTGCAACTCCATGGACTGTAGTCTGCCAGGCTTCTCTGTCCATGAGATCTTCCAGGCAAGAATACTTAAGTGCATTGCCATTTCCTCCTCCAGGGGATCTTCCTGACCCAGGGATCGAACTGCGTCCCTTGCATCTCCTGCACTGCAGGCGGATTCTTTACCACTGAGCCACCTGGCAATCTGCTAGAGGGTCAGACTATTAAGAATTGAGGAAGATGAAAATTTTTAGAGTTCATGGAGCCATCAAATCCTGGTATTGGATAGAATCTTGCAATCAGTTATCAAGTTTTACAGCTAAAACTCTAAATGCCAGAGCATCTCCCTACAAGATAGTCACTATCAACTATGAAAGTATACTGAGAAGAATATTAGATATGACTGTGAAGTAATTGGAAACAGTTGGCTAAAAGTGGTAAAATATCACACAAGTTTTCTCACATAAGGTACTCTGCAACATTTCCTATTTTATTTCTGAATTTCAAATTTCTAGGCTAGCTATGCCATTGTACAATTTTTTACTGTGAAATTTTCACATAAAGTATTTCTGGGTGAATAATTCTTATATGTCAAATTAGCATTATCGCTCATTTTCTGGAAAAGTAAGGTATAAGGGAGTCAATTGATAAATAATAAATAAGAAAGGGAACTTTGGATCACTTTGGTTTGTTTTGTAATCCTTACAAAGTCAAGTCCAAAGAATTTCTGAAATATAAAAAGAATTTAAAAAATATTGGGATGATGTAGAAAGCAGATCTAATGACAATCATACAGTTTATAACCCTATATCAAAATTATAGTGTTGAGAAAGCATAAGAATATATTTTCAAGTTGTAAATACCAACATAAAAGAATATTTGAAATGATTTTTGACAATTCCAAGCCCAAAGCTCATTAATTCTGATCTAAAACAATTAAAAACACTGGATCAGCATAATAATCATTAAACATTAGATGCAAATAAACATGTAGAAAATATATATTTTTTCAGATACTCTTACCATCTATGCAGTACACTGTTCCCCAAAGCAAATATACATAGTAAATAACTTCTATAGGGAACAGCACAAGATATCGAGGATAAAAATGAATCTAATCAGAGATTCATAATATCATAATTTTCTAAAGAGAAATTTAATGTTGTATCCATACATTCCCTTAGGATCAGTAAGGCACTGATGTTTTATATCAGCAAAAATATTTTATATTAAGAATAATCTGCCTACTTAGTGCACAATCAAACAAAATACCGCTACACCTCACCATCATCACTACCTCCAAATCCTGTGGGAAAAAAAGTGTAGCATAAATGCAGTTAATCTCAAAATAAACCTTCTTTAATGCTGTACTACTATGGGGTATATATATGGAATATATATATAGGGTATATATGGAACATATAGGGTATATTATATGGTATATATATATATATAGGATATATATAGGTGTATATATTATAAGGTGTATATGTACTATTATAGGTGAATATATTACAGGCTATATTATATGGTATATATATAGGATATAAATATATAGGGTATATATATGTGTATATATATGTGTATATATATATATATATATAGGTGTAATGGCACCCCACTCCAGTACTCTTGTCTGGAAAATCCCATGGATGGAGGAGCCTGGTGGGCTACACAGTCCATGGGGTCGTATAGAGTCGGACACGACTGAGCGACTTCACTTTCACTTTTCACTTCCATGCATTGGAAAAGGAAATGGCAACCCACTCCAATGTTGTTGCCTGGAGAATCCCAGGGACGGGGGAGCCTAGTGGGCTGCTGTCTGTGGGGTGGGGGTCGCCCAGAGTCGGACTTAGCAGCAGCAGCAGCAGCATATAAGGTGTATATATTATAGGTGTATATATACTATTATAGGTGAATAAATTATAGAGTATATTATATGATATATATATATATATAGATAGATGTATATATATATAAGGTGTATATATTATAGGATGTATATGTACTACTATAGGTGAAAAAAAAGTGTAGCATATATGCAGTAAATCTTAAAATAAACCTACTTTAATGCTGTACTATTATAGGGTATATATGGAATAAAAATGCCAGTGTAGGGAATCATGACTTTGAATCGTTTCTTTTTCATGTTAGATAGCATTCTTGTATAGTTAGTTCTATTGAGAGTCTAAGCTACAGAATAAACTCAGTGTAGGAGAGTTTAATGAATGGATTTATACTAAGTCCCCTTAAGAACTGTCTTTCATGAGAGTAGACATATAAACGCTATTATTTGCTAGAGCAATTTTTTCTCACTTCAAGTGAGTCTGTGTTTTAGTTCTTTCTAACATGTGAGAGGTCATTCACTACCCTTTCTTATCTTTATCTTCAACCTCTCCCTCTTTACTCTTGCCTTTTGTTTTATAAAAATTCACTAGTACTGCCTATCCATAAACAACAACAAAAAATTGTTTTCCAAGGGTTTTCTCCCCTATACTGTTACAATACTTTCCTTTTCATTTCAGAGAGCCACATTACTCAAAAGTACAATAAACAATTTACATCTCTTTTTCACCTTCCTTCTTCATTTCTCAGCATGTTACATTTGGAGTTCTGCCCATATCACATTCTATCTAAATGACTTTAAATAAGGTTACCAATTAGTGTAATGATGACTGTTCTTCCTTCTACTGGGAACATTCATCCTCCCTAGGTTTCAGGTATATTTTTTCTTTTATTCCTCTTTCTACCTTTTTTGGTTTTTATCCTCAGCCTTATCAGTAGAATCTTTCAGTACCTCTTGCCTACAAGCTACTATTTTCTAAGGTTCCATCCCTGAATATTCCTTATCTCACTGTCACTCTATCAAGACAGGATAAGCTGAATTACCCTTACAATCTCAGTGGCTTAAAACATTCAACATTCAGTTCTTGCTCATATTATAGGTTTATCATAGTTTATCTGGGGGTTTCCATCACATTGTCTTAATTCAGGTGCAAGGTCAACAACTCCTCCATCATGTTCATAGTGCCAGGGGGAGGGGAACCACCAATTTAGAAGTGAGCACTAACTAGAACCTGCATCTGCCCCAAGAGGCATAAATTCCTTCATCTCACTTTGGTTGGCCAAAGTGAGTAAGATAGTGAAGATTGACTTCAAAGGGACAGATCAATATAATCCTATAATGTGCACAAGAAGTGCACACCAAAGTATAAGAGAATATAGTTCTAATGACCTTATGATCTCTCAGTGACTTCATCCAACAAATATAGCTTCAACTGCTACATAAATGATAATGACTTGCCAATCTGAACCTTGAATTCTTGTCTGTTAATATTTGTACCCATCTGTTCAACTTCCTACTTCATTTGTATATCCAAACCTTGAAGGCAACTCTCCCCAGTGGAACTTATTACTAAATTTCTCATCTTGGTTACCTTGCAAGAGAACAAGTTGGACATTTCTGGATTATTCCTGATTTACTTCTCTTTCATAACCTGCATGTCAATGGTTACCTACTCTAATTCATTCAATGGTCTCAATACGGTTAAAACTATCCCCTCCTGTTTATATTATTTCTTTCTTAACATAATAGCTCCATATTTATTACCTGGATTGCTGTAACAGCCTTTTCTTGTGTTCTTCTTGGTAATGGGCTTAGTCCCTCCCAAACTATCCTTGTGCCTGCTGTCAAAATTATCCACATCTATAATTTGATCATGTACTATTTTAAAACTTCACTTATCATTTGTCCATATTGACTCTAGGATAATATTCAAACATTTTCTTTCACACCAGACCTTTTCTCATGTGATCTCTGATCATCTGGCTAGTTTCATCTCTTTCTACTTTCCCCAACTCATCTTGTTCCATGATCGACTATTGATGATCAAGCTCACTTTGAGATAAAAAAGTATAGGACATTTCACCCCACAACAATGAATTTCACCTTTTTCTCAAGTGCACATGAAACCTCCAGGATAGATCACATCCTGGGCCATAAATATAGCCTTGATAATTCAAAAAAATTGATATCATTCCAAGCATCTTTTCTGACCACAATGCAGCAAGATTAGATCTCAATTACAGGGGGAAAACTATTAAAAATTCCAACATATGGAGGCTGAACAACACGCTGCTGAATAATCAACAAATCACAGAAAAAATAAAAAAAAGAAATCAAAATATGCATAGAAATGAATGAAAATGAAAACACAACGACCCAAAACCTGTCGGACACTGTAAAAGCAGTGCTAAGGGGAAGGTTCATAGCAATACAGGCATACCTCAAGAAACAAGAAAAAAGTCAAATAAATAACCTAACTCTACTACCTAAAGCAACTAGAAAAGGAAGAAATGAAGAACCTGGGTTAGTAGAAGGAAAGAAATACAAAAGAAAAAAAGAGAGACCATAGCGAAAATCAACAAAGCCAAAAGCTGGTTCTTTGAGAGGATAAATAAAACTGACAAACCATTAGCCAGACTCATCAAGAAACAAGGGGAGAAAAATCAAATCAATAAAATTAGAAATGAAAATGGAGAGATCACAACAGACAACACAGAAATACAAAAGATCTTAAGAGACCACTATCAGCAATTATATGCCAATAAAATGGACAACTTGGAAGAAATGGACAAATTCTTAAAAAACAACAACTTTCCAAAACTGAACCAGGGAGAAATAGAAAATCTTAACAGACCCATCACAAGCACGGAAATTGAAATTGTAATCAGAAATCTTCCAGCAAACAAAAGCCCAGGTCCAGACGGCTTCACAGCTGAATTCTACCAAAAATTTAGAGAAGAATTAACACCTATCCTACTCAAACTCTTCCAGAAAATTGCAGAGGAAGGTAAACTTGCAAACTCATTCTATGAGGCCTCCATCACCCTGATACCAAAATCTGACAAAGATGCCACAAAAAAAGAAAACTACAGGCCACTATCACTGATGAACATAGATGCAAAAATCCTTAACAAAATTCTAGCAATCAGAATCCAATAACACATTAAAAAGATCACACACCATGACCAAGTGGGCTTTATCCCAGGGATGCAAGGATTCTTCAATTTCCGCAAATCAATCAATGTAATACACCACTTCAACAAATTGAAAAATAAAAGCCATATGACTATCTCAATAGATGCAGAGAAAGCCTTTGACAAAATTCAACATCCATTTATGATAAAAACTCTCCAGAAAGCAGGAATAGAAGGGACATACCTCAACATAATAAAAGCTATATATGACAAACCCACAGCAAACTATCCTCAATGGTGAAAAATTGAAAGCATTTGCCCTAATGTCAGGAACAAGACAAGGATGCCCACTTTCACCACTACTATTCAACATAGTTTTGGAAGTTTTGGCCACAGCAATCAGAGCAGAAAAAGAAATAAAAGGAATCCAAATTGGAAAAGAAGTAAAACTCTCACTGTTTGCAGATGACATGATCCTCTACATAGAAAACCCTGAAGACTCCACCAGAAAATTACTGCTGCTGCTGCTAAGTCGCTTCAGTCGTGTCCGACTCTGTGCTACCCCATAGATGGCAGCCCACCAGGCTCTCCCGTCCCTGGGATTCTCCAGGAAAGAACACTGGAGTGGGTTTCCATTTCCTTCTCCAGTGCATGAAAGTGAAAAGTGAAAGTGAAGTCCCTCAGTCTTGTCGGACTCTTAGCGACCCCATAGATGGCAGCCTACCAGAAAATTACTAGAACTGATCAATGAATATAGTAAAATTGTAGGATATAAAATCAACACACAGAAATCCCTTCCATTCCTATACACTAATAATGAGAAAATAGAAAGAGAAATTAAGGAAACAATTCCATTCGCCATTGCAATGAAAAGTATAAAATACTTAGGAATATATCTACCTAAAGAAACTAAAGACCTATATATAGAAAACTATAAAACACTGGTGAAAGAAATCAAAGAGGACACTAATAGATGAGGAAATATACCGTGTTCATGAATTGGAAGAATCAATATAGTGAAAATGAGTATACTACCCAAAGCAATCTATAGATTCAATGCAATCCCTGTCAAGCTACCAATGGTATTTTTCACAGAGCTAGAACAAATAATTCCACAATTTGTATGGAAATACAAAAAACCTCGAATAGCCAAAGCAATCTTGAGAAAGAACAATGGAACTGGAGGAATCAACCTGCCTGACTTCAGGCTCTACTACAAAGCCACAGTCATCAAGACAGTATGGTACTGGCACAAAGATAGAAATATAGATCAATGGAACAAAATAGAAAGCCCAGAGATAAATCCATGCACCTATAGACACCTTATCTTTGACAAAGGAGGCAAGAATAAACAATGGAGAAAAGACAATCTCTTTAACAAGTGGTGCTGGGAAAACTGGGCAACCACTTGTAAAAGAAAGAAACTAGAACACTTTCTAACACCATACACAAAAATAAACTCAAAATGGATTAAAGATCTAAATATAAGACCAGAAACTATAAAACTCCTAGAGGAGAACATAGGCAAAACACTCTCTGACATACATCACAGCAGGATCCTCTATGACCCACCTCCCAGAATATTGGAAATAAAATCAAAAATAAACAAATGGGACCTAATTAAAATTAAAAGCTTCTGCACAACAAAGGAAACTATAAGCAAGGTGAAAAGACAGCCTTCAGAATGGGAGAAAATAATAGCAAATGAAGCAACTGACAAAGAACTAATCTCAAAAATATACAAGCAACTCCTGCAGCTCAATTCCAGAATAATAAACGACCCAATCAAAAAATGGGCCAAAGAACTAAACAGACATTTTTTTCAAAGAAGGCATACAGATGGCTAACAAACACATGAAAAGATGCTCAACGTCACTCATTATCAGAGAAATGCAAATCAAAACCACTATGAGGTACCATTTCACGCCAATCAGAATGGCTGAGATCCAAAAGTCTACAACTAATAAATGCTGGAGAGGATGTGGAGAAAAGGGAACACTCTTACACTGTTGGTGGGAATGCAAACTAGCACAGCCACTATGGAGAACAGTGTGGAGATTCCTTAAAAAACTGGAAATAGAACTGCCTTATCACCCAGCAATTTCACTACTGGGCATACACACTGAGGAAACCAGAAGGGAAAGAGACAAATGTACCCTGGTGTTCATTGCAGCACTGTTTATAATAGCCAGGACATGGAAGCAACCTAAATGTCCATTGGCAGATGAATGGATAAGAAAGCTATGGTACATATACACAATGGAGTATTACTCAGCCATTCAAAAGAATACATTTGAATCAGTTCTAATGAGGTGGATGAAACTGGAGCCTATTATACAGAGTGAAGTAAGCCAGAAAGAAAAACACCAATACAGTATACTAATGCATATATATGGAATTTAGAAAGATGGTAACAATAACCCTGTGTACGAGACAGCAAAAGAGACACTGATGTATAGAACAGTCCTTTGGACTCTGTGGGAGAGGGAGAGGGTGGGATGATTTGGGAGAATGGCATTGAAACATGTATAATATCATATATGAAACGAGTCGCCAGTCCAGGTTCGATGCACGATCCTGGATGCTTGGGGCTGGTGCACTGGGATGACCCAGAGGGATGGTATGGGGAGGGAAGTGGGAGGGCGGTTCAGGATGGGGAACACGTGTATACCCGTGGCAGATTCATGTTGATGTATGGCAAAACCAATACAATATTGTAAAATAATTAGCCACCAATTAAAATAAATAAATAAATAAAAATACCATTTAAACATTTTAATTAAATCCAACCCAACTAGAGTGTCAGTACAATTCTATTTGTTAATTTTGACATGATTTACTGAGTATAATCCCCTTAAGTCAGAAATTGACCTCCACAGCATTCAAACTTCCTGTGGGATCAAAAGGAATAATAAGAAACATGTTACTACTGTAGAATAAGCAAGGCTGGTATTGTATGCAGGTTTCTTCCTATGTTGTCAAATAGACAAGCATGCAGCAAATACTCAGCAATAACAAAATAAATGTCCAGAGACCTTAAAAAAAAGAGAGAAGTGTAACTAAACGATACTTTCCGAATGAAAACAAAAACAAAAACAAAAAAAAAGAAGAAAAAAATAAATAAAACTTTTAAGTCGGATACAGAACCTGGGATAGACTCTCTCCAGAAGGAAGTTCTAACTTTGTCTTTTTAGACATAAATATCTAGTTAGATACTTCACCTAGAAAAAGGACTGAGAAGAAGACTAGTTTAGCTATAGTAGAAAGACAGGTAGTAGAAAGACACGTAGAAAGACAAGGTCCTGGAATTCAGACTAGGAAGGTATGTCCAATCCTGACATTTATGATAGCCATCCCTTGATGAAAAGCTGTATCCGTAGGTGATACCAAGATTATTATGTGAACAGTGACAATCCTTCTCAGCTGCATGACAGTGAGCAACTAAGCTGGGCCATGTTACATATTTGGCTGCCTCTCCCAGGGCTACAGAGAGCACATTCTTTGTGAACTTGGTGCAGGACTAGAGTGGAAATGTTTGACAGATATAATGGTTGTCATTCTCTGGAATAATTTTAATATTTCAGTGCTACTAATAAAAGACAGGAAAAAAGAGAAAATCAGAAAAATGACATCCTTTGGAAAAAGAAGAAAAAAAGGAGACAAGTATACTTTTACATCTAAACAATTCTTACACTAGATTTTAAACAATTTTTAGCCAGTAGGAAATGGTGAAGTGGGTGAGGTTTTGGTAGTAGTGGTTGTTTGGTTTTTTCTTTAATTTATGTGTTTCTTTGGCCATACTCATCTCTTTACCCTCTGTAATTTAAGGAGAGAAAAACAGAATTTCTATAGTAGGCTGAAGTTTTTTAGAATGTGTCTTTTCTTTTTTTACTAAGGGGAACTAAAATGCAAAGAGGAAAGTTTCCCACTATACTAGTTCAACCTAAGTGAATAATACACACACACACACACACACACACACACACACACATATATATATACGATTCATGGGGTCACAAAGAGTCAGACACAACTGAGCGACTGAACTGAACTGAACTGAACTGAACACATATATGCTTTTTCTTTAAGTGCCTAACATTTATAAGCAGAAGGATGAATTAACAGAATGACAGGTGTTGGGAAATGACAAAAGGAAACAGATTACTGATGGGAATCAAATTACTTAGTCTTCAGTTACATTCCAGACATAAATAAAATAAAACAATTAATCTTTTATTCCTGCCACCTGTAAATCTGTCAGGCATTACGTGCTCAATAGCATTAATGAATAGCAATGCAAAGACAGAGCCTAATATTTTTCTGCTCTGTATCTTCAGAGCTATGGTATTTGACAGCTGAAATCATCCTCTGCAGTGTCTCTTTGCCAGCCCAAGAGGTGGAATGCCTTCTATCCTGAAAAAAAAAATAGTCCTCTCAATTTCACTGAAAGGGAGAACACCTTAACATTCACCAGATGGAAGAGGATGAGTACATGCTCTCACTCCTAAGTTTTAAGCACCAAGGTATAAATTCTGGATTGTAAGGAAAGAGTAAAGTTGGGAACTAGAACAGAATGACTGGAAAAAATTGTCTTCTGCTATTTTTGCTTGTTAAGAGGTTAGTAAGTAATGATTTTCTATTACTATTTTGACATTGGGAAAAAAATAAAAATAAACAAACACAACTATTATTCAAAGTATATGACACTAAATTTCTACATTTTTCTGGATCTCTTAACCATAATTACACATTATACTTCTAGAAATATGTTTTCACACTGTCAGGTTGGGAAATCTGATTGGGCACCAGGACATGAGAGGAAGTCTAGGACTCTTATACTTGTGTAATAATAAATTCACGTGAAAGGGTGGTGGCAAATCTATGCCCCAACTTCTACCTCAAAGCTGTAATGTGTCTAAGGACATTCATTCAATTTCTAAGGAGAAATAGATATTTCCTTCTCCTGGTACCTGATACAGATCTTCCTCTTTCTGTGTGGTTTTCTTTGATACATGCCTGGCCCCCCAGATAATTGGGCATATGTTTTACTGTCACTAGCTTTTGTAATTCTGGGGTTATGCAAAAGTACATTGGCAGAAAACCTCAATGGAAATTCTTTTAAACAGCAGACATTCTCATTTTTCCTAAGGAAAAAAAAAAAAAGGTTTCTTTTTAATGCAACCATTATTTTCTTTACAACAACTCTAACTCAAATTCATAAAAGACTCTGCTTGTTTGTTTACTTACCTGGCATTTCTTCCCCTGGGTTATCACCCAGGATGTTTATTTCTTTTTAGTTCATCCCCCATTTGAGCAACTTAGCAGTTTATCATCAATCTTATCATGACTACTGCAAGTGATTGGATTTTGTTTGATTTTTAATGAAGTGATGTTTCAGTTCCATTTTTGGCTTATAGTGATAATTTATTTGCAAAGCACAATGAGGGAAAACAAGGGTAAAAAGAGAGTGATGAAAGCTCCAGGGTCATTCTGACTTATTCTAATTTTTAAATGTGTTCGCAGCAGTGTATCCCTCATGTCTCTATAAAATAACTGACAACTGAGTATTGCTTAGAAACAAGAAAATATGAATTGATTCTGGTCTCTTAGAAATTCCATATCCTGTGGAGCTCCCAGTAGTGTTTTCATCTCTTTAAAAATGTTTCCACTTTGATTCCTTGTTTTGCTTTGGAATCAAGCTTTGTAGTTAATTGCTGATAACATCCTTTTTTACTTAGCTTTATATTGAGCAATCAAGTCTGCTTTCTTCTCTATCTAGTTTCAAAAATCTTGACTATTTTAAGGATTTTTTTCCCCTGAGGTTAGCTGGTTTCCTAGCGCTAACAACAAATGCATTAAATAACTCTCTGAAGAAAAACTGCAGTCAGACTTTTAAAAAAAAATTCTTTCAAAACATTTTCTCGAACTGAGTTTTGTAATTATGACTCTGGTGAATAAGTTACCTTGTTTAAATTACCCAGGATATTTTCCCCAGGAATTTACAAATTTTAAGATGCTGACTAAGACAGTCTGAACATAGAAGCAATAGGTAGACTTTGCTTGACCCCAGAGAGCGATGTCCAACTTTATGTGTTTATAATGTTTCTCTTACCACTGCTCAAAGTCTATAAAAAAGAAAAAAATCAAAATAAGTACTTAGTATTGATCCCAGAGTCTTCACAAACTATATAGACCTGGGACCAGAAAAGAGGAATACTTATCTTCTGGTATAGCCAAATAATAAACTTTCTGGGTTTTGCTTTGGGACTCTGAAGGAATAAAAAATGAATAGGTAAATGCTGGAGTGGAGACGCAGGATTTGGCAGTGGCCCAGGGGACCAGTGAAAGAAGTGGTCTAAGTGTTGGCAGATCTAAGAAGTGGAATGTGGATAAAAGTGCCTGTAAATAACTTGGCAGAAACAACTGGCCCAGTCAGCATCATGTTTCATTCACACTTCCCTTTCCCACCTCTGTCTTGCCTTTATCCTCTAACCCATCACTTCTATTCTTCTTCCCCTGTATTTCCCCAAAATGGCTTTATTAAAATGAAACAAAAAGAGAAGAGGACATTTAATTTGACAGAACAGAAAAATTTCCATATTTCTTCCCCAAAATTGTGAAAAATTATTCATGCAAAGCATTTTTAGCTATTTAAAAGTACAAGCATTGGCCTTCACAGAGATGGGAGCATAGTTTCATCCATATTCTCAGGCAGCTGTCTCCTTAACTGGTGATCCAGTTCTTTGTAGCAAGACCATCCTGCAGGTAGGTTTTCTGTCTCCTGACTGGACTCTGACTAATATACTAGTTTTGTTTTTGAAATAGCTTATTACCATGTCACAGAAAGTAAAACTGCCTCCATTCTGCATTAAAGAAATTATATGATCATTAATTATCTTAGCAAATAGGAAATACCTAGAAAGTCACTAAAAAGTGCTCAGAGGAAGGTTATATTATGATAGACCAATGAAATTTACTAAAAATAATATGTATATTTTAAATTATTATGTTTTAGTACTACAATTTAGGGAAGAGTATTTTTTAAAAAATTCTTCCTATGAGAAGATGGTATTCTCTCTTCTGAAATAGCTATAAATTATATAATGGTTACTGTATAAAGTGGTTATAAAGAATCATTGTTTATAGCAAAGTAAAATGTGACTATGGGCTTGCCTGGTGGCTCAGTGGTAAAGAATTCGCCTGCCAATGCAGGAGATGTGAGTTCAATCCCTGGGTCAGGGAGATCCTCTGGGGAAGGAAATGGCAACCCACTCCAGTATTCTTGCCTGGGAAATTCCATGGACAGAGGAGCCTGGTAGGCTTCAGTCCATGGGGTTGCAAAAATGTTGGACATGACTTAGTGACTAAAGAGCAACTCAAAAAAGTGAGTTATGAGTTTGAGAGACTCAGTTTTGTCATCTCTTTGGCAAGAATTATAATATTGAGCTTTCAGTCTGTTTATAAGTGATTGAAGTATCAGGTTTTAGGGCATCTAGTGTAAAGCTAGAATATAATATACAATAAAAAAACTATATAATGCATGTGAGAGTGTGTGCGTGCATGCTAAGTCACTTCAGTCCTGTTGAACTCTTTACAGCTCTGTGAACTGTAGCCCACCAGGCTCCTCTGTCTGTGGGATTCTCCAGACAAGAATACTAGAGTAGATTGCCATGCCCTCCTCCAGGTACATGTGAGAGTAGGTGCTTTAAAATCTCAAGTCACCTCATTAGTAAGTGGTAGAACCAAGATTGAAATTTGGCCTATTCCTAACTTTAAATCTCATACTCTTGCTAATACAATAAGTATGACTTGGAAATGGTGAGTTAAATAGAGAGAGGCACTTGAGCAGTAAATAACACAGTGTGCTGATGAAAACATCCTCTCCTCACCAAATCTGAATTATTTTGACATGATGATATATCTTGGGTAATTGTAAATTATAATGTGTTACTGTGCAGTGATTTTAAAACATCTCTCTTGTTATCAATCATAATCCTCCCCACACCACATCCCACCCTCTTCCTAGTCTAAAAGCAGCTAAAGTTCTCTCCAGCACATTGCAGGCAGCCAGGACCTCTAGAGTGTGTTTCCAGGATGAAACACATTTTCCATTCCTGCTAGATAATGACAAGATCTGCAAAAATATTCATGTGACCAGAAAGGCTGGATGCTAGGGGAAGAAGTAGGTTGGTAAAGAAAAAAGTATTGTCACCTTTTCACTAAATATTTTACTAGATAAAAAGGAGAAGAGATTGGGGCAGAAGCTATGAGGTAAAGGGATGTAATACAGCCTACCTTTGAACTGACCAAATGGCTTATTTAGCATAGCTAGAGTTAGAAAAGAGCTGTGAGCTGTACTATTCAGAGAGCACTGGGTTGAAAGCTCTATAATTGATAGGGAAGCAAATAAAAATAAACACAGAACAGCAGACATTTGATCCTAGCTATATAATCAAAGGAAGAACTTGAAACCCTATTACAACAGATACAGAAAATGAAAATTAACATGTATTAAACACTGTCTTAAATGGACAACTTATGCTATAAGGTCTATCTCAAGGAGCTAGTGATGTAAAGAGGACTAACAACCGAAGCAGTATGGTCCTGGGCTTACACCATGGCTGCTTTGGGTGTAGTTACATGATCTCGGGCTATCTTTCTGAGATAGTTATGTCATTCAGACAAGATCCATATTGACAGGAGTCAAACATTTTAGATTAGACTAATTCAATGTTCAAACAGAGGCATGGCCTGGGATTCTAAAAGGAGACCTGCTCAGTAGAATGTTGCACCAGGACAAAAAAACTTGTGTTCACTACCATAGGGAGATGTAGACACTTTTAGGACTCAGCACGGTCTGTATAAATTTCAGTGCCATATCCCTATGAAGTTCATGACTCTGTTTTTAACTATAACTTTTTATTATTTTTTCCCAAAGTTAAAGGAAAAGAACTTCTGTTTGAAAAATTCAGCAATAATACTATACATAACTATATTATACAGAGTGAAGTAAGTCAGAAAGAGAAAAACACATATCATATACTAATGCATGTATATTATATATCACTTCATGGCAAATAGATGGGAAAACAATGGAAATAGTGACAGACTTTATTACCCTCTCCATACAGCCCATACTTCCTCCCCCATCCCCATGTCCAAAGGTCTATTCTCTATGTCTGTGTCTCCATTACTGCCCTGAAAATAGATTCATCAGTATCATCTTTCTTGATTCAACATATATGCCTTCAGTCAGTTCAGTCACTCAGCTGAGTCCAACTCTTTGTGACTCCATGGGCTGCAGCACTCCAGGCTTCCCTGTCCATCACCAACTCCCAGACCTTGCTCAAACTCATGTCCATAGAGTCAGTGATGCCATCCAACCATCTCATCCTCTGTTGTCCCCTTCTCCTCCTGCCTTCAATCTTTCCCAGCATCAGGATCTTTTCCAGTGAGTCAGTTCTTCTTATTAGGTGGCCAAAGTATTGGAGTTTCAGCCTCAGCATCAGTCCTTCCAATGAATATTCAGGACTGATTTCCTTTAGGATGGACTGGTTGGATCTCCTTGCAGTCCAAGGAACTCTCAAGAGTCTTCTCCAACACCACAGTTCAAAAGCATCAATTCTTTGGTGCTCAGCTTTCTTTATGGTCCAACTCTCACATCCATATATGACTACTGGAAAAACCATAGCTTTGACTAGACAGACCTTTGTTGGCAAATGTACATTACAATATGTAAAATAGATAACCAGTGGGAATTTTCTGTACGACTCAGGTAACTCAAATTGGGTCTCTATAACAACCTAGAGGGGCGGGATGGGGAGGGAGGAGGGAGGGATGTTCAAGAGGGAGGGGACATAGGGATTCCTATGACTGATTCATGTTGATATTTGAAAGAAACCTACACAGTACTGTAAAGCAATTATTCTTCAATTAAAAATAAATTTAAGAAATTAAAAATACATGAATAGAGATAACTTAGTATTAATAATGAGAACTATGCACAAAACCTTATATAATAAAAGTAATGTCATAGTTAGAAAACAAAAGTATAACCTAAAGGTTTATACCTTAAAAGGTTTATACAACAAAAGAAGAAAGTCTGAAAATTGTTAACTATCCAAATCAAGAAGTTAGATAAAAGGCATATAGTGAAAGGTTACATCATAATGTTAAAATGTATAGCCATTCCCTTTACATTCTATTCAATATCATGCTACATGTGTTAAATTATATAGTGAAATAAGGATAAAAGTAAATGTTTGAAAAGAAAAACACGTGTCATTTTCAACCTCTGTATGATTGTTTACATAGAAAATCCAGGAGAATCTTCAAATACTCAATACTAATTAGCATTGCTAGGTTATAACATATAGTAAATTTGCTACAAAAAAATAATTTGACCCTATATATAATCCATAAAATTAAAAAAAATTATTCCTTAAATAGCATTTAACAAATCAGTATGATATATATGAAACAAAAATATGAAAGATTCTTCCTGGAGAAAATATATAAACCTTTCATGGAAGTCATGATAAAAAAAATCCAAATAGAGAATCTTCATTCGTGGATAAGAATGCTTAGTAACAGGAAAATAAAAGGTATCTCCAAATGTTGTACAATCTAACACATTTCCCACAACAGCGCAATAATATTTTTCACAGGGGTTGAAACGTTGAACAAAATCTTACCTTGAGAAACAGACCTAGTTTGTAGAAAAAGTAGTTGAGGGAATCTATACCTACACCTAGAGATACTCATTCCACAAATATTTATTGAAGACAATGTATGTACTGGACATTGGGTTAAATGTTTATAACAATAAATTAGTGAACAAGCTGATGGAAATCTCTGACTTCATAGAGATAGGGGAAATTGTAGGATAAGTTAGTTAAGACAGTGTTGCATTTTTCAGGGTTATGTAGTTGAACAAATAAGATTAGAGTGGAGAGACAAAATTATATAATATATATGGAAAATTGCTAAATTATAAAGGAAAATATAAATTACTGATTAAACATTTAATAATAAGGTAGAAGCAATACTTTAACACACAAAAATAAAATAGAATTTAATTTTACATTATAAATAAATTTCAGGTGAATTCAAATATGAATGAGAAAGGCAACATTTTATTAATTTCTTAATTTAAAAAGAATTTTTACATGGATTAGAGAAGGATTTATTAACTAACATAAATAAGTAAAAAATAAAAGAAGGAAAATATTGATCCATTTGAGTATAAAAAACAAGCAAAATAGACATCAAAATGCATCATAGACAAAATGAAGATATAAACTATAGACTTGGATTATTTGCCATACATATAATAAGCAAAGAATAGGTATCCAGAATATATAAAGAATCACTAAAAAGCAATAAGAAAAAGGCAGACATTTCAATTTAAAAAGTTAAAGGACATTAGCAAACAAGTTACAGAAGTGAAAGCTCAAACGGCTAAAAAAATGTAGAAAACAAATGTTCCTTTTAATAGCAACCATAAAATCCAAATTAAAACAAGGCATTATTTTAACCCATCATATTGGTTTAAAAAAATTAAAATGTTGGTAATAACAAGTGTTGCTGAGTGTCTAGCAAAAAAGTTATTAAGAAAGGGTATACAATCTGTAGCAATCATTTTGCAGAGCAATCTGGCAAGATCTGGTAAAATAGTAGAAATTACTCAGTAAGCAGATGTCTCATTTTCTGGTTGTGTACCTTCAAGAAACTCTTGTGCATGTACACTATGAGACATCAACAAGAATATTTTATTAAATCATTATTTTTAGTAGTAATTTATAAGCCAATTTAATCATCAATGAAAGGAAAAATAGTGATTTCCATCACTCACACTCACCTAGAGCCAGACATACTGTAATGTGAAATCAGGTGGGCCTTAGGAAGCAACACTACGAACAAAGCTAGTAGAGGCAATGGAATTCCAATTGAGCTATATCAAATTCTAAAAGATGATGCTGTGAAAGTGCTACACTCAATATGACAGAAAATTGGAAAACTCAGCAGTGGCCACAGGACTGGAAAAGGTCAGTTTTCATTCCAATCCCAAAGAAAGGCAATGCCAAAGAATGCTCAAACTACTGCACAATTGCACTCATCTCACATGCTAATAAAGTAATGCTCAAAATTCTCCAAGCTGGGCTTCAGCAATACGTGAACAGTGAACTTCCAGATGTTCAAGCTGGTTTTAGAAAAGGCAGAGGAACCAGAGATTAAATTGCCAACATCCGCTGGATCATGGAAAAAGCAAGAGCGTTCCAGAAAAACATCTATTTCTGCTTTATTGACTATGCCAAGGCCTTTGACTGTGTGGATTACAATAAACTGTGGAAAATTCAGAAAGAGATGGGAATACCAGACCACCTGACCTGCCTCTTGAGAAACCTGTGTGCAGGTCAGTAAGCAGTAGTTAGAACTGGACATGGAACAACAGACTGGTTCCAAATAGGAAAGGAGTCCGTCAAGGCTGTATATTGTCACCCTGCTTATTTAACTTATATGCAGAGTACATCATGAGAAACGCTGGGCTGGAAGAAGCACAAGCTGGAATCAAGATTGCCGGGAGAAATATCAATAAACTCAGATACGCAGATAACACCATCCTTATGGCAGAAAATGAAGAAGAGCTAAAGAATCTCTTGATGAAAAAAAAAAAAAAAAGAATCTCATGATGAAAGTGAAAGAAGAGAGTGAAAAAGTTGGCTTAAAGCTCAACATTCAGAAAACCAAGATCATGGCATCAGGTCCCATCACTTCATGGCAAATAGATGGGGAAACAGTGGAAACAGTGGCTGACTTTATATTTCTGGGCTCTGAAATCACTGTGGATGGTGATTGCAGCCATGAAATTAACAGACACTTGCTCCTTGAAAGGAAAGTTATAACCAACCTAGACAGCATGTTAAAAAGCAGAGACATTACTTTGCCAACAAAGGTCCGTCTATTCAAGGCTGTGGTTTTTCCAGTAGTCATGTACAGATGTGAGAATTGGACTGTAAAGAAGGCTGAGTGCCGAAGAATTGATGCTTTTGAACTGTGGTGTTGGAGAAGACTCTTGAGAGTCCCTTGGACTGCAAGGAGATCCAACCAGTCCATTCTAAAGGAGATCAGTCCTGGGTGTTCATTGGAGGGACTGGTGTTGAAGCTGAAACTCCAATACTTTGGCCACCTTATGCGGAGAGCTGACTCATTTGAAAACACCCTGATATTGGGAAAGATTGAGGGCAGGAGGAGAAGGAGACGACAGAGGTTGAAATATTTAGATGGCAACACTGACACAATGGACATGAGTTTGGGGGGACTCCAGAGTTGGTGATGGACAGGGAGGCCTGGTGTGCTGTGATTCATGGTGTTGCAAAGAGTTGGACATGACTGAGCAACTGAACTGAACTGAATATAATAAAACATTATATAGTAGCTGCTGCTGCTCTAAGTCACTTCAGTCGTGTCCGACTTTGTGTGACCCCATAGACGGCAGGCCACCAGGTTCCTCGGTCCCTGGGATTCTCCAGGCAAGAACACTGGAGTGGGTTGCCATTTCCTTCTCCAATGCATGAAAGTGAAAAGTGAAAGGGAAGTCATTTAGTCATGTCTGACTCTTCGGGACCCCATGGACTGCGCCTACCAGACTCCTTCATCCATGGGATTTTCCAGGCAAGAGTATTGGAGTGGGGTGCCATCGTCTTCTCCACTATATAGTAGCTAGTGAACTATAAAGTTTTATCTATTGATATTGATGAATTGTAAAATTAACAAGTACAACAGAATGTCCAATACAAAGTGACACAAGATAATATGTCATAGTTTAAACATGTAAATAATAACATATATTAATTATATGTAACACATGTCGATTATATGCAACATATGTTAATTACATATTCAGTTCAGTCACTCAGTCCTGTCCAACTCTTTGCGACCCCATGAATCACAGCACGCCAGGCCTCCCTGTCCATCACCAACTCCTGGAGTTCACCCAGACTCACATCCATCGAGTCAGTGATGCCATCCAGCCATCTCATCCTCTGTCATCACCTTCTCCTCCTGCCCCCAATCCCTCCCAGCATCAGAGTCTTTTCCAATGAGTCAACTCTTCGCATGAGGTGGCCAAAGTACTGGAGTTTCAGCTTCAGCATCATTCCCTCCAAAGAAATCCCAGGGCTGATCTCCTTCAGAATGGACTGGTTGGATCTCCTTGCAGTCCAAGGGACTCTCAAAAGTCTTCTCCAACACCACAGTTCAGAAGCATCAATTCTTTGGCGCTCAGCCTTCTTCACAGTCCAACTCTCACATTCATACATGAGCACAGGAAAAACCATAGCCTTGACTAGACGGACCTTTGTTGGCAAAGTAATGTCTTTGCTTTTGAATATGCTATGCTATCTAAGTTGGTCATAACTTTCCTTCCAAGGAGTAAGCGTCTTTTAATTTCATGGCTGCAGTCACCATCTGCAGTGATTTTGGAGCCCAAAAAGATAAAGTCTGACACTGTTTCCACTGTTTCCCCATCTATTTCCCATGAAGTGATGGGACCGGATGCCATGATCTTGGTTTTCTGAATGTTGAGCTTTAAGCCAACTTTTTCACTCTCCACTTTCACTTTCATCAAGAGGCTTTTTAGTTCCTCTTCACTTTTTGCCATAAGGGTGGTGTCATCTACATGTTAGCATGTGTTAATTAAAATATGTTAATGCGTACACATATATATGTGCACATATAGAACACATAAAACACCATAATCTGTTTTCTGCACATGAAGGGAGAATAATTTCACTGGTGAACAGCACCTAAGGGGCTACAACCTCTATGTAGTGTTTTTACTTCATCAAAAATTGTGAACCAAATATAGCAAAATAAAACTTGATAAATTTAGATATGTTCTCAGATACCTAGGAGTATTTCCTTTTGCTTGAATAAATTTAAAAAATTAATAATAGGTTTTTAAAAAATTAAAGAAGAGCAGTCATGAACTAAGTTGGATTTTAATTCTTAGAGAGTTCAACTAAGAGCAGGAAATTAGCCCCAAGGGCCCAGCCAGGTAATATTTAAGAGGAAATTACAAAATAATTAGGGCTTCCCTGGTGGCTCAGAAGGTAAAGGGTCTGCCTGCAATGCAAGAGACCTGGGTTCTATCCCTGGATCAGGAAGATCCCCTGGAGAAGGAAATGGCAACCCACTCCAGTACCCTTGCCTGGAAAATTCCATGGACAGAGAAGCCTGGCAGGCTACAGTCCTTGGGGTCACAAAGAGTCGGACACGACTGAGTGACTTCACTCTTTACAAAATATATTTTTGAGGGAAAACAGACAAGCCTTTTAATCATCTCCCTAAATCTTTTCCCTGAAGGATGATAAATAGCTTTAAATATTAATAGATGGATGGTTTATAGGTGTTATCTATGATAAAAGTGGGAAAGCTTCTGTCGAAGAAGCATTCAGAGCCATTTCTAGCAATGCCAGCAAAGGGCAGAGAAAAGGGGAAAATTAACTGAAACTTAACTGTGTATCACTCAATACTATAAATACTCTAGTCAGGTTGTTGTTTCTTATCTGGCAAACTCAGGGAATTTTTTCTTCCCTGTTGAACATCTGATGGTAGCAACATAAACAGTCACAAATGCTGGGATCTAGAATGGATAGAAAAAATTTCCTGATGTTCAATTTCTTACAGATGTAGAGGCCCAGCAAATGCAGCTTCTTTGAATTACACATTAAGAAAGAAAAAAAATAGAGAGAGAGAGAAATGAAAGAGCAAAGAAGTAGGAAGCAATGGAGTTTTTATCCCTGGCCTAGCACACAAAGAGTATCTAGAATCTACTTCAGTCTATTCCATTGTTTTTTTCTTAGGTAAATAACTTACCCTTTGGGGATTTTATTTTCCTTAATTATAGTATGAGGACATTTAATGTTAGCTCACTTTACCCATGGCTAAGCAGGTAAAGAATCTGCCTCCAATGTAGGAGACCCAGGAAATGCGGGTTTGATACCTGGGTGGGGAAAATCCCCTAGAGGAGAAAAATGGCAACCCACTCCAGCATTCTTGCCAAGATAATCTCATCGACATGGGAGCCTGGTGGGCTACAGTCCAAAGGGTCACAAAGAATCAGACACTAAGCAACTAAGCATGGAAGCACTTTCTTTTAAGGTTCATTTGCTTTAAAATACTAAAGAGATGATCATCTTTCTGATGTGAAATTGGAGAGAGAATGGATGACTATCATTTCTGATGTCCCTAAAATAAGTTCTTTGTTTGACAAAGCCTAGAACTTCCTTTGGAGAAGGCAATGGCACCCGACTCCAATACTCTTGCCTGGAAAATCCCATGGACGGAGGAGCCTGGAAGGCTGCAGTCCATGGGGTCGCTGAGGGTCGGACACGACTGAGTGACTTCACTTTCACTTTTCACTTTCATGCACTGGAGAAGGAAATGGCAACCCACTCCAGTGTTCTTGCCTGGAGAATCCCAGGGATGCGGAAGCCTGGTAGGCTGCCATCTATGGGGTCGCACAGAGTCGGACATGACTGAAGCGACTTAGCAGCAGCAGCAGTAGCAGCAATCCAAGTCTCTGCTTGTTGGATCTTTTACAAGAACTGATAGTGTTTATGTAAATTACTGTGTCAATCTCAAATCTGACAGCTGTTAAGGGAGGCTCTCTGAGGATAGGTTTTCTCCTCTGCTTCCTAATATACGGAATTGAATTGTGTATATGCTTTGAGATATTTGATAATAAAGCAAGGTTTGAATCTGTACTCTGGTCAAATTACAGATTTCAGAGTTCCCTGCTATAAGCCACATCTGTGAAGTCTCTCCATGGATCACATTTCATATCTAAATTATATGAATGATCTGTTATCCTGGCATATTACTCACTAATAGAAATGTGCAGGGGTGTTCCTAGATGTAATTGACACTTTAGTTCTGCGTGTAAGTGATATCTGTGCTTTACTGAAGCTAAACACGTTTTCCACACTAAGCTGCACAATAATGATTGCAAACCAGAGAGCAACAACTTTGGTAAATGAAAGTATGGGAATCCAAAAAGGCTATGTTAACAGTTCGCTGATCATTTATGGGAATCACATCTATTCGATGTCTTCATATAATGACAAGGAATCTTTTCTCAGTGAAAATAAGGTTAGCCTCATTGTAAGCGGGGGGGTGGGGGGAACCCTACAAAGACAGAATAACAAACAGTTCAGACTCAGCTGATATACAGTCTGGTAATTCACTATTATGATAGTCAAAATTTATCCATCACTTCTTATTATTTTCCAAGTTGTATTCTAAGTCTTTAAAATGTATATTCTTATTGATGAGAATTGAGCACTCACAGCAACTCTATTAAGGAAGAAACTATTGTTCTCGGTATTAAATTGATAGAGTAATTCAGAGTTGTCAGAGAATTCGATCGAGATCACACAGATGGAAAATGACAGCTCATGTACATGACCCCAGACAGTTTGGGATGAAAGCTACCACTGACAGTGCAACTCCTAAACATTTGCATTAAAAAGTAATATTTGTTTCCTTTGTACAAAAATAAATATTGCTGGCCACATGAGCCAAAAAGAAAAATATTTTTTGAAAATAAAAATGTTTTATGTGTTTCTTTATGTGCAATGAAATTCTTCTGGAGAAATGCTGAAATTATGAAGCCTAGTGAAAAGTCTCTATTTTTTGCACATCTTTTACAGTCACATCCAGTTTCTGATGACCCAGCCCATTAGCCAGTTTGTGTTTCCTACCTGCCTTGGACTGAACCTGCAAGTTAGCAAATTAATCACTGGAAAAGCTATGGACAAAAGAGTATACTATGGTTTAAAATATCTAAGAAGTTTCTTGGCCTTCCTTAGTCAGTAGAAACTGATAAGAGGCAAGACAAGAAATTCAAGTGAGGCTTTACAGGCCCCTGCAGCAACTTGGGGGATCAAAAACAGCTAACAGGTCCCCTTGCTCACTCCCTGTGGCTGGGGCAAGCTGGTTCCTTATATGGGGTGAAAGTAGGGACATGTCCAGGGGTTGGACTGGAAGGGTGGTCTAGTTGGTTTACCCACCCTTTGGTGGGGTGAGAATAGGGACTTGTCCAGGGGTTGGACAGGAAGGGTGACCTAACTGGTTTGCCCACCCCTTTGATGGTGTTCAGTGCAGGAGGCATGTACAGCACCCTGTTTTTGCTCCCAGCTCTTTAGAAGTGGCAGTGGGATTTTGGTCTTTTTATATCTTTTTTGTCCATAAATGTGCACAGTTACATTTCTAGTCCCTCTTTGTATTCTCTTGCTTGAGAAGATGTTTGTCCAGGTGCAAGTACTGCAGCAAAGAGTCTCAGGTTCTATCCTGTCTTCAAGACCAGAAGTTTCTGAATTGTTTTGAAACTTTCTAGTGCTCTTGTGCCTCAAAAGGTCGTGGTCCTAGAATCAAAGTCCTTCCCCTACACGCAAACTATTTTACCCTTTTCCCTTTCCAGTAGAACACATGCTCAAACACTCAAAACATTTCCTATTTTAAAGTGAAGCTTACTGCATAAATTTCCCAAGGTACCCTCAAATTATACATGCTGCTGTGCTGTGTGCTAAGTTGCTTCAGTTGTGTCCAACTCTTTGTGACCCGATGGACTGTAGCACGTCAGGCTCCTCTGTCCATGGGATTCTCCAGGCAAGAATACTTGAGTGGGTTGCCAGGAACTCCTCTAGGGGATCTTCCAGACCCAGGGATTGAACTCATGTCTCCAATGTCTCCTGCATTGACAGGCAGATTCCTTACCACTAGTGCCACCTGGGAAAGCGAAATACATAGGCTGTTAGTTAAAAAGCATTGTTAAAACGCTTACAGTAGGAATAGTTTTCCTCATGGAAAGAATTTTATGAATGATAATATTGCATTCAAGCCAGGCCATACAAGACTATTCACAAAACTGTCTTTTGTAGCATCTCATGGAAATGTCTTCTCTGCATACAGAGGTCACATCTTCCTTCTACTGGGGGCAGAGCCAGACAGATTGACATGGGATAGAATTTATTGGCACCAGTAGCGTGTTAAGCATACTATTCTACTTATACATATATAGTTATATATAATATATATACATATTGTTTTTACATCTATCCATTTCTCTGTCTGTATTTCCATCTATATATACCAGGCATTCAGTGCTTTAAAAAAGTTAACTGCTTGAAACATCACAACCTGATAGCCTAGTTTATTGTTATTATTATTATTATCTGCATTTTACAGATGAGGCAGTGAAGATACTTCTAGGCTACACGATTTGCTCAAGTTCACATAGTTTGTAATAGGGGTACGAGCTCATGCAGTCTGACTCCAAAGTCTGTACTCTAACCACTGTGCCTCAGCTCTTTGATCCCTTCAAGACAGAGCTACTCACCTTCTGCTCTGGGTGAGGCTGAGAACTTTAAGTGAGGTACTTCTGGTGTTTGACTTTTTTAAAGAACTTCATCTTTTTACAATCTATTAAAATTTTTACTATTTTATTTATCTACTTTTGGCTTTGCCACCATGCGTGGGCTTTCTCTAGCTGCTGCAAACGGAGGCTACTCTGTAGCTGCAGCGCACAGGCTTCTGACTGTGGGGGCTCCTCTTGTGGAGCACAGGCTCTAGGGAGCATAGGCTTCAGTAGTTGCAATGTGTGGCCTCCATAGTTGGGGCTCGAAGGCTTAGTTGCCCTGCGGCATGTGGAATCTTCCTGGAACAGGGATGGAACCCATGTCCCCTGCATTGGCAGTGGATTCTTTACCATTGGACCACGAAGAGAGCCCCAGTGTTTGATTTATTTTTGACAAAGGAGGCAAGAATATACAATGGAGAAAAGACAATCTCTTTAACAAGTGGTGCTGGGAAAACTGGTCAACCACTTGTAAAAGAATGAAACTAGAACACTTTCTAACACCATACACAAAAATAAACTCAAAATGGATTAAAGATCTAAACATAAGACCAGAAACTATTAAACTCCTAGAGGAAAACATAGGCCAAACGCTCTCCAACATACATCACAGCGGGATCTTCTATGACCCACCTCCCAGAATATTGGAAATAAAAGCAAAAATAAGCAAATGGGACCTAATTAAAATTAAAAGCTTCTGCACAACAAAGGAAACTATAAGCAAGGTGAAAAGACAGCCTTCAGAATGGGAGAAAATAATAGCAAATGAAGCAACTGACAAAGAACTAATCTCAAAAATATACAAGCAACTCCTGCAGCTCAATTCCAGAAAAATAAACGACCCAATCAAAAAATGGGCCAAAGAACTAAATAGACATTTCTCCAAAGAAGACATACAGATGGCTAACAAATACATGAAAAGATGCTCAACGTCACTCATTATCAGAGAAATGCAAATCAAAACCACAATTAGGCACCATTTCACGCCAGTCAGAATGGCTATGATCCAACAGTTTACAAGCAATAAATGCTGGAGAGGATGTGGAGAAAAGGGAACCCTCTTACACTGTTGGTGGGAATGCAAACTAGCACAGCCACTATGGAGAACAGTGTGGAGATTCCTTAAAAAACTGGAAATAGAACTGCCATACGACCCAGCAATCCCACTGCTGGGCATACACACCAAGGAAACCAGAATTGAAAGAGACACGTGTACTCCAATGTTCATCACAGCACTGTTTATAATAGCCAGGACATGGAAGCAACATAGATGTCCATCAACAGATGAATGGATAAGAAAGCTTTGGTACATACACACAATGGAGTATTACTCAGCCATTAAAAAGAACACATTTGAATCCATTCTAATGAGGTGGATGAAACTGGAGACTATTATACAGAGTGAAGTAAGCCAGAAAGAAAAACACCAATACAGTATACTAACGCATATATACGGAATTTAGAAAGATGGTGATGACAACCCTGTATGCGAGACAGCAAAAGAGACACAGATGTATAGAACAGCCTTTTGGACTCTGTGGGAGAGGGAGGTAGGGGATGATTTGGGAGAATGGCATTAAAACATGTATAATACCATATAAAAAAACACAAAATTAATTTAAAAATATGTCACATTAAAAAAAAAGAAATGTTCATGTGTTGTGTTTAAAGGCTAGAGTTCTCACTATTCATTAATATATAATCATGACTCCCTTCTCATTTCTTCTGTAACCTATCCTGTTCAAGTTTCTTCTGGCCACAGAGGAAAAAGTCCCAAGTCCAACTCCTAGTTTTAGATTTGAATGATTCTCAGAATCCCTCAAGTTTTTATTTTATAGCCCACAAATGTTTTCTCCAAAGTATTTTTGTGAATGAGACTCCTTTCCCTTTTTGTACTCTGGGAAGTTTCAAGGGGTCTGTAAATGCCTGGAGTGATTTATGTATTTCTGGGGAAAAGGCCAATGATATAAGATCTATTATCAGAGTGATTTTTAGATCTTAATACATGAAGACTGCATGATAAATGATTTAAAATATGATCAATATGCTTGTTTGTAGTCACTACAACTGAAGACAAGGGCAGGTATAGACCATTTAGTTAAGCAATTCTATTTTCAGGTCTAGGCACACAGTGTTCTTAGTAAGCAACAAATGTCCACAGAACACTCTAGACTATTTTCCCAAATTATATTTTTATGCAACACTATATTTTCCAAGATATTTTACATATCCTCTACACACACACACCTACTCACCCCTCCCCCCACCACACACACACCAATTCTATCATCAGCAGAAGAGAAAAGTCCTACCATATTCTCCTCTCAGAATTTACAACTAAAGTCTCTGAAAAATCTTATACAGTGGAAACCAATCTAACTATTTAGTTTAGCATTCTTCTAAAGAACTTGATTTATAGAGGCCTTTTTGTATAAAATAATATGAAATATTTCTTTTTAGCTAGAATTACATGTAAGGATTTGTGATATGTATTTTATAACATATATATAATTTATGCTAGTATATTTCAAAATTGTGTTTACTATTGTCATGATGATAGTATTGGTTTGGCCAAAAGATTCTTTCATGATTTTCCATAAAACGTGACAGAAAAACTCAAAAGAATTTTTTGGCCAACCTAATATTTGAACCAGGTGATAGGAACACTGTTATCTCTACCACTATTCAAGATAAAAGGTATCTGTGAATATATGATCAGCAGGAGAACAGTGGCATTTCCCTTCACCTATGTTTAATTGCTGATCAGGCAGAAGTGGGCACTTTTCAGCTGCTATATGCAACAGCTGTGCAATCACTCATTTTAATTGAATCATTTCTGAAAAGTGTCCTTAGAAAAATCACATAAAGCCCACTTGAATTTTTTCTGTAGATCAGGTCCATTGTGATGAATGGTGTGCTCATACATTCAGTTGTTCCTTATCTAATTTACAGGATAAGGAAATTCATTCATCAGCACAAAAATTACATAGGACAGCAAACTAGGCTGAAAAAAAAATGAGGTTTTTATCATCCTTACATTATTTCTAGATGTTGGAGGGATTTATTTTTTTCAGTGTCCTTTCATTGCTACATTTTGTTTGTTTGTTCGCATCTGTCTCCTCAGAATAATTTTGGAAAAGCTGAGCACCACCATAAAATACTGTTGCTTGACTCTCTTTTTGGCTTCACGTGGCTCAAAACTCTGCCTTGCCGAGTCACTGTGAGGGGAAAACCTGTTTTCACACCCTGCCTAGAATCTGTTCCATTTGAATAGATAACCATTCAGCTGTAGCCAGCAGCTGCTGCCTAATGCAGTTCCTAAACCTAAAGCAGATTCCTAAGGGACTTACAGAGTCATCCAAGTGTCTGTCTTGGTGGAACATGTGAGAACTGTTCAGAAGACTGGAGCGTATACTGAGGTGGCACATTGCCTCTCCTTTACTTATGAGAGTGGCCCCGAATCATTGCACATATTTTATTGTTCAGATGAGGCTGACATCATTCATCTTAGTTCTCAGCATCAGTTCATGGAGAGTGAAAGCAGCCCACAGCTGTGCATCCACTTTTCTCTTGTGGCTCAGAGTTTCTAGCACAGTGATATTCCGTCTTTTAGCATTATCATCACTTTTTTCACACAGAAAGTCTTGCATGAACTATAAAGCTGGTTGTAAACAGAATTGCACTTGGCAGAGAGGCTTGGACACCAGAACCAACCTATTCACCCTCTAGTATCTCTCGATGGAATTCCAAAATTCTGAGAAGGAAAAAAACTTAGAAAATGGGGAACCTAGAATATTTCACTGGGACTTCCCTGGTGGCTCAGACAGTTAAGCGTCTGTCTACAATGCGGGAGACCAGGGTTCGATCCCTGGGTCGGGAAGATCCCCTGGAGAAGGAAATGACAATCCACTCCAGTACTGTTGCCTGGAAAATCATTTCACTACCTGAAAACAAAATTCCATTCTATCCTTTTCTTTTTCTTAAATTTATTTTTTAATTGGGCGAAAACTGCTTTACAAAACTGCCATACTACAAAGTGAATGAGACATAATTATACAAATATCTCCTTCCTCTTGAGCCTCGCTCCTCTCCCCATTAATAAAATTGTATTCTCAGCAAGTATGGCAGAATGAAAACTTATTTGAAATATCCTAACCATAAGGAGATATCAAATAATGGCAATGTTCCTTGTTGGTGTACTTTAAGAAGTGGAAAAATATTTGAGAGCAATCCAAGAAGTGAGAATATGAACTTACACACAAAAGGATGAAAAAACACATATCAAAAGAAATATAATGAAAAATAATATTTATTTGTGCTCCAAAGGTTTAAGAAATTGCATGCACATAGATGGATATGTATGTATATAATATAATATAATAAGGAAAGCTATAAAAGTTGAATATTGATTAAATAATATATATATATATATATTACTAATGAGTAAAGATCAAAATAAATAAATTGGAATACTATAAAGTAAATTTTAAAACTAACATTTACACAGGCAAAAAAAGAGATACTAAATTAAAAAAAATAGTTTTGTGTAAAAGTTCTACAAGTATTAATAATAATAACACTCATAAACAGACTAAACTTTTTTAGTTTTTAAAAATCTAGCTATATGTTGATTTCAGACACATACATGAAGTAAAGTAGCAAAGAGTTATTGAAAGTAAAAATATGGCAAAAACTGTGCTAATATTCAAAAAGAAAAAAAGCACTTGGTTGATTATGTCATATGTGACAAAATTTTAAAAATAAGACAATTTTAGAAAGAGAAAGTCATTAGATAATAATAAAAAATTATTTTCTTGAGGCAAAACATGTGCTTGCACAGGCACACACACACACTAATTTATATACCTAATTACCTGATTCGATTTATCTACTCACCAATGTAGGTCAGTTCAGTTGATCAGTCTTATACGACTATTTGCAACCCTGTGGACTGCAGCACTCCAGGCCTCCCTGTCCATCACCAACTCCCGGAGTTTACTCAAACTCATGTCCATTGAGTCTGTGATGCCATCCAACCATCTCATCCTCTGTCATCCCCTTCTCCTCCTGCCTTTAATTTTTTTCAGCATCAAGGTCTTTTCTAATGAGTAGGTTCATCAGATCAGGTGGCCAAAATATTGGAGTTTCAGCTTCAGCATCAGTCCTTCCAGTGGATATTCAGGACTAATTTCCTTTAGGATGGACTGGTTGGATCTCCTTGTAGTCCAAAGAACTCTCAAAGTCTTCTCCAACACCACAGTTCAAAAGCATCAATTTTTCGGTGCTGTTTTCTTTATCATCCAACTCTCACATCCATACATGACTACTGGAAAAACCAGAACTTTGACTAGACAGACTTTAGTTGGCAAAGTAATGTCTCTGATTTTCAATATACTGTCTAGGTTGGTCATAACTTTTCTTCCAAGGAGCAAGTGTCTTTTGATTTCACGGCTGCAGTCACCATCTGTAGTGATTTTGGAGCCCCCAGAAATAAAGTCTCTCATTGTTTCCATTGTTTCCCCATCTAATTGCCATGAAGTGATGGGACCACATGCCATGATCTTAGTTTTCTGAATGTTGAGTTTTAAGTCAACTTTTTCACTCTCCTCTTTCACTTTCATCAAGAGGCTCTTTAGTTCTTCACTTTCTGCCTTAAGGGTGGAGTCATCTGCATTTCTGACGTTATTGATATTTCTCCTGGCAATCTTGATTCCAGCTTGTGCTTCATCCAGCCCAGCATTTCTCATGATATACTCTGCATATAAATTAAATAAGCAGGAAGACAACATACAACCTTGATGTACTCCTTTCCCTATTTGGATCCAGGCTGTTGTCCTATGTCCAATTCTAACTGTTTCTTCCTGACCTGCATACAGATTTCTCAGGAGGCAGGTCAGGTGGTCTGGTATTCCTATCTCTTTCAGAATTTTCCACAGTTTATTGTGATCCACACAGTCAAAGGCTTTGGCATAGTCAATAAAACAGAAATAGATGTTTTTCCGGAACTCTCTTGTTTTTAAGATGATATGACGGTTGTTGGCAATTTGATCTCTGGTTCCTCTGCCTTTTCTAAAACCAGCTTGAACATCTGGAAGTTCACAGTTCACATACTGTTGAAGCTTAGCTTGGAGAATTTTGAACATTACTTTGCTAGCCTGTGAGATGAGTGGAATTGTGCGGTAGTTTGAGCATTCTTTGGCATTGCCTTTCTTTGAGATTGGAATGAAAACTGACCTTTTCCAGTCCTGTGGCCACTGCTCAGTTTTCCAAATTTGCTGGCATATTGAGTGCAGCACTTTCACAGCATCATCTTTTAGGATTTTAAATAGCTCAACTGGAATTTTATCACCTCCACTAGCTTTGTTTGTAGTGATGCTTTCTAAGGCCCACTTGACTTCACATTCCAGGATGTCTGGCTTTAGGTGAGTGATCACACCATCATGATTATCTGGTTTATGAAGATCTTTTTTGTATAGTTCTTCTGTGTATTCTTGCCCCCTCTTCTTTATATCTTTTGTTTCTTTTAGGGCCATACCATTTCTATCCTTTATTGAGCTCATCCTTGTGTGAAATGTTCTCTTGGTATCTCTAATTTTCTTGAAGAGATCTCTAGTCTTTCCCATTCTATTGTTTTCCTCTATTTCTTTGCATTGATCACTGAGGAAAGCTTTCTTACCTCTCCTTGCTCTTCTTTGGAACTCTGCATTCAAATGTGTATTTAGTAACACATACTAAAAACTCAAGAAACTTCAACTGCTACTATCATTTTGCTACCATTAGTGAAGAAATAATTCAAATATCTAAGAAGAGAGGATCTATAATATAAATTATTGTTGTATAAAGTAGATCAATAAAACAATAGAAAAGTGAGAGGTAGTCTTTATATAAAGAAAATATATTTGATATTCAAATACTTAAATATGTAAATTCTGTATAACAAATAAATAGAAGTATTTGAAACAATATGCACTAAAACAATTAAGAAAACATTTTTTACTTACTTTATAAGCCAACAAAATACAAAAATAAAACAAAAAAAAATATTTCTAGTGAGCATACATTAAGATTGTACTTCCATGCATATTTAATACAGGTGGAAAATTGGTACAAACTATATAGAAAACAATAAATATTTGTCAGTGGTCTAGTTCTTCAACTACATTTACAATATGAATAGCATGTGCATACATTGAAAAAGGGAAGAATTTCTTTTAATAGAGTTTTTCATAGCAAAATTCATGAACAAAAATTGGCAAAAGTAGGGCAGTTTTCAGTAAATCTCTGTATTAGCTATTATTAAGTTATTAATAAAATATATTTTCTAAATATATCTAAGAATTAGAAATCACTTATAATGACAAAAATTCCAGGATATTAAGCTGACTAAAACCTTAGACAGATATAGGAATAGATATAATATAGACAATGGACTTCCCTGGTGGGTGGCTCAATGGTAAAGAATCTGCCTGCAATGCAGGAGATACAGGAGATGGGGATTTGATCACTGGGTTCAAAGGATCCCCTGGAGGAGGAAATGGCAGCCAATTCCAGTATTCTTGCTGGGAAATCCCATAGACAGAGGAGCCTAACAGGTTACAGTCTGTCCATAGGGTCACAAAGAGTCAGGCATGAGAATGACTGAGCACACACTCTCATATAATATAGACAAATTATAAAAACCAGGTCCAAATATTGACTGTGATAAATAACTTCAGAAAAAGCAGAGACATTACTTTGCAAACAAAGGTTCATCTAGTCAAGGCTATGGTTTTTCCAGTGGTCATGTATGGATGTAAGAGTTGGACTATAAAGAAAGCTGAGCACAGAAGAATTGATGCTTTTGAACTGTGGTGTTGGAGAAGACTCTTGAGAATCCCTTGGACTGCAAGGAGATCCAACCAGTTCATCCTAAAGATCAGTCCTGGGTGTTCATTGGAAGGATTGATGCTGAAGCTGAAACTCCAATACTTTGGCCACCTCACGTGAAGAACTGACTCTTTGGAAAAGACCCTGATGCTGGGAGGGATTGGGGGCAGGAGAAGAAGGGGATGACAGAGGATGAGATGTCTGGATGGCATCACCAACTCGATGGACATGAGTTCGGGTAAACTCCGGGAAATGTTGATGGACAGGGAGGCCTGGCGTGCTGCAATTCATGGGGTCGCAAAGAGTCGGACAGGACTAAGTGACTGAACTGAACTGAACTGAACTGAATAACTTCAGAATGATGAAATTCATAGTTTTTTTCTTTATATTATCTCCATTGTTATTTATATAAATGAAATTATATTAAATAAAAAGGTAATCTTATGTGTTTTATCATGCTTGATATATATTTTCATTAAAACAGTAACCATGAAGATATTAATGAGTAAAACTTAATGATCTCACTAAATATTTTTACTTCAATTTACAATTTCAACTTTATATGTATCTATTTGAATGCTGTAACATTCTGCTACTTTTGTCTGATCTTTTTGCTTAGTACTCAGAATCTTGAATAGTTTTGCACAACACTGATCTTTATACAGCTATATTCAGCTGAAGAAGCTGAACGGTTCTATGAAAACCTACAAGACTTTTTAGAACTAACACCCAAAAAAGATGTCCTTTTCATTATAGGGGACTGGAATGCAAAAGTAGGAAGTCAAGAAACACCTGGAGTAATGGGCAAATTTGGCCTTGGAATACGGAATGAAGCAGGGCAAAGACTAATAGAGTTTTGCCAAGAAAATGCACTGGTCATAACAAACACCCTCTTCCAACAACACAAGAGAAGACTCTACACATGGACATCACCAGATGGTCAACACCGAAATCAGATTGATTATATTCTTTGCAGCCAAAGATGGAGAAGCTCTATACAGTCAGCAAAAACAAGACCAGGAGCTGACTGTGGCTCAGACCATGAACTCCTTATTGCCAAATCCAGACTTAAATTGAAGAAAGTAGGGAAAACCACTAGATCATTCAAGTATGACCTAAATCAAATCCCTTATGATTATACAGTGGAAGTGAGAAATAGATTTAAGGGCCTAGATCTGATAGATAGAGTGCTTGATGAACTATGGAATGAGGTTCGTGACATTGTACAGGAGACAGGGATCAAGACCATCCCCATGGAAAAGAAATGCAAAAAAGCAAAATGGCTGTCTGGGGAGGCCTTGCAAAGAGCTGTGAAAAGAAGAGAGGCAAAAAGCAAAGGAGAAAAGAAAAGATATAAACATGTGAATGCAGAGTTCCAAAGAATAGCAAGAAGAGATAAGAAAGCCTTCTTCAGCAATCAATGCAAAGAAATAGAGGAAAACAACAGAATGGGAAAGACTAGGGATCTCTTCAAGAAAATCAGAGATACCAAAGGAACATTTCATGCAAATATAGACTCGATAAAGGACAGAAATGGTATGGACCTAACAGAAGCAGAAGATATTAAGAAGAGATAGCAAGAATACACAGAAGAACTGTACAAAAAAGATCTTCAAGACCCAGATAATCATGATGGTGTGATCACTGACCTACAGCCAGACATCCTGGAATGTGAAGTCAAGTGGGCCTTAGAAAGCATCACTACAAACAAAGCTAGTGGAGATTATAGAGTTCCAGTTGAGCTATTTCAAATCCTGAAAGATGATGCTGTGAAAGTGCTGCACTCAATATGCCAGCAAATTTGGAAGACTCAGCAGTGGCCACAGGACTGGAAAAGGTCAGTTTTCATTCCAATTCCAAAGAAGGCAATGCCAAAGAGTGCTCAAACTACCACACCATTGCACTCATCTCACACACTAGTAAAGTAATGATCAAAATTCTCCAAGCCAGGCTTCAGCAATATGTAAACCGTGAACTTCCTGATGTTCAAGCTGGTTTTAGAAAAGGCAGAGGAACCAGAGATCAAATTGCCAACATCCGCTGGATCATGGAAAAAGCAAGAGAGTTCCAGAAAAACTTCTATTTCTGCTTTATTGACTATGCCAAAGCCTTTGACTGTGTGGATCACAATAAACTGTGGAAAATTCTGAAAGAGATGGGAATACCAGACCACCTGATCTGCCTCGTGAGAAATCTGTATGCAGGTCAGGAAGCAACAGTTAGAACTGGACATGGAACAACAGACTGGTTCCAAATAGGAAAAGGAGTACATCAAGGCTGTATATTGTCACCCTGTTTATTTAACTTACATACAGAGTACATTATGAGAAACGCTGGACTGGAAGAAGCACAAGCTGGAATCAAGATTGCCGGGAGAAATATCAATAACCTCAGATATGCAGATGACACCACCCTTATGGCAGAAATTGTAGAGGAACTAAAAAGCCTCTTGATGAAAGTGAAAGTGGAGAGTGAAAAAGTTGGCTTAAAGCTCAACATTCAGAAAACCAAGATCATGGCATCTGGTCCCATCACTTCATGGGAAATAGATGGGGAAACAGTGGAACCAGTGTCAGACTTTATTTTGGGGGGCTCCAAAATCACTGCAGATGGTGACTGCAGCCATGAAATTAAAAGACACTTACTCCTTGGAAGAAAAGTTATGACCAATCTAGATAGCATATTCAAAAGCAGAGACATTACTTTGCCAACAATGGTCCGTCTCGTCAAGGCTATGGTTTTTCCTGTGGCCATGTATGGATGTGAGAGTTGGACTGTGAAGAAGGCTGAGCACTGAAGAACTGATGCTTTTGAACTGTGGTGTTGGAGAAGACTCTTGAGAGTCCGTTGGACTACAAGGAGATCCAACCAGTCCATTCTGAAGATCAACCCTGGGATTTCTTTGGAAGGAATGATGCTAAAGCTGAAACTCCAGTACTTTGGCTACCTCATGGGAAGAGTTGACTCATTGGAAAAGACTCTGATGCTGGGAGGGATTGGGGGCAGGAGGAGAAGGGGATGACAGAGGATGGCATGGCTGGATGGCATCACTGACTCGATGGATGTGAGTCTGAGTGAACTCCAGGAATTGGTGATGGTCAGGAGACCTGGTGTGCTGCAATTCATGGGGTCACAAAGATTCGGACAGGACTGAGTGACTGATCTGATATGATCTTTATACATTGATAAAAAAGAAAATTGAGGTTGATATCAGTTAGAATACTTGAATAGTACTTTGTCTTGATATTTGATGGGTATTTTCTATGCTAAGTCAATCTTGACGAAAAAAAAATATCCTGCAGCTCATTTTTTAACAATACATAGCAAATTATTTCTTAAGAATTTCACGATGATTAAAGATTACTCAGTGTTTCCCAGATCATCAGAACATCATCTGAAAATCATTGCAGCCATCTGTTCCCAATCACAAGAGATGTGAGAGAACAGTTAGTAAGGATACATTAAACACCCCAGGCTGTAACAAGAAAATATGTCTATGTAATTGGAAGAAGATTTATTTCATTGACCTAAAAGCTAGCCTATTTTTATCTACAATATATCCTATGACTCCTTGTATCAACTTATTTGGCGTAAGTTGGACTGTGATAGATACAACCTCCCAAGCTGAAAGATTTGTAGTAAACAGGTTATTTCTTCTTGAGCCACTTCAGTCAGGTCTTTACTTCAGGATCTATGTTGATGAAGCAGTGCTCATTCTGGACATTGCTGGTCTTGTGATAAAGAGAAAAGAATGAGAGCATGAACCAAGAGCTGGCTTTTGCAGTTTCTCCTCAAAATTGGCATTTAGTATTTTTATTCACTTTTCATTTGCCAGATATAGATAAACAGCCATTCTCAGTTCAACAGCCATAGCAATAAGGAGAGGGTGTAGTCTTCCCCCAGAATGTATCACAAGTCACAAGGTCAGACATGGTTTTAATGAAGTAGGGAAAAAAACAACCATAGTTTGAACTATATTGTAATGTATTCACCCTCTGAAAAGCTAAATCTTTTATAATGTTTTGCATTGAAGATTAAAACAATATTTATTTAAAGCCTGCTATGTTCTTGGAAGGTATAGTACTGAAGACTTGAATTATACAGATACATAACTGCTCTTATAGAGCTCACAGATAGTCAACAGGGAAGCATATGTGAATATATTAATAACATACAGTCAGATAGTAGTCTAAGTCATGACCCAAAACACGGGTTGACAAATATTTTCTTAAATGGCCCAATAGTAAAGGTTTTAGGTTTTGTGGACCCTTTTGTCTCTGTTGCAACGATACTACTCTGATTTTATGGCATAAAAGCAGTCATACGTAAACAAATAGGATAGCTCTGTTTTAATGAATCTGTATTTACTAACACAGGCAGCTAAATTGGGAGCTACAGTATGCCAGTACCTGGAAGAGAGAATAAGTGGAGGTGAGTAGTTTCTATAGATGGGACTATCAGGGAAGACCTTTCAGAGGATGTGAGTGTGAATGCTAAGGGGCCAAGCTTGTGAATACGAGGATTGAAGTATGTGGGCAAGGGGTGCATCCTATGCAAAGGCCCTGGGTTGGGGGAAAAAATCAGTGTTTTGAAGAACAGAGAAAACGCCAATGTTGCTAGAATACAGTGTACTATAGTTTGTGGTTATGAGCTAAGATAGGTGCAGACTATATCAAGTTTCATAAGCCATGTAAGGAATTTGGATTTTATCTGAGGTGGAACTAGAAGTCACTAGAGTCTTTGAAACATGGAAATAGCACAATTGGACTGGCTCTGAAAAATGGTCTTTCACGCTGTTATTTAGGAAAGGACTGAAGGAGGGCAGGAGCAGAAGCAGGAAGGTTATCATAGTTATCCAGGAGGAAAGTAATGTTGGTTTAGACTAGCCATGGAGATGGAAAGAATTGGGCAGATTCAACACATTTGAAGGTGGAGAAACTGAACTGTCTGAGAGTAGTAAAGAGAGACATGGAGGACTCTGAAGTTGTGAGTTTGAGCACATGAGTAGGGGGTGGCATCTCTTGACATTTCCTACTCATACAAAATAAATGTGAAAGTTTAATTATCTGGAGATTTTAAGCAAAGAGAAAACTTCTATTCAAAATATGGTCATGATATATTCTATGACTGCTTCAATTTTCTATTTGATTTTACCTTTTTGTAAGTAAAGATTGAATTCTTTTAGCTCAGTGAATTTTCTTCAATCAGCAAAGTTTGGTTCTCTTATTTCAGAAACTAATAGGTACCCAAGACAGACAAAACTGTATTTTTAATGTACTCTCCAATCAATATGTACATATAAGTTCCAAAAAATCCTAGAAGCTAGTGCTTTTGCCATATTTTCCTGAAGAGTAGGCATGTATGCATTTATTCAATAAATTATGCATTGAAGATACCATATATGCTGGAAATACAGTGGTTCAAAGCCCATACATGGACTTTATGTTGGGAGTGGTAGACAGTGTTTAATTCAATGAATAAATCAATAGGTAAGTGTAATTAACATTTACTGAGAAATTAATATGTCTCAGTAACAGCTCTTATTTCTGAATTTTACTGCTTCATATATGCCCCTCATTCAAATCTATTATACATTTTCTACATGCATTTGTTTTTTGTACCCCATCTTTTATTATCTTTATGTTAGATTACAGAGTGGGGAGGGGTGTAAAATCAGTAACATCTTTGAACTTGATCACACTTCCTCAAATGGATGGAACTTTGACCCTAACTGACAAGAGTGTATTGATTGAAAAACTTCATGCTGCAGAAAATAAAAATATACAATTCACAAAGTTATATGCTTAATTCAGTTTCATTATATTGCCATAGTCAGTTGTTTTCCCACTTTAACATGTCTGCAGGGAAAACAGGTAATTAAATAACTTTTCCACTCAAATGGCCACTTTATCAGCTTAATAATTTCTCCCTTTCCAAAGTAATTTGTTGTTACAATTATTGACAGATTATATGACAAGCACACAGATAGATACTTTGATTATTTTCATTACAATTATCATATGATAATATTTTTAAAAATGAAAGAAAGTATGAAAGTTGAGAGTCTCGAGGCTTAATTTATGATTGTGAATAGAAAGCCTTTCAGAGAGGAGAAATTTGTGTGTGTGTGTGTGTTTCTATTTTAGTTAAAAGAAATCAAGTAGAGAATGTTGAGGAGGCTGAAATTTGAATTGAGACTGAGCAGAATGAAAGTGGAAACCTAAAGCCTTCTCTTGTACTGACATGCTGCTGCTGCTGCTGCTAAGTCGCTTCAGTCATGTCCGACTCTGTGCGACCCCATAGACGGCAGCCCACCAGGCTCCCCCGTCCCTGGGATTCTCCAGACAAGAACACTGGAGTGGGCTGCCATTTTCTTCTCCAATGCATGAAAGTGGGAAGTGAAAGTGAAGTCGCTCAGTCGTGTCCAACTCTTAGCGACACCATGGTCTGCAGCCTACCAGGCTCCTCCATCCATGGGATTTTTCCAGGCAAGACTACTGGAGTGGGGTGCCATTGCCTTCTCCAACTGACATGCTATCATTGGTAAATATGAACTTCAGGTGAATAATATCTGAAACCTTTTATTTCTTTGTCTTTTTATTGCCTATTCTAATCTTTCTATCCATATACACTTATTACATTTTTTATATCTCATTTACTTTGACTTGTATTGCATTTAAACATAGATTATAGCCTCACTTTTTCTCTAAAACAAGACCACAGAAAACCAGTGTTCTGTGGGTACTAGCCCACTACCCACCACTTTAACTTATTAGCATAGGAAAATTCCCTGACAATTTATACTGCCTACCAATTAATTATAACAACCATAGGAAGAAGTAAAATAGACTCTGGCAGAAAAATGTTGATGTGCTGAAATAAATAATTGATATATATATATATTGTTGTTGTTCCGGAGAAGGCAGTGGCACCCCATTCCAGTACTCTTGCTTGGAAAATCCCATGGACGGAGGAGCCTGGTAGGCTGCAATCCATGGGGTCGCTAAGAGTTAGACACGACTGAGCGACTTCACTTTCACCTTTCACTTTCATGCATTGGAGAAGGAAATGGCAACCCACTCCAGTGTTCTTGTCTGGAGAATCCCAGGGACGGGGGAGCCTGGTGGGCTGCCATCTCTGGGGTCGCACAGAGTCGGACATGACTGAAGCGACTTAGCAGTAGCAGCAGCAGCAGTTGTTGTTCAGTTGCTACGTCATGTCTGACTGTTTGCAATCCCATGGACTGTAGCACATTGGTCTAATAGAAGTTACACCAGAGAAAACTGAGCTGATCAATGTGCACATAAGGTCATTTGATCATTTTGGAAATTAGTTAGAATCTTTTGAATTATTATTTTTACATTATATTTAAAATTAATTTTCACCTGAAGAGAACAATGCAGTTCCCTTATGTAATATAGTTTTATTTCTTTTTTTCATTTTCAGGAATTTTGTTTTATTCTATTTATGAGGACTTTCTTAACCAGGAATAGTTTTAGAGAACTGCATCTCCCTCCCTGAAACACCTACTCACACTATGAGTACCTTCCTTTGATACTAAATCAAGTCAGCATTTGATTAGCACTTTATTTTCTGACCCCAGTCAAAGAATATTTATGAAGGCAATACACTTCTTAATTTTCATTCCCTATCATTCTCTGTTTATTTATTTTCCCTCACACAATCCTGCTTGTTTCTTCCTCATACCCTGTACAGTGTTCAGGTTCCAATAATTCTTATCTTTAAATATTTACTAGTTAATTACAGGATTCTTCTGAATCTAAAAATTTTCTTCAAATACTAACTGAAGTAAGTAGCAGAGCATGAGGCACCTAATACATAAAAAATAGATTGCAGTACTAACAGATGTGTAATTTTTAAATATTTCTATTTATGTATCATTAATAAATAATCAGGAAATTTTTTAAAACACAAAGATTCAGTGTGTTTTTTTCTTTTGAAGGGACAATTTCTTATCTTCTCTCATTAGTTTATACTAAATAGTCTAATTCCTCTCCATAGGAAATGATTTTTTTTTTTTTGAGTTTGGAATGAATTAAGTGGTAATATGTCAACATTTGTTTAACTACTTCCAATGAAACATGGAATAAAATGTTCAGCTCAGTTCAGTCGCTCAGTCGTGTCCGACTCTTTGCAACCCCATGAATCCCAGCACGCCGGGCCTCCCTGTCCATCACCAGTTCCTGGAGTTCACTAAGACTCATGTCCATCAAGTCACTGATGTCATCCAGCCATCTCATCCTCTGTCGTCCCCTTCTCCTCCTGCCCCCAATCCCCCCCAGCATGAGTCTTTTCCAATGAGTCAACTCTTCGCATGAGGTGGCCAAAGTACTGGAGTTTCAGCTTTAGCATCATTCCTTCCAAAGAAATCCCAGGGCTGATCTTCTTCAGAATGGACTGGTTGGATCTCCTTGCAGTCCAAGGAACTCTCAAGAGTCTTCTCCAACACCACAGTTCAAAAGCATCAATTCTTTGGCACTCGGCCTTCTTCACAGTCCAACTCTCACATCCATACATGACCACTGGAAAAACCATAGCCTTGACTAGATGGACCTTTGTTGGCAAAGTAATGTCTCTGCTTTTGAATATGCTATCTAGGTTGGTCATAACTTTCCTTCCAAGGAGTAAGCGTCTTTTAATTTCATGGCTTGCAGTCACCATCTGCAGTGATTTTGGAGCCCCCCAAAATAAAGTCAGCCACTGTTTCCACTGTTTCCCCATCTATTTCCCATGAAGTGATGGGACCGGATGCCATGATCTTCATTTTCTGAATGTTGAGCTTTAAGCCAACTTTTTCACTCTCCACTTTCACTTTCATCAAGAGGCTTTTTAGTTTCTCTTCACTTTCTGCCATAAGGGTGGTGTCATCTACATATCTGAGGTTATTGATATTTCTCCCAGAAATCTTGATTCCAGCTTGTGTTTCTTCCAGTCCAGCGTTTCTCATAATGTACTCTGCATATAAGTTAAATAAGCAGGGTGACAATATACAGCCTTCACATACTCCTTTTCCTATTTGGAACCAGTCTGTTGTTCCATGTCCAGTTCTAACTGTTGCTTCTTGACCTGCATACATATTTCTCAAGAGGCAGGTCAGAATGCCTATTATGAGCCAGAGTTTTTTAATATATCATTTCATTTACTACACAGAAAAAAACTTTACTAGGCACTTAATATCTGAGGTTCAGAGTTTAATGAACTTGTTCAACATTATATTGTAGATAGTGGATGAAAGTGGAAATTCATTTTAGGTCCATTTGTCTATGGTAGATTTTTCCTTTTTTAAATTCATAATTCTTCCCTGTAAGAGGCTTGATTATTATTAAACCTTATTATTTAGTTTCCTCCAAGTTGGAGCTTTGGAATTAATTTTTCCAAAGGTACTTTTGAGTGAAGTGAAGTCGCTCAGTCGTGTCTGACTCTTTGCGACCCCATGGACTGTAGCCTATCAGGCTCCCCCGTCCATGGGATTTTCCAGGCAAGAGTGCTGGAGTGTATTGCCATTTCCTTCTCCAGGGGATCTTCCTGATCCAGGAATTGAACCCGGGTATCTTGCATTGCAGGCAGAGGCTTTACCGTCTGAGCCACCAAGGACTATCTCAGTATTTTGGTCATAACTCAATTGAAATGACCTTAGCAGACTACCTCATCTAATTTACAGTGAATGCCCTCTACCCAATAACTTTTTTTTGTTTGTTTTCTGCTTGTTATTATTATTATTATTGTCATTATTTTGCCTGTTTGTTTTGGGGCTTCCCTGCTAGCTCAGTTGGTAAAGAATCCATCTGCAATTCAGGAGACCCTGGTTCGATTCCTGGTTGGGAAAATCTGCTGGAGAAGGGTTAGGCTACTCACTCCAGTATTCTTGGGCTTCCCTGGTGGCTCAGCTAGTTAAGAATTGACCTGCAATGAGGGAGACCTTGGTTTGATCCCTGGGTTGAGAAGATTCCCTGGCGAAGGGAATGGCCACCCACTCCAGTTCTGGCCTGGAGAATTCCATGGATTATGTAGAGTCACAAAGAGTCTGGACACCACTGAGCAACTTTCACTTTCACTTTTTGTTTGTTTTCATTTTTTGTTGCTTGAATTAGAAAGCTTGATGCCTCGTTATATCTTTTTGATGGATTGTCTCTTTTATTTAATGTCCATGTCTCAACTATTTTTCACTTAAAATCTATTTTGTCTGATATAAGTATACCTACCTCTGATATCTTTTGATTACCAAAAGAGCTTCATTAGTTTCCTGTGAATGGGCATCATGTTCACTTGCTTCTTCATGATTTTTGATTCCTTCTATTGGTATCTGCATCTTGGCATCCAGTCCCATCACTTCATGGGAAATACATGGGGAAACAGTGGAAACAGTGTCAGACTTTATTTTTCTGGGCTCCAAAATCACTACAGATGGTGACTGCAGCCATGAAATTAAAAGACGCTTACTCCTTGGAAGGAAAGTTATGACCAACCTAGATAGCATATTCAAAAGCAGAGACATTACTTTGCCAACAAAGGTCCGTCTAGTCAAGGCTATGGTTTTTCCAGTAGTCATGTATGGATGTGAGAGTTGGACTGTAAAGAAGGCTGAGCGCCAAAGAATTGATGCTTTTGAACTGTGGTGTTGGAGAAGACTCTTGAGAGTCCCTTGGACTGCAAGGAGATCCAACCAGTCCATTCTGAAGAAGATCAGCCCTGGGATTTCTTTGGAAGGAATGATGCTAAAGATGAAACTCCAGTACTTTGGCCACCTCATGTGAAGGGTTGACTCATTGGAAAAGACCCTGATGCTGGGAGGGATTGGGGGCAGGAGGAGAAGGGGACGACAGAGGATGAGATGGCTGGATGGCATCGATGGACATGAGTCTGAGTGAACTCCGGGAATTGGTGATGGACAGGGAGGCCTGGCATGCTGGGATTCATGGGGTCACAAACAGTCGGACACAACTGAGCGACTGATCTGATCTGATCTGATCTGATTGAAATTTGCACATTTGAATGTATCTCCTATTCCAGACCTCACAGGTTCACTTCAGCAGACATGGTCCTTCACAGTCAGCTCAGCTTAGAGTTCTGGATAAGTGAGCTGGCATCATCCTTGGGCAGATGGGACTTGCTATCAGTGTCTTTATTTGGGTGGGCCTGATGCTCATGCTGTGAGGTCAAGAGCAGTGCCACTGGTTGGAAACAATTGTATAGGAGTGCTGACTGATTCCTAGCCCTAGTTTGGCTGTAGATGAGTTATGTGACTGCCTGGATGCTTTGATTATGTCTTCTCACCAGCTGGAATTGTCTATTATATTCAGCAATTGGATGGGACTGTAAATTTGCTTCCTTGCCTGGACAGGGCCATAGAAATGGCTCCATGGCCATTATGGCTCAGTGGCTGAGACCCAAATGTAGCAAAACTGCCTAGTGAGCTCCCTGGTCAGATGGAGCAGAGGATGCAAGTAAAGCAATCAAGTAAAGTTGTATCCTACAGCAGATGCTGTGATTTCAATTCAACTTAAGAATGCTTAAGTCAGGCATGGCAACTCCTAACTAAATAATAGAGGTCCATGATTTTGAAATCCTTTTATACCTGAAGGTTGTCATTATTTATATGAGACTTTAGATCACAGAATCTAATCTAGATGCAAGAATAATTTCCACTACTGCTTCCAATTGCTCCTCATTTTTGCAGGTAGCAAATAGGGATAGAATAGTATAGGTTACATATATTATCCTATTCATTGCCTCTTTTTTAAAACATTATTTTTTACAGATTTTTTGCATAACATTTTTTTATCTAACTAAAGTTGTATCTATAAAATTAAGTTATAATGAAATAATTTCTTACAGTTTAATTCAACCATGAAGTTAGATCGGAGGCAGCATTTACCTAACAGCCAGATAATTTATCATATTCCAACTTTCTTTCTGTCATCATAGTTTTACATCCATAAACCCAAGTTTATTTACTTTCATTTTGGCTATGTCTGTATCATGATTGGGTTGGCCACAGCATGATTAATTTAGAAATTTTAGTCATATGAATAAGCCATGTATTCTTATTTGATTATCTTTATCTATCTATCTGTCTATCTATTTCCGTGTGCATATTCAGTCCCTTGGTCATGTACAACTCTTTGCAATCCAGTGGACTGTAGCCTGCCAGGCTCCTCTGTCCAGAGGATTTGAAATTATTAGCACATATGCTTCTCCTGTATCTCAGTCAGTAAAGAATCTGCCTGCAATGCAGGAGACCCAGGTTCAATTCTTGGGTTGGGAAGATCCCTTGGAGAAGGAAATGGCAACCCACTACAGTTTTCTTGACTAAAGAATCCCATGGACAGAGGATCCTGGCAGTCTGCAGTCGATAGGGTCGCAAGAGTTGGACACGACTTAGTGACTAAACCACCACCATGCTCTCAATTGAACATCTTATTATTTTGCTTTTTCCTTTCCCTTGGGAAAATTTCTGTAATACAATATTGTTCTCTGGGTGAAATTTAAGGATTTATCATCAATTTACAAATTTTACTGATGCTTAAAATCCTATATTCTTTTCAAGAGACTTTTTAATGTTAGCATAAGTTATCACTTGTTAGTAATAAATTGCTTTCTCTTTTCCATTGTAATCATCTAACACATTTTGACTGCTTAATTCATATTTTAACATATAATGGGTTTTATCTATTTTTATGATAGGGTCACTAGGTCATTAGGAAAATATAATTTATTTTTTTAATAATAATGTATTTTAATTATAAAAATTTAAATATATTTCCTTAGTAGCTGGTACTAGAGGTCTAAATGGAGTTAAACATTTTTTCCTTGCTCTTACCAACTTTTCTACCAGTGACTGTTTGAATAATTAAATGTTCCTTGTTTATGATTCAATTTAATACTCTAAAGATACATGCACTGTAAACTTTTGTAAACAGAATCTACCTATGTTATGCAAATTCTAAGTACATATGGTTAATTAAAATAAACCTGATTTATCTGACAAGGAGGGAGGAAACTTGAAGCCTTTTCACATCAGCCATACTCTCTGGCAGCTTTCTGGTGTCCATTCATTGGCCTTGTAACACCTTAGAAGAATCCTTAGGATCCTTTACATATAGTTTGAAAACCACTAATAGTAGAAAGAAGGACATTGACTGAAAGTAAAATGATTCAAGTTCTTGACTAAACTTGGTACTGATTTGTTGTGTGGCTCTTAGCTTCTTCCAACTTCTATTAGCCTCAGTATTTGAGCTAGATTATTCTCATATTTATGAGGTATGTATACTTCATACATTTTCAATTAAAAACTATTTATGCCTAAACACTGATTGCAAGTCAACTGAGAGAACCAAGTGATCACTGTATTTAATTAGGAATTTGTGTTTTAAAAACCTGGAAAGATAATATAGAGTCATTTTTTCACAATATAGGTCAGCAGAAACCTTACCACATTCACTTTATAGTAATTGATACTGCTATTATTATCTGTTACTACATTAATAACTAAATGCAAACATAAAGACATATTTTCTTTAATCCTTGCCATAAACCTGGAGAAAGGCACATACTTATTTTTATTATATAAATGAGGAAATTAAAACTCAGAAAAGTTAAGTGATTTGTCCAAAATTTGTATAGACATGCATAGGATTGAATTCAGTCTTATTTTTTTCTATATTTGTCATTCTCAGCCAATTAATTTGATCTCAAAGAATGGACAAAAATAGTAACTTTTCCTAATAAGAGTAATACGAAAAATTTGCCTTAAATTATGTATTAAGCTTCAGGAATCCACCAGGAATTGTAAATATAAAACATGAATGTAATTGAACAGTTCCAGTATATCTATTTAAAAAATTGGAAAATTTTAAGGGTGGCTCTTGACTCAGGAGATTTGAATTATAATCCTAATTTCACCATTGATTATTGGTATTCTTCTAGATAAGTTACTTACTTCGTTATACCTCAGTCCTTCATTTATAAAAGAAATATGTTTTTCTAGGATATCTCCAAAGACCTTTCTAGCTCTTAAATTATAAGATCTCTTCTGCTGCTGCTAAGTTGCTTCAGTCGTGTCCGACTCTGTGCGACCCCATGGACGGCAGCCCACCAGGATCCCCCCGTCCCTGGGATTCTCCAGGCAAGAACACTTGAGTGGGTTGCCATTTCCTTCTCCAATGCATGAAAGTGAAAAGTGAAAATGAAGTCGCTCAGTCGTGTCCGACTCTTAGCGACCCCATGGACTGCAGCCCACCAGGCTCCTCCGTCCATGGGGTTTTCCAGGCAAGAGTACTGGAGTGGGTTGCCATTGCCTTCTCCAGAAATGTTTATTGGTTAATTTATATTAAGACAAAAAAATTGATGTAATATCATTACTTATTATCTAATTTAATATTTATTTTTAAATAATTTTTATAAAATTTGTCTTAAAAAAAGAATATAACTTTGTAGTTATGGATATAAATAAAAATGAATCTATATGAGATTTTACTAGCTACAAAAATTACTGAAACATTTAATATATAACATCTTAAAATTATCATTCACAATATTTTTACCTTGAAGCTCAAGTAAATTTCCATTTTAGTATATACTGCATAAGTTTAATGAGTTTTACTGTAATTATTTTATGACATTATATATGTTTATATGTGAAGAATTCTAGAAGGAACATTCTAAAAATCAAGAAATTAAAAAGTCTTATAATTCAATAGAGTATCTTTTGAAAATTTGGATCCATCCATCTATCCAGTTTTATCCAAATAGAGCTACATAAACTTTGGCTATAAAGATGTATAGTTGAGCCTTGACCCAACATATTTGGAATTCTAGTACAACCAAAGAGTTCCTCAAGGCTAGGACTGAGACTAATTTGAAATATTAGGATACTAATTTTGTGTCTTTTCCCTTTAACCTTTTAAACATATTTTGCAAAATGTTCTAATATAAATTTAAGAAAATTATGCATTAGCAAAATATAGTTTCTAAATAGTGTGACATAGATTATAACTGTGTCATTTTCTAGATTAGCTGCAAGTTTGGATCATTTTATTTAGGATAAAAAAAATGTCAACTGCCTCAAGCATATGGAAGTAGAGGAAAGATTTCTCAAATCAAAATAAATATTTTTTTCAGTTCTGTCCTCTAAAACCTCCAGTAACTCTACAGATCATATAGTAAGTATTTCCCTTTCTTTTTGTTTTCCAAAGGCTTCCTGTAGTCAAGTTTTAAAGAACCATATCTGCAGTTTAACCCAGTTCCTGCAGAAAAAACAGTTTCCTCCCAAACAATACCGGCATAGTTCCTCCAAAGGTGAAGACAATCTCCTCCTCCACTGAGTCTAAATACAGGAAAAAATTATATTCATGGTTTGGGACATATTCCATGGTTTGGGACATATTCCCAAACACCTTCTTTCCAGTCCACTAAGAGTATTTCACATAAATGTTTTAAGTTTTAGCTTTTGAACTATACTCACTAGTTGATATTGAATCAGATGACATAACCTGGATTTCTGAATTTCCATCTGCAAAAAAGAATTCAGACATACTTTAAACACATAATAAATCCTGAGTATCTGAAATCAAATGTTGAAATTGGTTCTTTTGTCCTGGTTAAACTGCTGAATAGACATTGTGCAAATACAAAGGAATTGATAGAGTAGGATAGTACTGTAGACTGAAAACTTGTCTCAGATGGCATAATGACAGCTGGAGAAGTTTAGATAAGAGAAAACGAAATGTCAGAATCCTCGTCTTAAAAGTTTGTAGTCTCCTGGCATATGCGTTTGTTGAAAGAATGGGAAACCTTGCCTTAATCCAATTGTTGAAAGGTGTTAGTTGAAAAAAAATGTGATTCAGTTCCAACTATGATGTATAAAACATTGCTATTTAAAACTGTAAGACAACAAACAGTTAGGTGATATGTATACAATTTTTTGTAGTTAAGAAATAAGAGAAAGGAACTATCTATATAGTTCCTCAAAGCAAAAGGCAATTTGTGAAAGTGTATGCAGGACTATTTTAATACTAAGAGAGAACAACACTTAAACATTTTTAAACCCAAATAATTCTATCAAGTATCAATATCATTGCAATGCCATTTTTATTGAGGCTTCTCAAAGACAGATACAGATGACTGCTGCTACACTGCCACCTGGTGATTAGGCAGGTGGGTGGGATTTGAACAAAAATCCCTAACAGAATGTCAGAGTTTGTTAATGAGTGTTCAATATGTTGAATTTCTCTAAACTAAACATATTTTGTGATAACATGAAAGATGCTTTGTATCCCATTATATGTCTTTAAGAGCATGATTCTGGTAACTTTTAAATTGTTTTATATTCAAAATTTATATGTTCTGTATTTCATATCTACAGCTAAATCTTTTATTAGTATTATTATTGTTTGTTTTTTTTTTGAGTAAAGTAAATGAGGAAACTCTTTGCAGAGAGGTTCAGGAGTTAGTGACCCATTTTGTCAATGAGAGAGGAAAGGAATGACATGACCTAAATTTCTATTTCAAATGGTGCATTTTATATTAGCAATCTTGACTTTCACTGTTGAACTACTTACTCAGTTTAGAATTACTCATTGATTTTTATAGCACTGCCTTTTCCTTTTAAAAATGATTTGGCCTAGAAAAGAATGGTTTCAACAATATGAAGTTGAGTGTCAAAGGCAACAATAATAAATAAATGAAGGGAACAAAAGATGTAAGCATCCTATGAAGTTGTAATTTTTTAATGCTATCTTTTTTAAACTGTTGAGAGTTGTAAACAATCTTAATAAGCAAATATAGGTGTTGAGACAACAAAATTGTTAGATAACTCATTTTTGGACAAACTTGTTTTATGTATCTAGTCATGTATATAGAGATTATATTTAATATCTGCATTCATTTCCCTGTTTCTATGCCCATTACTAATAAATTATAAAAGAATATAGTTAAGAATAAGGGATTCAAGAAACCATGTGAGAACTGAAATGGCAGAGCCATGCTACAAGTCATCTCTTCTTAACAGAGCTAAAGTAACTTCAGAAAGTCAAGAAATGCAAACCAGGGACCCTTCTTGTCAGTTTTTTAATATACATAGCATATTCTTAGTGACTATGTTTCTCATAGTCATAAACAATGAGAAAATAGTTAACCACTAATGTGGACTTCCAGGTGATTTAGATCATATTTTCAGACCACTATACAAATTGTCATGCATCCAAGCTTTATAAGAGATGAATTTACTTAAACCACCTTCAAGTGTACATGATCAAAGAAACCCCACACTGCTGATAAAGCTTTGAAGTTATAAATACAGGCATGTTGAATAGGTTTTCAGATTCGTATGCCATTTTGTAGCTTCACTATATTCATAAAAGGCTAAACATGCGCTTTTACTTATGACAAAGGGTGAGAACTTGCTGTCGTGTCTATATATCCTAAAAGGCTATATCATTCTGGGTGGCAAATTGTGAAAACAGTCTCTTGCTGAGGGGGTGGGAGAATGTGTAATATTTACAATGCTGTGCTCATGTCTTGAAAAAAATGTATTTTCCTATCCACCCACTTTTTATCTATTCATGATATTTTTATGTCCCGTGTTTCCACATTAGTATATTAACTTTTTAACCTGACTAGGGTACAAGTAAAAAGTGAAAAGCTATTTGGGTAGAGATATGTTTATTACACTTATGTATTGGATAAAATCTTTAGAAATAAATCTTTTTCTTAGAATGGACAATCACACTGAAAAACAGGCAGGCAGTTCTATTCATTGCTCTTCTGAAAGACAATGGAAGACATACAATCTTCTCCTCAAACTCAGGCATGCTTACTCCCAGTATTTCTCCCCCAGGCCTGTAATCACAATATTCAACCAAGAGCAAATTTCAGCTGAACAATGTTAGAAGCACTGAATAAGTGATAAGGAGATTAGGAAGGAAGTAAAGAGATGAATCCTGCCATGTTCATCTATGGAATATAAATAGCTAGTGAAGTGCTCAGTAGATAGTGGGCACTAATAAATCTTTGTTTTGACTGAAAATTCTAAAAGGACAATTGAAAAAGTCAGACCTTTTTTAGTTTGAAAATATGAAGGCTAAAAAATTTGATTTATTTCTATGAAATCACAAACAGCTGGACATGTTCTCCAAATTTCAGAATATTCCTTAAGCATTATGTTCATGGGTAGAGTGCTTTATAGCAGACAGAACACTTTAATATTCTTTATCTTATATTCTTTCCCCAACAACATATGTAAAAGATATGTAGTATTCTCTTTGCAGATATGAGGAAGCAGGATATTGCTAGATCTTATAACTAAAATTAAAATCAGTCCTTTTCAAACTTACTGTAACTGTGTGAATGTGGAGTTTTTTAAAGACAGGTAAAAGAAGTCCTTCTTTACACACCATAATTTGAATTTATTACTCTGAGAAACTGTTTAGGTACAAAAAGGAATTAATTCAGCAAGGTTTGTAGATAATAGAACTCTATTATATTTAGAGTTAATGGAGTTGTTTAGTTAACAATTTCTATTTTGAGGTTTAAATCATGGAGGGCAGATTCCCACACTGAAATATATGTCTCTTGATAACACTGGTAGAATACATAGGCTTCCTCTCTAAGTCAAGAAAGATTTGTAATGCATTCTTTTCAAAAAAGGGAATAGGAGCTATAAACCATTATAGAGATACTCTTTAGAACACCATTACTCTATAAACATTGAAAATACTTTGAGAAAGTTAAAGTATAATATTGACTCCTCTCTAATGAAAACACTGTTCATAGTTAAATGAAGAATATCAGGTCAACATCCGAGGAATTTTATAATTTGTCTTTTGGGTATTGAGAACATGTTTCTTCCATACTATTGTAGAATCCAAATCAAAAAAGAAAAAAAAAAAGAAAAAACAACTCTTTAGATACACTATCATATTTGTCAAACTTTGCCTTAATATAATTTTTAATTTTGTTCTGAATATGGACTTTGAATTATTTTAGACTGTGTATATACAACACTTTGAATAGGAAATAAACTAAGGTAAATTAGCACAAGGAACAATCTACTTTGCCTTTCCATTTCTTTTTCAGCTACTTTAATTGTTGGGCTTTGTTGATTGCTGTCATCATCACCCAAACAAAAGGAATGGAAATATTTATGTGTAATTTTAAAGAAGTAATTGGTCCTAAGCATTCTAATTCTTGTTACTGAGTGAATGCTCTCTCACCTTGATTTTGCACATATGTAGCATATATAACAAAAAAGGAAAACATCTGAATCAGAATAAATTAAAATTGCTTTATAAACTCCTTATACAAATTCATTCTTTATGTACAGAAAGATGTGCACGGAATCAAAATGACCTGATGTTAACTTGCATAAGCGTCTATGTTTGTGTACCTTTTCTTTCATATACATAGATAATGTAAAAAAGGAATGTTACTTCCTTCCTAAAGGAAAATGCTTTGATTAACATTACAGAAGCAATTTAAAACTTTTAAAATATATTGTTAGAGATTAAACCTTGAGTTGGATTAGAGATAGAATAACAAACTAGAATGGTAGGACAATAAGTAATAGAATAAAGTATTTGCCCCTATATTTAGATTTCTATCTCCATTAAATATACAGTTGTAAGCTAAAATATTAAAAATGTTTTATTTCTTCTTGTTTTCTCTGTCAGTTTAGCCAAAGCTTTGCTAATTGTGTTGATTCAAAGAAACAATTTTTGGTTTCATTGAGAATCCCTGTTTTCTATTTTCTATTTCATATATCGATATCAGGTATTACTTTATACCCACTGCAAGAGCAAAAAGGAAATATGTTGGCAAGAATGCACAGGGAGTAACACAATTGTACAATCCTGATGAGAATGTAAAAAGATTCATTTGTGGTGAATAAACATTTACTGGTTCCTCAAAAAGTTAAGCATAAAATTACAATATGTCCCCCAAATTCCACTTTTAGATCTAGATATATATCCAAAATAATTGAAACTGGATATTCAAAGAAGTATATGTACATGCATGTTACAGTAGCAGTATTCACAATAGCCAAAAGGTAGAAACAGCTATAATGACAGCAACAGATGAATGGATAAACACATTGCAGTTATATAAATATGAATATTATTCATCCATAAAAATCAATTTGTGATACATACTGCAATATGAATGAACCTCAAAAACACTATGCTAAACCAAAGAACCAATACACAAAAGCTCAAATATTATAAAATTCTGTCTTTAAGAAATATCCATAGTAGACAAATCTATAGAGACAGACAAGATATTCGTTGTGGAAGTGGTAGTGGACAAGAGAGAATTGTGGAAAAACTGGTTAATGGGTAAGAAGTGATAGGAATGTTTGTTTTTAAAAGAAAAGAATATATATTTTGCAATCAAACAGAAGCTAGATAACTGAGAAGACTTAGAAGGCCAGGGCTCCATTCTTATCTAAAACCTCATACATTCCTGAGGTTTAGGTTGACACCTGGAATTAGCTGCTATCAGCAGAGGAAGAATGAACTAGATGAGAATTATGTGATGTGGTTGGCTGTTCTGGGCAATTAGTCTTCTCAGTGGAGCAATACAGCTTGGTAAGTGAATTACCAGTTCTCTACTGTCCAGCCATTTATCCAATCTGTAATAGGCAAACTGCATTTACCATAGTCTGTATTTTGGATTTTTAATTCTTTGTTAGGAATATGTGTTCCTTTGTTAGGAATACACACACACACAGTCTAAATTTGACATAGTTATTTAAAAGCGTTTAGAAATAGAAGCATCTTAGTAATGATGAAAACAAAATTAAAAAAAAAAAAAGAAATTGCAAGGATTCTTATATAAGTCCAGGTAGAAATTGAAAAGAATATAATAGAATATAGTTACATTCATTTTCAATCATTCTTCACCTTTGATATTCTCATTCCTCTAACTTTAAAGTTATGATTTTCAATATTTTACCACAGTAGGCACTACCTACAAGTCCACTGGCTTTTTTATTGAAAGCTCAGGGGTCCTCTGCCTTCCTTCCATTAAATGACAATCATGTGGCAGATAGCTTAGTGAGAATGGTAGTATATATCACAGAGTAAATTGTCATATTCTAAAGATCGTTAAAATAATGATGATTCCTGCAGAGTCATATTAATAAGTAAAAGCTACACCTGTACTGAAAGAATTGTACAAAATGAGTATTTTCATGGTAGAATTCAGCATCTATTACAGTGTACTTCAATTCACAAATCAACCATGACATTTAAAAATTATACTCAACCAGCAAATAGATTAATGAGTGTGTGGTATATATATAGGGAGCAAAAATTGCTACTTACTGTCTTAGCAACTAACTTGATATCTTACTGCTTATAACCTAACTAAAAATGTCAAAAATGCCAGCCGTATTTTATATTTTTCTACAATTTGTATAATGTATCTTCTTTTGCTTGATAATCTTGTATAATTACATGCTGCAGAAATGTGAATTAGACATTTGTATGCAACTTGTCTATTTGAAGTTTTTGAAGATACCATTTATATATATGAAAATTCTAAGCCTTTATATGAAAGTATTTTAGATTATTTTGCAATTAAAAATTAAACCATTTGGAAAGATGTCCCAGGGAATTCTCTGGCTGTCCAGTGGTTAGGACTTAGCATTTTCACTGCCTTGGCCAGTCTTTGTCTTCGGTTGGTGAATTTAGACATGCATATTAAATATTGGTATGTTTTGGAGTAAGAAATGGCCACTCACACTAGTATTCTTGCCTGGAAAATTCCATGGACAGAGGAGTCTGGTGGGCTATAGTGCAAAGAGTCAGACACAACTGAGCAACTGAGCATGGATATGTTAGCAATTAAATATTCCATTTTGTTGTTTATTTTCCATTTTTTTCTTTGATTTTTGCTTCTCTTATCTATCTGGGGGCTTCTTATTTATAGAACATACACTACCAAACATCAAGACATTAAATGATTAAAATAAACTGGTATTGGCACAAGAATAGACCAAAAGAACAATGGAACAAAATAAAATCCAAACATATGTAGCATTTTGGCAAAGGTAAAAGATGTGAGTTTGCAGATTCAAGAAGCTAAGCAAATCCCAAATGAGATTTGTGTCCAGATCATGATAATGCAAATCAGAAGAAGTCTTGAAGGCTGTATTAATATCAGATTAGTCTTCAGGAAAAAGAAATATTACCAGGTATAAAGAGGGACAATACATAATGGAAAATGTATCAAGAGCAAGCCACCATGGCTGAAGTGCAATGAGCCCAGGAGGGAGGTAGGGGATAATGTCAGAGAGAAGCCGAGAGGGAAGCCAGAGAAGACAGTAGGGAATTTGCATTTGAACCCAGCCAGGTATTCTCTATAGTCCCCATATTTATACTGTATTCGGTTGGTATTGACTCTCAGCTTAAAAATGGGTATCTTAGATTCTTCAAAACATTTGTAGAAATTGGGACCCTCTGAACTCTTGTCAGAGTCTGCATTTTTATTGATGTATATTTAATTTACAATATTGTGTTAGTTTCAGATATACAGCAAAGTGATTCAGTCATATGTTTTGGGGGAATTATTTTCCATAATAAGTTATAAGATATTGAATATAATTCTCTGTGCTATACAGTACATCCTTGTTCCTTATCTATTTCAGGTATAGGAGTTTGAATCTGTTAATTCTATATTTGTAATTTATATCTACTCTCCTTTCTCCCCTTTTTGCTGTCCATAAATTTGTTTTCTGTGTCTGCGGATCTAGTTCTGTTTTGTGTACAAGTTCATTGTATCATTCTTTTTATATTTCACATACAAGTGGTATCATAGAATACTCATCTTTCTCTGTCTGGCTTCCTTCACTTATGGTGATAATCTCTAGGCCTATCTATGTTGCTGAAAATGGCATTGTTTCATTTTCTGTTATAGCTGAGTAATACTCCATTATACACACACACACACACACACACACACACACACACCACATCTTTATTTATCTGTCAATGGACATTTAGGTTGCTTCCATGTCTTGGCTGTTGTAACTGGTGTTTCAAGTGAACATTGATGTGCGTTTATCTTTTCAAATTAGAGTGTACTCTGGATATATGTTCAGTAGTGGGATTGAAGGATTTTATGATAGCTCTATATTTAGTTTTTTAAAGAATCTCCATACTGTTCTCATAGTAGCTGTACCAATTTGCATTCACACCAACTGTGTTGGGGGAGTTTCTTTTTCCCCACATTCTCTCCAGCATTTATTATTTGTAGCATTTTTGATGATGGCCATATTGACCAGTGAGGTTATACCTCCCTGAAGTTTTGATTTACATTTCTCTAAAAATTGCCACGCTGAGCATCTTCTCATGTGCCTGTTGGCCATCTCTCTGTCTTCTTTAGGGAAATATGTATTTAGATCTTATGCCCATTTTTTGATTGGGTTGTTTTCTTTTTTTATATTAAGCTATATGAGCTGTTTGTGTATTTTGAGTATTAAATCCTTGTCAGCTGCATCATTTGCAATATTTTCTCTCATTCTATATGTTGTCTTTTCATTTGCTGATGCTTTTCATTTGCTAACTAAAATGAACATTTCATTTGCTCTGCTTTTATATATATATATATGTATGTATATATGTGTGTGTGTGTATATATATACATTATAAATATTAACCTAGTTATCAGTTTGGCCCTGAGAGACACATCATTCCATGATAGAATTTAAGTTCTTAGTTTAGGTTCTCTTAGACCATCAGCTTGGTGTTTGTTATGAGCCAATTAATTTTGGATAAACAAAACGTGATACTCTTTAGATAAGATTATGCAAATATATAATTGGCTATTGCTATTACTACTACTGTTGCTGTTACTGCTACTACACTTAATAGAGATAATGATAATCTCATAAATTTTTCTTTATTAGAATATAATTTATATATAGTATTATATTAGTTTCAGGTGTTCAACATAGTGATTCAATAATTTTATGTATTACAGAATTATCACCACCAAGTCTAGTTACCATCTGTCACCATACAGAGTTATTACAATATTATTGACTATATCCCCCATGTTATACCTTATATTCCTGTGAGTCATTATCTTCTTATGAGAGAAATGACTATTAATTCTCTACAACACAGGCATATTTACCCTCAGAAATTCACCCACAAATTATAAGGTAATATTCTAGGAAGGATGGACCAACTGTTGTATATTCATCAGGTATAAGAATTTGGCCACCTAATGTAAGTCTCACCAAGAAAAGAACCCAGAATGTCTTAGACATGGTGATGATCTAATAATAAGTGAAGTTCAAATAAACTCTAAGGTTAAGAGTAATGAAAGGTTTTGATTTCAGTTTCATCACAAACACCCACTTATACATACAGACACATCCTCCATATTATCTTTATTGAAAAACAAACAAAAAATTTGGAAAGGATTCGAGGTCTTATTACTGACTAAAATCATTTGCAATGCTTGTGTTCACTATTTCCAGTTGTGGGTTGCACCTTTCCTCCAGTTCACAGAGGATAGCAGATGAAAATGACTAAATCCGAAGTTTCCAGCTTTCTGGAAATAGAGCATGCCTATGAAAACTTTCTAAGCGGAAATGGCATGAAGCAAAGAAGCAATTACGATGCAATACATCTTGCTAACAGCTGCACAAAATAAATCAAGATCAAGCACAAAGGCTCACAGACACAGTTCAAAGTTAGGGTGACTTAATGCTGAGATGCTGAGTGTAGTTTTGGAGGGAGCTTAGCGGTGTCGGTCTCACTGCCTCCTGTAACACCTGCTACAAAACAAACACTGAAAACTAGCATCGCTTTTTGCCTTCTTTTTTTTTTTTTCTTGGTAAAAGCTAAAATCCTCTTCAGATTTTTTTTTTTGGTTAGCGGAAACATGTACTGTTAGTGAAGTGGCATACAGTGAACTTTCAAAAGTGGGAGTTGTCTGAAATAACCTAAATCTCATTTGTGAAAACAAATCCCACCACCAGCTTTTCCAAGGTGTCATTCACCCTTACAGTATCTACTATTTAAAGAACAAGTGTGTCTGTGAAGTTTTTACTCTACTCTTTACATATGTGCAGGCTAAGTTGTATCAGTCATGTTCAACTCCTTGTGACCCTGTGGACTGTAGCCTGTCAGGCTCCTCTGTTCGTTGTATTCTCCAGGCAAGAATACTGGAGTGGGTTGCCATGCCCTCCTCCAAGGGATCTTCCCAACTCAGGAATTGAACCCAGGTCTCCCACATTGCAGCTGATTCCTTACCGTTTGAGCCACCAGGGAAGTCCAAGAATATTGGACTGGGTGGCCTAACCCTTCTCCAGGGGATCTTCCCAATCCAACAATCGAACTGAGGTCTCCATGGAATTCTCCAGGCCAGAATGCTAGAATGGGTAGCCTTTCCCTTCCCCAGGGGATCTTCCCAACCCAGGGATCGAACCCAGGTCTCCACATTGCAGGCGGATTCTTTACCAGCTGAGCCACAAGGGAAGCCCAAGAACAGTGGAGTGGGTAGCCCATCCCTTCTCCAGCAGATCTTCCTGACCCAGGAATGGAACCAAGGTCTCCTGCATTCTAGGTGGATTCTTTACCAACTGAGCCATGAGGGAAGCCCATACATACCTATAGCAAATTTCCATTTTCTTTCCTCTTTAAAATTTAATTATTCAGAACTTTGTTTGTCTCTCAGTACAATATTTTTCAGTAAGTTAATGCCAAAGAAGTCAAAAGCATCTCCCCCCACACTTCAATCTTCCTTCTGGGATTCATCCCTCATATTCTTTTCATATTTATTAACAGTAAGACTGAGGCACAAGGCTTTTTGTTATGTTTCTTATGGACAAGTTAGAGGAATAACTTCATCCCTGAAACTTCTAAAAAACCATGAGAAAAAATGCTCCTTTCCTCCAAATTGGTTTCTCCTCTCTGCACACATTATGATGGGCGGAAATGATAAAACAGTAATGTTTTGGTCAGATGTTTGATAACATATAGTGATATGAACAGTGTCACTTAGGGAGCAGAGACAATCATCTCTGAGAACTGCCAAAAATGCTAGTAGCTTTGACTCAGACAGTCTTTAAGTTACTATATTGGCAACTGTTCTGTTCAATTATTTGCCACATTAATTACAGAACTTAGATAGACAGATGATAGATAGACTACTTAGCAATTGTCTCCAGATTAGTAGATTACATTATGGAAAGGACATAAAAATGGACACCATTTCCTTTAGGTTTTTATGCATTTTGCAATTTGAAATGGGAGTGATCTCTTTTAATTTCAGTGGTACAATTTAAATAAAATCAGTCAAATGAGTAGATTTATTACACTGAGCCTAAAGAGGTCAATAATAGATTTCTCTAAAATGCTAGCGCCCTAAATAAAGGAGAAATGAATTTGCTGAATGGAAGATTTTTTAATATGAAAAAATCTATTATTCCAAAATGAATATATCAATTTAATAGACTTTGATAAGAACAACATTTTTGTTTGTTTTGGTCAATTTGAGAGCTATAACTTGTCAAAATTATTTTTAGCACAAAGTATGTACTTCAGAAGTGACAAAAGATTTTTGCAAAAGAGTGGAGAGAAGCCTTTATGTCATAACAGATTTAAAGACAAATCTACTGTCCATAGAAATATAATATTTGCATATCACTGGAAGGACTGATGTTGAAGCTGAAACTCCAAAACTGGCCACCTGATGCGAAGAGCTGATTCATTTGAAAAGACCCTGATGCTGGGAAAGATTGAGGGCAGGAGGAGAAGGGGACGACAGAGGATGAGATGGCTGGATGGCATCATCAGCTCAATGGACATGGGTTTGGGTAGACTCTGGCAGTTGGTGATGAATAGGGAGGCCTGGTATGCTACAGTTCATGGGATGGCAAAGAGTTGGACACAACTGAGTGACTGAACTGAACTAAAGCAAATAGATGAATGAATCAAAATACCAAGTCCAAGGATAGGCCCAAGGATATGAGGAAACCACATATAACCAAAGGAGTGATGGATAATGAATGTTTCACAACCAGCTCTCTGGAGCAGAGATGGGTTGGAAGGAGCCCAATCTATTGATTTCTTGTTTCTATGGTATAAATACTCCTCCTACCTTGGACATTAAGGTACCAATCTAACGATTGTCAAATTCTCCTAAAAATTAAATAGTTTGTGTATGAAGCACACCACTAGCAAAGGTCAGTTGGAAAAGGATAATTTGCTCAATAAATGAACCTGGAACAATTGCCTGTCCAACTTAGAGAAAATGCAGTTAAATGTTTAGCACACTTGACACAGAAATAAAATCTTTATTGTTTAAGAATCTGCATGTAAAAATATATATTTTTTATTACATAAAAAAATACAACTTGATAATTAAAATGGTAAATATACACCAAGAAAAGCTAAAAGACAAATGATAGACTAATGAAGAACCTGCAGCATTTATTGAAAATGAAAGTTAATATCACTAAGAGATATATGAAAAAGCTCTATAAATTCAGAAGCAGAAAAACATTTAAAAGTACACTGAAAAATTTTTTTAAAAAATGGAAAAGAAAGAAAGGAAAAACTTTCTCAACTTCATGGTAGATAAATCACAGTAAAATGCCATTTTTTAAAATGTATTATATCAGCATAGTTTAAAAAAGACTAGTAAACCTATTAAATGGATAAATGTGTATATTGGAACATTTCATGGGTAAATTTGATATCCTCACCTATTCTGTAGTAAAAAATGTAGATACTCTGACTTAATAATCCTATTCTTGTGTGTGCGAGGTGGTAGTGGGGGCATCTCTAGCCTAGAGGAAAATCAAACAAACACAAAGAAAAGTGAATGTCTACAGAGACATTTTTCAATGGAGTAAAAGAGTTGGAAACTGGAAGCATATATGCCTATAACAAAATATTTGAATTAATTATAGGCTATTAATGGTTATATAGCATCTCTGACTCAGTGAACATGAATTTGAGCAAACCCCAGGAGATAGTGAAGAACAGGGAAGCCTGGCATGCTGCAGTCAGTGGGGTCACCAAGAGTTGGACATGACTTAGTGACTGAAAGACACAACAACAACATGGTAAAATATTACTCAGCTATTAAAATGAGTTATATCGCTCACTTTTGATGTGTAAGGAATACAGATGTTATACTAAAGAAAAAAATGATGCACTGTATATTTGTAAAATCCTATTTTTTTTTTTTTTTGCAGTAGATAAAGTGCCTATATATGCCTGTGTATGTTGGCACACTTGTGTTTAAACATGGAGAAGGATATGAGATATCTATATTAATAAAGATAAGTTTGAGGTAGTTATATTTGAAGACGGAAGTGAGATTACTACCATTTTATTTTTACATTTTAGCATTGTTTAATTTGTTACAAAAATTGTGTGTGTGACTTTTATAATTTAAAATAGACTGAAAGTTTGAAATAATTAGCTAGATCAATTACATTAAATTGGAAGATTACTATGATATTACTATATGGGAAAGAAACTCTTAGAAGAAATGGAGTAGCCATCATAGTCAACAAGAGTCAGAAATGCAGAACTTGGATGCAATCTCAAAAATGACAGAATGATCTCTGTTTGTTTAAAGGGAAACCATTCAATATTACAGTAATCCAAGTCTATGCCCCAGCATTACCCAACAAGTAAAGCTGAAGTTGAAAGGTTTTATGAAGACCTACAAGACCTTCTAGAACTAACAACCAAAAAAGATGTCTTTTTCATTATAGGGGACTGGAATGCAAAAGTAGGAAGACAGGAGATACCTAGAATAACAGCCAAATATGGCCTTGGAGTACAAAATAAAGCAGGTCAAAGGCTTATAAGTTTTGTCAAAAGAACACCCTGGTCAAAGCAAACACATTCTTTCAACAACACAAGAGAAGACTCTACACGTGGACATCACCAAATAGTCAATACCGAAATCAGATTGATTATATTCTTTGCAGCCAAAGATGGAGAAGCTATATACAGGCAGCAAAAACAAGACCAGGAGCTGACTGTGGCTCAGATCATGAACTCCTTATTGCCAAATTCAGACTTAAATTGAAGAAAGTAGGGAAAACCACTAGACCATTCAGGTATGACCTAAATCAAGTCCCTTATGATGATACAGTGGAAGTGAGAAACAGATTTAAGGGTTTAGAATTGATAGAGTGTCTGAGAACTATGGCCAGAGGTTCGTGACATTGTACAGGAGACAGGGATCAAGACCATCCCCAATAAAAAGAAATGCAAAAAGGCAAAATGGTTGTCTGAGGAGGCCTTACAAATAGCTGAAAAAAGAAGACAAGCTAAAGACAAAGGAGAAAAGGAAAGATATACTCAATTGAATGAAGAGTTCCAAAGAATAGCAAGGAGAGATAAGAAAGCCTTCCTCAGTGATCAATGCAAAGAAATAGAGGAAAATAATAGAATGGGAAAGACTAGAAATCTCTTCAAGAAAATTAGAGATACCAAGGGAACATTTCATGCAAAGATGGGCTCAATAAAGGATAGAAATGGTATGGACCTAACAGAAGCAGAAGATATTAAGAAGAGGTGGCAAGAATACACAGAAGACCTATACAAAAAAGATCTTCATGACTCAGATAATCATGATGGTGTGATCACTCACCTAGAGCCAGACATCCTGGAATGTGAAGTCAAGTGGGCCTTAAGAATTATCACTACAAACAAAGCTAATGGAGGTGATGGAATTCCAGTTTAGCTATTTCAAATCCTAAAAGATGATGCTGTGAAATATGAAAGCAAGTTTGGAAAACTCAGCAGTGGCCACAGGACTGGAAAAGGTCAGTTTTCAATTCAATCCCAAAGAAAGGCAATGCCATAGAATGTTTCAACTATCACACAATTGCACTCATCTCACACACTAGCAAAGTAATGCTCAAAATCCTCCAAGTCAGGCTTCAACAGTACATGACCCATGAAATTCCACATGTTCAAGCTGGATTTCGAATAAGCAGAGGAACCAGAGGTCAAGTGCCAACATCCTTTGGATCATTGAAAAAGCAAGAGAGTTCCAGAAAAACATCTATTTCTGCTTTATTGACTAAGCCAAAGCCTTTGACTGTGTGTATCACAACCACCTGCGGAAAATTCTTCAAGAGATGGGAATACCGGACCACCTGATCTGCTCTTTGACAAATCTGTATACAGGTCAGGAAGCAACAGTTACAACTGGACATGGAACAACAGACTAGTTCCAAGTTGGGAAAGGAGTACAACAAGGCTGTATATTGTCACCCTGCTTGCCTAACTTATATTCAGAGTGCTGCATGAAGCATAAGCTGGAATCAAGATTGCTGGGAGAAATATCAGGAACTTCAGGTACACAGATGACACCACTCTTAATGGCAGAAAGCAAAGAACTAAAGAGCCTCTTGATGAAAGTGAAAGAGGAGAGTGAAAAAGTTAGCTTAAAACTTTACATTCAAAAAACGAAGGTCATGGCATCCAGTCCCAACACTTCATGGCAAATAGATGGGGAAACAATGGAAACAGTGAGAGACTTTATTTTTGGGGGGCTCCAAAATCACTGCAGATGGTGACTTCAGCCATGAAATTAACAGACGCTTGCTCATTGGAAGAAACGCTATGACCAACCTAGACAGTATATTAAAAAGCAGAGATATTACTTTGCCAACAAAGGTCCATCTAGTCAAAGCTATGGTTTTTCCAATAGTTATGTATGGATGTGAGAGTTGGACTATAAAGAAAGCTGAGCACTGAAGAATTGATTCTTTTAAACTGTGGTGTTGGAGAAGACGCTTGAGAGTCTCTTGGACTGCCAGGAGATCCACCCAGACTATCTTAAATGAAATCAGTCCTGAATATTCATTGGAAGGACTGGTGTTGAAGCTGAAACTGCAATACTTTTCCACCTGATGCAAAGAACTGGCTCATTTGAAAAGACCCTGATGCTGGGAAAGATTGAAGGCAGGAGGAGAAGGGTACGACAGAAGATAAGGTTGGATGGCATCACTGACTCAATGGACATGAGTTTTGGTAAGCTCCAGAAGTTGGAGATTGACAAGAATTCTGGTATGCTGCTAAGGGGTGTCAAAGAGTCGGACACGACTGAGAGACTGAACTGAACTGATCTATGATATAATATTTTATATGTTAAACAAAGTAAATATAATATAGTGAAGTATTATGAACAAATAAGCTCATTTCAAAAACAAAACCAAAACTCGTGTGTGTGTGTTTGTGTGTGTGTATGTGTGTATAAGAGGAAGAGAGAGAACACTAGTGTATGTTAATTTTAATATATTACTATTCTTTTATTTCTCTGCTTTTTTGAGTGTACAAAACATGATAGAAAGATTCAGAAAAAATTCAATCTTCTATGGTATTGTGAGAATATAACTGGTACAAGCATTCTGGGCTAATTAGGCAAATACATATGAAATGCTTAATAATGTTTATGCTGTTTCTCAGAAATTTAACTTTTAGTCATTTATCCTGAGGAAATAATCAAGGACTTATTTGGCAAATATATTAAGCAATGATTTAGGCATTAGTGTGTCACAACTTAAATACTTGCTAAGAGGTTAATTGATTAAATGCACTGTTGATACAACCAGGATAGATATGCAGCTTGTACTCAGTAACAATCCCAGTAGTTTATGTTGGCATCTGTTTCTGTATTTGCTTTATGGTCATTAGTTGATGGTTGGCAACCACAATATACCAGTTGTTAACCGTTTTAAATGTTACCATCAAATATAACCTTATGAGAATATAGTATATAACTTTTAAAAGTGATATAGTAGTAGTGTGGGCACCCTTGTCTTGTTCTTGATCTTGGAATGCTTTCGTTTTTCACCATTTAGAATGTTTGCTGTGGGTTTATCATATACAGTATTTACTGTATTGAGGTAGGTCTTTCTAAGCCCATTTTTTTTTTGAAGCGTTTTTAATCATAAATGGGTTCTGAATTTTATCAAAGACTTTTTCTGCATCTATTGAGATTGTCATATGATTTTTATCTTTCAATTTGTTAATACCATGTATCTTATTGATTCACTTGTGTATATTGAAGAATCCTTGTATCCCTGGGATAAATCTGACTTGATCATGGTATATGATCTCTTTTTCATGTGTTGCTGAATTCTATTTGCTAGAATTTTGTTGAGGATTTTCTTTTATGTGTGTTGTCATTGTCTGGTTTTGGTATCAGGGTGATGGTAGAATGAGTTTGAAAGTGTTCCTTCCTCTGTAATTTTTTTTAATATAAATTTACTTATTTTAACTGGAGGCTAATTACTTTACAATATTGCATTGGTTTTGCTTTTTTTTTTTTTTTTTCACTCAACTGTCCTTTAAAGCAACATGACAGATATAATGGAGTTCATTTCTGTGTGTGGGCCAGGAACGGACAGTGCAGATAATCTCTTCAAAAATCTTACTGAATAAATATATGGACTCCCAAATAATGTCCCACAGCATTTTCTAAATTCAATTTTTCTACTAAAACAACTAAGAAAGTGGGAAAATAATTAATCCCTTCACATTGTGCTCTAGAATTAAACTTTAAATGTTGTTTAAAAAAAAAGTGATATAGTAGAAAATTGTGTTTCCCAACTTTAATTATATGCTATTCCACATTTAACATTTTCTAATATGCATGTGACAACTGAATTGATATTTTCTTAATATATCTTCCTAAATCCACTCTCTTATCAAAAGTCCAGGTTCCATGCACGATACTGGATGCTTGGGGCTAGTGCACTGGGATGACCCAGAGGGATGGTATGGGGAGGAAGGAGGGAGGAGGGTTCAGGATGGGGAACACATGTATACCTGTGGCGGATTCATTTTGATATTTGGCAAAACTAATACAATTCTGTAAAGTTTAAAAACAAAATAAAATAAAAGAAAAAAAAAAAGAAAAAAAAAAGTAGAAATCAGTATTGCTTAATATGAATTAAGAGTAATGATAACAAAAAATCAAAGCAAAATTGTTAATTTTGAGCTAAGTCTGTTAAGGCATTTTTCAAAAGGATGATTAGTAAAAATTTGTAATTTAAGTTAGAACCTCTTGTTTATATCATCTCTTCAGAATAACTATAATAAAACAAAATGACATAAACTTTTTCTGTATGATTTAATATTATTTAGTATCTTGTCCTAAACTGTTTGAAATTCAATTTTGTAATCATTATGTCAGCAGTATGTATCCTATCTTTAAGAAAAATCAAAGGTAGATTAAAAGTAGAAGACATGTATTTGACTTCAAATAACAGAAAACTCAATCACAATGGCTTTAATAATTTATTTTTCTGCTAATAAACTAAGTCAAAGAACTTAGGTAGGCAGTGCTAGCTTAGGTTCAGGAACAGCACCTCTGTGATGCTCTTTGCCTTTCTCTAATCCTCCCAAGATGGCTACCATAGCATCAGCCTTCACATCTATATGCAAGTCAGAAGAATGTAGGGGAGGGGAAAGGAAAGAAGCAAGCTAGTTGTATCCATCTTACTTAATCAGAAAATCAGAAGTTTCCTTTTGATTTTGTAGGTAGCTAACAGTGTCTACTGTAACCCACAAGGCATTCATGATATATTTTAAAATTAGAAAGGCAGTTTGGAAAGCATATGTATTATATGATTTTGTTCTTCAAAAGGAGTTAGGGTGTGTGTATAAATATATGTGTATGCATATATACACACATGTGTCTTTATGAATGAAAATATTTATAGTTCTCTATGTTGAATGAAATGATGGTTGACAGATTTTTAATACTCACTCTTTTAAATACTGGATTTATAATATTAAAAAAATAAGATCAAAATATTTTGTTGGATCAGATTTTGTTAGATTTTTAGAAAATAGTCCATGTCTTCAGAAAGGCTTTGGTCGGCTCACTTCATATCTTAGTATCCCAGCTACCAGAATTTCTGTGTCCTGCACACAGTCCTGAGAATTTCTTAATTGGTATGAGAGGCGTTACATGCTTCTTGCTCTGCAAATGCTTCCTGCTCTGCAAATGCTTCCTTTCATTTGGGAAAGTTTAAACTATAGATTGAGATCTAATTTCACCTTCTATTTATCCCTTCACAGCAGCATAAACGTTTGCTAAGCTAGTGCAGGGCTTACAGTTTTGACACAAGGGCTAATTCTTCCAGAATCCAGATTTGGTGGGTTTTAGATACAATGTAAGCTACATCTGTTTGATTTAACAATTGTATAAATTTTATTACTGTTGAGACAGAATGTATCCTGCAAGAAAATTAATGGATTTCCAAGGTTACACCTGTGTGCATTTATATGAATTGCACATCTCTATTGTTTTGTTCGGTTATCTGAGAGGATGTCTGGCTGATGGTGCCCTGGGATCTTTAAGCATTCTGGTACAAAGTAAGGCTTTTATAAAGCTATTAGCTGCAATATACTTTTATTATAATTTATAATTATATATATTTTTGAAATATGTATATATATACATACAATTAAGGAGTAACATCAATAGTGATTAATTTAAAATCAATTCACGTATAAGAATAAGAATTTCTGGAAACCACAGAAATGATCTTCATGCATAGTTAATGTTAAAACAAGGTCACTCCTCCCTGTCGGTAGTTACAGCTCAATCTAGAGTCAGTGAGCATAAAAGACTACTTGATTGGGCATTAGATCACTACTTTTTATTTAATGCCACTTGATTTTCTTATTAACCAGTAAAGGCAGGGGCTTTGCAATCTTTTCTGAAATTTTAGACAGGTGTAAGGCCAACTTCAAGATAATAACTATGTTGGCAACTCTATTGATTAGCTCATTTATTTTCTGTATATCACTGAGCCACAGATTTTTACTTTTATTTTCGTATATAATCATGCAGGTGAAAAGAAAAGGGATGCCTAAATCAATGCATTAAAAGTTTTAGCATGTTCTGACTATAAGCCCTAACTGCAATTATTTCAAGTTCAAAATTCAGAATAAAACATACTTCATCCTTTCACACACCTGTATTCTCACTGCCCAGCTTATCCCAGGGGAACATCTGGACCCAGTATTTAGAAATCATTATATTAGGGAATTGAGCACCAAGGCAGCCAGCATGGGGGAGATAAGATCCAATGAATCATTCATATCCGGGAGTCGAACTGATTCATTTTGGAGCCACTGAAGTGGACACAGGGCTTTTCATAGAAGACCAGCACAAAATACCTTTCAGTTGTCAATCCAGGTTGAGCAAAGAAGCAAATTATCTGAGCATCATTTCAGAATGTGTCAAAAGAAATGCCAACCAAGTGGCAGCAGAGGTTTTTGAGTTTCTAAACTACATGATTTGTCAAAACAGAATTTTAACCATTTTATTTTTTACAACTTATTCCAAGAATGGAACTGTTAGAAGTATTTCTTCCTTATGCCCACATTTAAATGGTATTTATGTGTAAATATGTATTTTACTTCTTTATCTGGAATAATAAACTAGATAGAGTTTACTTTTGAATATGATCATTGAAGTATAAATGAAAACTTTAATGAAAGGAAATTAGAGTGACAAGCAAGAATCTGCAAAAATGAGCCTAGATACTCAGGTATCTAAGTATTGTCAGGTTGCCTAAAAGGATGCAAGCTGTAGAGGGAGAGTCCACTTCCCACTTCCCTGTATGCTGGCTCTTATGCAGTCTCCTTCCTCTGAGCATGGGCTGTATCTAGTGACTTGCTTCTAATGAAGAAAATAATGGCAAAAGTGATGATATATCACTTTCAAGATGAGGTTACAAGAGACTGTGACTCTTATCTTTCTAGTTCTTGCTCTCACTTGCTTTCTAGTTTATTTTTGCTTTACCAAAGCAAGCTGCCATGTGCAGTGGCTCTAGTGGGTGAAGACCTCAGAGGGGCTGTTGCCCAACAGCTACTGAGGAAGTAAATCCAGCAAGCCATGAATGACTGAATCCTACCAATAACCATTAAGGGAGCATGGATGTGGCTCCCAGCCTAGTTAAGCCTGGAGATGACTACAACCATGGCTGATATGTAGGCTACAGCCTGTGCAGGCTCCTGGAGAAGAAGACCCAGCCTAGTTAAGTGCCAGGATAGCTGGCACACAGGAACTGTGTGTATTACAAATGTGTATTGTAATTACAAATGAGATTACAAATGTGTATTGTTTAAACTGTTACACTTCTGGGGAATTTGTTATCTAGCCATAGATAACTAATATGCCGACCTGAGCTCCTATGGGTTCCTCAGGTCTCCAAGTGCTTAGCAGCTCCTGTCTCACAGCTGAGAACTGTTGACACTGTGTTCAGTTAGTCCGGTGACCAGCAAACCTGTCAGTATAACACAGAGTTTACACTTGCCCCATGTTTAGGTCAAGTTGTCTAGTAGCAGATCCGGGCATGGGTTAAGGATTATCTTGTACAAGTGATTTAGTGAAGTCCTCCTGCAGAAGCATGGAAAGAAGTGGGGAAAACTACTTAGGGAAGAAGAAGGCAAGCCAAAATGCAATTCCAGGCAAGTCTGGAGGAGAGTAGCTTTAGCCTGGGCCCACATGGGAACCCTGGAGTGTGTTGTTCCTCAGATTTCACCTGCACAAAGCCAAGGGAGGTGGGCCTTCAAATGCTCGCAGCTGTTAATCATTGACAAAGGGCAGCTTGATTGGAGACAGGAAGAATGTGGTAGGATGTAACCTAGCAGGTACCTTTTCTTTTGTGTTTTTGTGAAAACAGCTCATATCTGAAGGTCAGTATGATGGACAGGGGCCTCAGGTACTAGCTGTTAGAGGCGAAAGTGCACTGAAGCTGGGGAAGGGGAGTTGAAACGGTCAAGTGCAGTTGAGGAGATCTGAATGGAGTACGAGCAGTGTTCATACCATAACTGTAGAAAGTTGTCCTGAAGTTCAGAAAAATCTCATGGACAGAGAAGCCTGGTGAGGCTACAGTCTGAGGAGTCATAAAACATTGGCCACAACTGACCACGCGTGCACGCACACACAGTTCATCTAGCCCTGTCCGGCCATAGGTATACCTCCCCACAGGATGTGGAGAGATGGGGAAACTGAGCTTGCACTGCTGTCTTCTCTGTGATTTCCAGCCTGGGAGTACCACTGTTTTTTGGTTTTTGTTTTTGTTTTTTTTTTAGACCTGAAACTATGACAGAAACTTTACTGAATTTATAATGAAGTTCTTTCTAGGTAGCAACTTATGAGTGCAGGCAGCTTAGCATGGATGAGGGAGCAGAGACCCTCTGCACTGTGCCTCTGTAATCTGAATGTCCAGGATCCTTCACACAGAACTAAAACCAGCAGATTCTGTTTATTTATTATAATTCTGTAACTAAACAATTATTGTGATGATGAGACATGTTATCCTCCTTATTTCAAAGATAGTGTGTTTGGTTATCAATCAGTGGGTCTTCTAGTTTCTAAAGAAATCTAGCAGAGTAAAAAATTCTCCAGTAGACTTACTCTGTAAACTGAGTTACATGTGTCTCCCGAATGCCTATGTGGATGGTTTTCTACAGACTCACATGCTCAGTTCCTGTAAGATTCCCAGACATCAAAGATGGGGCCGCTCCCAGAATTCTAGTCACAGAATATAAAAATGAAACATATTCAAAGTAAGTGTGAAACAAAGCAGTATATAATCCGAAAGAGTCTAGACTATAAAGGCACACTCACTCTAGCAGGTAATGTCTTCTGTTAATACATTTGCCTTCATCTGGTTCCAGTCTTTAGGTTGATGCTAACACACAATAGGATCTCAAGTGCTGTCAAGCTACCTTCAGCCCCTGTCTGTCCATCTGTCAAAAGACAACGCCTCTGAGTGCTGAGAATGGCTGCACAGTCTTGGCCAGATGACTGATGTCACTAGGGTAGGACAATCAAAATGTTCAATAGATCAAAACTGACAGTCACCCCCACTCACTTGCTGGCTGTGAAGAAAGAACACTCAATACAACTTTGCCCGATGAAACAGGCTTAGGAATGCTCTCTGACAGAGGATTAACCCCCAGAGAACAAAATTTCCAGGGACTTTCCCAGACAAAGCGCTTCCCTGGTGGCTCAGCTGGTAAAGAATCCATCTGCAATGCGGAAGACCTGGGTTCAGTCCCTGGGTTGGGAAGATGCCCTGGAGAAAGGATCTTGTAGAAAGATCCTGGAGAACGTATGCTGGCCTGGAGAATTCTGGCCGTGGACTATATAGTCCCTGGACACGTGTGGCAGAGAGTCGGACAAGACTGCGCGACTTTCACTTCCCAGACAAAACAGTGTGACTTTAGAAATGCTAGCCTATCAATTTGATATTTGAAGTCTACTGATTGATCTGACAAATAATTTTAAACCATCACCTTTCAATACATTGGCAAATTTTGAGTAGTTTTATTTTCTTTCTCACATATATATAACTCTATTAAAATAAAAACTGTGTGTTTTACTTGCTTTCAGAAGAAACTGTGGAGCATTTCCTGAAGCCCTAGGCAGTAGGTGGTGGTTCAGAAATGATACTGGTGAGAAAGAGAACAGGATAGAGAAGAGTGTGTCAGCACACTCCTAAGAGCTACATTCACATTCTGAGTGTCAGTATTGTAAACATTTCTGGGATGGACCAAAGCAGTCCTAAAACTTTATATAGAAACTCTATGAGAGCTTTCTTATACTTAAAAATAAAAAAATCTTTTTTTTTTTTACTTTTTGCTTTCTCATTTATAATTTCAAGTTGAAAGATCCTCAGATGTTTCTCAGGAGGCGGATTTTTGGGAAAAGGCTAATATGCACTGATTTTTAATGGGGATTCTCACAGAATTTTTGTACCTAGATAATGAATCAGATAATGATTGGCTTACTGCCATCATAGGCATTTCACTTCCTCATTACCAGCATCTCCGGGCTGGCTTGACCTCTGTTTTCCATAGGCTTTCTGTAAAAGGTTTGAGTCATTATTCTGAAGCACCTGTTCAGTTGTTATCTTATTGCAATTATTTGCCTGCCATGAGATTGTCACAGATCTCTAGAACACACAACTGATACTGTGAATGATAATACTGGCTCAGGAATGACAAACCCTGGGGGGTAGAGCTATCGATTTTTACCCACAACTATTTATCTGAGCGACCAAGAGGGAATTAGTGGTAAAGCAGTTCTGTGTTGTCCATGGTGTTAGAGTTTTCATCTGTGAGAGACTCAGTGGCTCCAAGATTGGATTCATCTCTCAAGAGAACAGATACCAGTGAGCCAGATATAGTTTCTAGTTACCAGATATAGTTTCCCAAGGAGAACTGTATCCCATGATTATTTTTGTTTCTATTTTACTGTTTATAAAATGATCCCCAAATGGCATTTCAAAGTCCATCAGTATTTTAAAACAGAATTTTTCTATTAAAAAAATCTAAAAAATTAATAATTTTTCTTGAAATTGTACACTGTACACTGCAAAATATCTGTATTAAGACTTTATATACAGAACATTTTCCAACCTTATTTGATTTGGAAGCTTAAATTATACATGTTAAGAAAAAGAGATAAACATATCCTTATATACCTATTAAAATTTTTTCATCTTTATCACTGAAAAAAAATCTAAAAAAATACACATTTTTGTTACATAGACTCTTACAAATGTACTATTTCTATATCTCTATAGACATTTTTTTATCAAGAAATTCAAATTCTAATGTTTTTTATCTTGAAAAGATCTATGTAATTCTTAATTCTCATCCCTCTGTGTGAATGAAATTATCTGTATCAATCTATCTAGGACTGCTTGGTTAGCATACTTTTTAAAGTTTTGTTAAAATCCATTTAAATAAAGAACATATGTTTATATCTCAGATGTAAGGTACTGCCTAAGATAAAATAATAATAATAATAATAACAATTAGAATAATTTCTATCCTCAAAGAATTTAGGGCAACCTTGTCAAGAAAATTTGCAAGGTAGTGTAACCACAAGAGCAAAGGTAGGTCTGGTGATCATACAGTAGAAGGTAACATCAGATCTGCATGGCTGGAGACATTTATGGACGGTTTCATGGAGAAGGCACTTGGGCTGGACATGAAACATGAGTGAATACCATGCAGTGAGTGACGGTTCAAATGTATTCCAGAAAAAGGAACCTATAGGTTCAAAGACATTGCACAGGCTAGGTGAGTTAGTAGGGTATTGCATAGAAGGTCTGAGGATTAGATGGGGTCTTAAATCACTTAGATCTATAAAGTGTCCACCAATCCCAGGATTTTCGGTCATTGAATCTAATTTATCTCTAAGAAAACCAGGTTTTTGGAGGTCCCTGGAAGCTCAGCTGGTAAAGAATCTGGCTGCAATGCAGGAGACCCAGATTTGATTCCTGGGTCCAGAAGATCCCCTGGAGAAGGGATAGGCTACCCACTCCATTCTTTGGCTTCTTTTGTGGCTCAGTCGGTAAGGAATCTACCTGCAATGCAAGAGAACTGGGTTTGATCCCTGGGTTGGGAAGATTCCCCTGGAGGAGGGCATGGCAACCCACTCCAGTATTCTTGCCTGGGGAATTCCATGGACAGAGGAGCCTGGTGGGCTACAGTCCATGGGGTTGCAAAGAGTCAGACATGACTGTGCAAATAAGCACAGCACAGCACAATACATTAGTGAAAGCTAAATAAATGTTCTTGTTAATACAACTTGGAGATGATAGTTATAGACAATATGATTATGAATATGATAGTAACATTGATGCAAAAATAAATAATTTTTACTAGTTTCTGTGGCAAAGTTTATTCTGTTAAAAATTACCTAATAAGTTCTAAAATGTATATTCTGCATAAAGTACCATAACTATTGGATAAAAGTTTGCTAGCATAAGAAATTACATTTTTAATAAACATTCTGACATTAACAATGTAATTTTAATTACGTGATCCTTGAAACACATTTTGAAACACATTAAGATCTAAGGAAAATTAGCCACCCAAAAGCCAATAAAAAACTAAGATGAACTCAAATCAAAGCTACAATGAAATGCCTTCTAATACCAATTAGGATGGCTACTATTAAAGAAAACAACAACAAAAACAGATAATAACAAGTGTTGGTGAGTATGTGGAAAAATTGAAACCGTTGTGTAATCTTGGTGGGAATGTAAAATGTTAGAACTGCTGTAGAAAACATTATAACAGTTCTTCAAAAAATTAAACATAGAAATACCATATGATCCAGCATTTCTACTTTTGGGTATATACTCAATAGAACTGAAAGCAAGGTCTCAAGGAGATATTGGTATACCCATGTTCACAGCAGTATGATTTTATGATAGCTAAAATGTAGAATCTACCCAATTGCCTGTCGATAGATGAATGGATAAATAAAAAATATTTTATATATATATATATATATATATATATACATGTTCAGCCTTAAAAAGGAAGAAAATTTTGACATGTGCTGTTCCTTGATGGCTCAGTGGGTACCGAATCTGCCTGCAGTGCAGAAGACACAGGAGACATGTTCGATCACTAGGTTGGGAAGATCTGCAGGAGGGAAAGGCACCCACTCCAGTATTCTTGCCTGAAAAATCCCATGGACAGAGGAAACTGGTGCGCTACAGTTCATGGGGTCACAAAAAGTTGGATACAACTCAGTAACTATGCTCACACATCCAACCTGGATAAATCTTAAGGACATTATGCTAAGCAGAACATCCAGTTACAAAGCGACAAATACTGTATGATTCCACTCATATGAGATACTGAATATAGTCAGAAACATACATAGAGACAATAGAATAGTGGTTGTTGGGAGCTGGGAGAATAGTATGAAGAATTGTTAATGGGTACAAAGTTTCAGGTTTATAAGATGTAGAGTTATGGAGATTGGGGGTAATGATCATTGCACATTCTGGATGTATTTAATATCATTGAACAGCACACTGAAAAATGGTTAAAATTGTAAATTTAATGTTATGTTTATTTTACCACAATAGAAACATTGAGAAAAAACAAACAAGCAAAAAACAGGAGCAACAATCTGTTGTTTATATGCCAAGAACCAATTCAGCATCATCTCTGTAAAGCTTTTTGAAACAGCTCTAGCCAAAGTAATTACTCAATCTTTCTTTTTTTGTCATCTCACATCATTCCATTCAGAGTAATTATTGCTTTTATCACACTGTATTATAATTATCTTTTACTTCCATAGCTGCCCAACTATATAATTCCTGAATGCAGGCTTATCTTTATAAATCTAGTCCCTAGATTAATGCATAATGCATAGTTGATTCACAATAAACATCTATTGAATTGATTGCCAATAATTATACATCACAATATAAAGAGTGACAAGACAGAAAAAAAAAGGAAAAAAATAGTTGAATGAATAAAGATAATGAGTCCATAAACAAGCCTCAGAGAGATGCAAATGGCTTTCCTCTCATTTACTGCAAAAATGCCAAAAATAATTTTTAGAATACCATTGCTATGTTCTTGTATAGCAATTTTAGTGTGGTCAAACAGTTCAGAATAAAATTTTAGCTGTCCTTAGCAAATTAAATGTAAATATCAGGGCACCCACCAACTTTGCAAAATTACATCCTTGGAGCTTCATCGATATAATTATGTACAAATGAATGAGTGATTGTCTACTTTTAGATAAACCATTTGCTGGAGTTACAATGGATAATTTCCTACAAAATTGTGGAAAAATACTTTGCAATAAAATAATATCTTAAATTTAATGATATGGCAGGGTACACAAAGAAATTGTGCAAATCAGTTTCCAAAGTGCAAAGGAGTTCTATAAAGATAATTAATAACCTTTTGATTACATGAAAAATTTTATGTATCTAGTTGTTTAATAATAATATGCATATCTACAAAAAAGGTGTGGACTGATCCCAGTATTGAACAGACAAGATCTTATTAAGGTTATTAAGGTTTCAATAGATCAAGGGTATTTTAGGACTAAGTAAGGTTGGGAAACTGAAATACTAAAGAACTAAAATCAAAGATGATCTCTTAACATAAAACAATAATTTATTTTATAAATGTTAATAATAAATATATGAAGAGCAGAAACTCAAAAATTGATTTTAATGTATAATACTGCTAAAATGATCCCAACTTTTTCTTGAATACAAAATGATCATTTCAAGAAACTATGTTAACACATAATTAAAAATCTTCTACCATCAAATTTCTTAAGAACTAATTATGACCCTTATTTTTCCTAGATGTTTGTTTTTGTATCTCTGTAGACTGGTTGAGCCAGTTATTCCTCTATGTAGAAGAAAATAAATGTATGTCAAAACGAATTGATAATGACTGATTATTATCTTTATCTGTGGCAAGATACTGATATTGAACAATTATTACTGTATTTGCTTCAGTTCAGTTCAGTCGCTCAGTCATGTCCGACTCTTTGTGACCCCATGAATCACAGCATGCCAGGCCTCCCTGTCCATCACCAACTCCTGGAGTTTACTCACACTCATGTCCATTGAGTGGGTGATGCCATCTAGCCATCTCATTCTCTGTCATCCCCTTTTCCTCCTGCCCCCAATTCCTCCCAGCATCAGAGTCTTTTTCAATGAGTCAACTCTTCGCATGAGGTGGCCAAAGTATTGGAGTTTCATCTTTAGCATCAGTCCTTCCAAAGAACACCCAGGACTGATCTCCTTAGAATGGATTGATTGGATCTACTTGCAGTCCAAGGGACTCTCAAGAGTCTTCTCCAACATCACAGTTCAAAAGCATCAATTCTTTGGCACTCAGCTTTCTTCACAGTCCAACTCTCACATCCATACATGACCACTGGAAAAACCATAACCTTGATGAGACCGACCTTTGTTGGCAAAATAAACAAATAAAAATGCAGTTTCCCCACATTGCTGTGCCAAATATGGTATATGGCAAGCAGTACGCTGAGGTTTAACATCCTGCTAGGGGCTTTGGTAACTAGCAACAAAGGTATTGTACAAGGAATAGCCAAGAGAAGTAAAGATGTGAAATTGAGAGTGTGATTTTTACCCCTTTTTTCTCTTATGGTTAAGTATAGAATCTTGAAGAAAGTCATCTTAACAAGGACAATTTAAAAATTGAGGCTAAACAAATTTCACAGTAGGTTTTACCTCCTTCCAGATTTTTACAACCATATTAGAGGGCCTATCTTCTTTTTTCTTAATAGCTAATTGTGATCATTATTTTCAGTTCAGTTCGGTTGCTCAGTTGTGTCTAACTCTTTGTGACGCCATGAAAAGCAGCACACCAGGCTTCCCAGTTCATCAAGAACTCCTGGAGTTTACCCAAACTCACGTCCATTGAGTTGGTGATGCCATCTAACCATCTCATCCTCTCATCTTCTCCTTCTGCCTTCAATCTTTCCCAACATCAGAGTCTTTTCCAGTGAGTCAGCTCTTCGCATCAGGTGGCTAAATTATTGGAGTTTCAGCTTCAATATCAGTCCTTCCAATGAATATTCAGGACTGATTTCCCTTAGGATGGACTGGTTGGATCTCCTTGCAGTCTAAGGGACTCTCAAGAGTCTTCTCCAACACCACAGTTCAAAAGCATCAATTCTTTTGTGCTCAGCTTTCTTTGTAGTCCAACTCTCACATCCATACACGACTACTACAAAAACCACGGCTTTGACTAGAAAGACCTTTATTGACAAAGTAATATCTCTGCTTTTTAATATGCTGTCTAGGTTGGTCATAACTTTCCTTCCAAGGAGTAAGCATCTTTTAATTTCATGGTTGCACTCACCATCTGCAGTGATTTTGGAATCCAAAAAAATAAAGTCAGCCACTATTTCCCCATCTATTTGCCATGAAGTGATGGGACCAGATGCCATGATCTTAGTTTTCTGAATGTTGAGCTTTTTCACTCTCCTCTTTCACTTTCATCAAGAGGCGCTTTAGTTCTACTTCACTTTCTGCCATAAGGGTGGTGTCATCTGCATATCTGAGGTTATTGATATTTCTCCCGGCAATCTTGATTCCAGCTTGTGCTTCTTCCAGTCCAGCGTTTCTCATGATGTACTCTGCATATAAGTTAAATAAGCAGGGTGACAATATACAGCCTTGACGTACTCCTTTTCCTATTTGGAACCAGTCTTTTTTTCCATGTCCAGTTCTAACTGTTGCTTCCTGACCTGCATACAGGTTTCTCAAGAGGCAGGTCAGGTGGCCTGGTATTCCCATCTCTTTTTAGAATTTTCCACAGTTTATTGTGATCCACACAGTCTAAGGCTTTGGCATAGTCAATAACAGAAATATTATTTTGGATATGAAGAAAATTAACTATAAAGGATCTGTGTTCAGATTCTATTAAATGAGGGTTAGTTTCTTTGATTATTTACTTTAATGCTTCTATGGGGATTTCTTATAAGCCAATATTAAATGTAGAAAAGTTACCTGTACATATTTTTTATGGACAGATAATGTGTGTGTGTATACATAAAAATTCAAATGCATAAGTAAAGGGATGCACAATTATTTCTACCAGAAACTGTTAATATTTAATAGGTTGATAGAGTAAGGGAAACAGAAAACTACACAGTCCTCATTTATCATGCTTTTCACTTTCATATTACATTTTGTTGTTTAGTCACTCACTCATGTCCAGCTCTTTGCGACCCATGGACTGCAGCACGCCAGGCTTCCTGATCTTCATCTCCCGGAGCTTGTTCAAACTCAGGTCCATTGAGTCATTTTTGCCATCCAACCACCACATCCACTGTCATCCCCTTCTCCTCCTGCCTTCATTTTTCCCAGCCTCAAGGACTTTTCCAGTGAGTTGGCTCTTTTCATCAGGTGGCCAAAGTATTAGAGCTTCAGTTTCAGCATCAGTCCTTGTAATGAATATTCAGGGTTGATTTCCTTTAGGAATGAATGATTTGATAACCTTGCAGTCCAACGGACTCTCAAGAGTCTTCTCCAAAACAGCAGTTCAAAAACATCAATTTTTCAGTGCTCAACTTTCTCTATGGTCCAACTCTCACATCCACACATTACTACTGGAAAAACCATAGCTTTGACTAGATGCACCTTGGTCAGCAAGGTAATGTTTCTGCTTTTTAATATGCTATCTAGGTTTCTCATAGCTTTTCTTCCAAGGAGGAAGCATCTTTTAATTCATGGCTGTAGTCACCATCGGTAGTGATTTTGGAGCTCCCCAAAACAAAGCCTGTCACTGTTTCCATTGTTTCGCCATCTATCTGCCATGAAGTGATGGGAAAAGATGCCATTATCTAAGTTTTTTGAATGTTGAATTTATAGCCAGCTTTTCACTCTCCTCTTGGACCTTCATCATGAGGCTTTTTAGTTCCTCTTTGCTTTCTGCCATAAGGGTGGTGTCATCTGCATATCTAAAGTTATTTCTATTTATCCCAGCAACTTAATTCCAGTTTGTGCTTCATCTAGCCTGGCATTTTGCGTGATGTACTCTGCATATAAGTTAAATAAGCAAGGTGACAATATGCAGCCTTGATGTACTCCTTTCCCAGTTTGGAACCAGTCCCTTGTTCCATGTTAGGTTCTAACTGTTGCTTCTTGAACTGCATACAGATTTCTCAGGAGGCAGGTCAGGTGGTCTGGTATTCCTATCTCTTAAAGAATTTTCCACAGTTTTTTGTGATCAACACAAACAGAGGCTTTAGCATGGTTAGTGAAACAGAAGTAGATGTTTTTCTGGAGTTCTCTTGCTTTTTCTATGATCCAACAGATGTTAGCAATTTGATCTCTGGTTACTCTGCCTTTTATAAATCCAGCTTGAACATCTGAAAGTTCTCGGTTGACATATTGTTGAAGTCTGTCTTGAAAAATCTTTAGCATTATTTTGATAACATGTCATAAGATGAGTGCAACTGGGCAGTAGTTTGAACATTCTTTGGCATTGCCCTTCTTTAGGGTTAGAATAAAGATTTATATTACATACAGATATTTATTCTGCTTTTTTTTTTTCAAATGACTTGAGTAGCACAAACTGACATTTGAATTTCAAAATTTTAGTTTTTCACTAAATATCTGAAGAAAGACTAATTCTTCCCCATTAATATACTGATTAAATTGTGGGGTGGGGAGAAGCAGAGAGATGATATTTATATGTTTGGAGTATGTTGTTGTTGTTTAGTCCCTAAGTCATGTAGAATTCTTTTGTGACCACATGGACTATTACCTGCCAGGCTCTTCTGTCCTTGGAATTTTCAGGCAAGAATATTGGACTGGGTTGCCATTTCCTTCTCCAGAGGATCTTCCTAACCCACGGATTGAACCTGTGTGTCCTGCATTGCCAGGGGAATTCTTTAGCCACCAAGGAAATCCATTTGCATTATAAAACTGAAGTAATTGCACGGTAATATGATGTTTTCTCAAAAGTTTCAGTGTACACGATATCTTTTTTTAGGGAGCTATCTGAATTTTGACAGCCATTCATTTAGACTAAGTAATTATTTTCAAGGGCTTCCCTGGTGACTCAATTGGTAAAGAACCTACCGGCAACTCAGGAGACCCAGGTTCAGTTCCTGGGTCAGGAAGATGCCCTGGAGAGGGCAATTGCAACTCAGTGCAGTATTCTTGCTTGGAGAATTCCATAGACAGAGGAGCTTGGCAGGCTGTAGTCTATGGGGTTAAAAAGAGTTAGACAGCATTGAGGGACTATCACTTTCACTTCACTTTCACACTTGTGTATGCAAATGTATTACCTGTTTAATTTAAGTCATGAGAAACAATTTTGCGTTAATAGAGAATTTGGGGGAAATAAGGAAATATATATATATAAATATATATTCCCCAAATTTTATATATATATATAAAAACATATATATATAAAAATATATATATATAAAACATATATTTAGAGGAAAGGGCAGGTAAATATATATATATATGTATATAAATATATATTAAATTATATATATATATATATATATATATATATAAATAGCATATATTTAGAGGAAAGGGCAGGTAAATATATATATATGTATATAAATATATATTCCCCAAATTATTTATTTATATATATATAAATGTAAATATATATATGTATATATATTTATATACATACATATATATGTAAAAATATATATATATAACATATTTAGAGGAAAGGGCAGGTAAATATATATATATATATATATAAAATACATATTCCCCCAAATTTTATATATATATATATATATATGTAAAACATATATTTAGAGGAAAGGGCAGGTAAAACAGATCCTACCTAGCTCTGATATCCTTCTTGGAGATAACCCTGTTGAGTTAGGCAGTTAATTGATAGTCTAGACCCCTGGAAAGCAGTATGCTCTAGGAGAGAAAGCAGTGTAGTTCTTCAAGGACCTGATGGCTTTCATCCAAATTTCTGATTTTATCACTTCTAACTATGTGAATTACAACAAGTTACCTCTCTGTGCCTAATCCATGAAACAGAGACAATGATATATCTACATCTCCACACTATTAGAAGAATAAAGGTAAATCTAGGATATAAGAGTATTTAACAAAGTGTCTCAGTAAATAATGACTGTCATCAATAGAGAATCTGAAAAAAGGGACAAAGATAGATCAAAACAAAATGGAAACACACTAAAAATATAAATATAAATCACAATATAAATCAAACTAAAATATTGAGGATAATAAATTGAATGACTGAAAACAGATAAGTCAGAGAGACTAACAAACAATACATGTTTAAAAATAGAACCTTCCAGTGCTTTACTATACACAAGTGATCAGTGCTAATAAATGAACAGCTGAAAAGGTAATGTTTATGCTTGACCATACATTTGAAACTAATGTAATAAAGAAATGAAAAATTACATAATTAGCAAACCAGAAAAAAGTCAAATAAATTTTTAATTACACTGTTTTATGAACCATTGACAAAGAAAGCTACATGCACCCACTCATAAACTACAAACTAGGCAAGATAATAGTGTCATTGAAAACTTTGAGATGTGGCAATCTCTCGTAGTAATGACACAACATCTTTTTAAACTATTTTCCCATATTATCATATCAAATATTATTTGTGAGGTTTCTCATATGACATGACCAGTGCTGGTCATCTGTATTTAAAATGTGAATTTAGACATCAATGCCATCTCCATAGTGATCTGTTCTTCAAGAAAAGCACCAACAATTTTTTTAAAGGGTGTCAAGTTTTTCATATTAACTTATCTGAAAAACTCAAGTGTTCTACTGTCAGCAAGTAAAAAGTGAAACTGTTTGTTAGTAGCTCATTTGTGTCCAACTCTTTGCGAAACCATGGACTGTAGCCTGGCAGACTACTCTTTCCATATGATTTTCCAGGCAAGAATACTGGAGTAGATTGCCATGCCCTCCTCCAGGGGATCTTCCAGACCCAGGGATTGAATGTACATTTCCTGCATTGCAAACTGAACACGAAATACAGTTTCCATGGTTGAATTTCTGTATAAATGGCATTCAGTTCAGTTCAGTCTCTCAGTTGTGTCCAACTCTTTGTGACCCCATGGACTGCAGCACACCAGGCCTCCCTGTCCATCACCAACTCCTGGAGTTTACTCAAACTCATGTCCATTGAGTCAGTGAGGCCATCCAACCATCTCATCCTCTGTAGTCCCCTTCTCCCGCCTTCAATCTTTCGAGCATCAGGGTCTTTTCAAATGAAAGCTCTTTTCAAATGAGCTTTTCACATCAGGTGACTAAAGTACTGGAGTTTGAGATTCAACATCAGTACTTCCAATGAATATTCAATACTGATTTCCTTTAGGATGAACTGGTTGCATATCCTTGCAGTCCAAGGGACTCTCAAGAGTCCTCTCCAACATCATAGTTCAAAAGCATCAATTCTTGGTGCTCAGCTTTTCTTATAGTCCAACTCTCACATCCATAAATGATTACTGGAAAAACCATAGCCTTGACTAGATGGACGTTTTTTGGCAAAGTAACATCTCTGCTTTTTAATAGGCTGTCTAGGTTGGTCATAACTTTTCTCCCAAGGAGTAAGTGTCTCTTAATTTCATGGCTGCAGTCACCATGAGCAGTGATTTTGGAACCCCAAAATAAGTCCACCACTGTTTCCACTGTTTCCCCATCTATTTGCCATGAAGTTTGGGGACCAGGTGCCATGATCTTAGTTTTTTGAATGTTGAGCTTTAAGCCAACTTTTTCAGTCTCCTCTTTCACTTTCATCAAGAGGCTTTTTAGTTCCTCTTCACTTTCTGCCATAAGAGTAGTGTCATCTGCTTATCTGAGGTTATTGATATTTCTCCCAGCAATCTTGATTCCAGCTTGTGCTTCTTCCAGCCCAGCATTTCACATGGTGTACTCTGCATCTAAGGTAAATAAGCAGGGTGACAATATACAGCCTTGATATACTTCTTTTCCTATTAGGAACCAGTCTGTTGTTCCATGTCCAATTCTAACTGTTGCTTCCTCACCTGCATACAGATACATAAAGAGGCAGGTCAGTGGTCTGGTATTCCCATTTCTTTCAGAACTTTCCACAGTATATTGTGATCCACACAGTCAAAGGCCTTGGCATAGTCAATAAAGCAGAAATAGATGCTTTTCTGGAACTCTCTTGCTTTTTCCATGATCCAGCGGATGTTGGCAATTTGATCTCTGGTTCCTCTGCCTTTTCTAAAACCAGCTTGAACATCTGAAAGTTCACGGTTCACATATTGTTGAATCCTGACTTGGAGAATTTTGAGCATTACTAGCGTGTGAGATGAGTACAATTTTGCGGCAGTTTGAGCATTCTTTGGCATTGCCTTTCTTTGGGATTGGAATGAAAACTGACCTTTTCCAGTCCTGTGGCCACTGCAGCATTTCCAAATTTGCTGGCATATTGAGTGGAGCACTTTCACAGCATTATCTTTTAGGATTTGAAATAGCTCAACTGGAATTCCATCACCTCCACTAGCTTTGTTCATAGTGATGCTTCCTAAGGTCCTCTTGACTTCACATTCCAGGATGTCTGGCTCTAGGTGAGTGATCATCACACCATTGTGAAAATGGGTCATGAAAATCTTTTTGATACAGTTCTTCTGTGTATTCCTGCCACCTCTTCTTAATATCTTCTGCCTCTCTTACATCCATACCATTTCTGTCCTTTATTGAGCCCATCTTTTCATGAAATGTTCCCTTGGTATCTCTAATTTTCTTGAAGAGACCTCTAGTCTTTCCCATTCTATTGTTTTCCTCTATTTCTTTGCATTGATCACTGAAGAAGGCTTTCTTATCTCTCCTTGCTATTCTTTGGAACTCTGCATTCAAATGGGTATATCTTTCCTTTTCTTCTTTGCTTTTTGCTTCTCTTCTTTCCACAGCTATTTGTAAGGCCTCCCCAGACAGCCATTTTGCTTTTTTTCATTTCTTTTCCATGGGGATGGTCTTGATCCCTGTCTCCTGTACAATGTCACAAACCTCCGTCTTTAGTTCATCAGGCACTCTATCAGACCTGGTCCCTTAAATCTATTTCTCACCTGCACTGTATAATCATAAAGGATTCAATTTAGGTCATACTTGAATGGTCAGTGATTTTCCCTACTTTTTCAATTTACATCTGAATTTGGCAATAAGGAGTTCATGATCTGAGCCACAGTCAGCTCCTGGTCTTGTTTTTGCTGACTGTATAGAGCTTCTCCATCTTTGGCTGCAGAGAATATAATCAATCTGATTTCAGTGTTGACCATCTGGTGATGTCCATTTGTAGAGTCTTCTCTTGTGTTGTTGGAAGGGGGTGTTTGCTATGACCACTGTGTTGTTTTGGCAAAACTCTGTTAGCCTTTGCCCTGCTTCATTCTGTACTCCAAGGCCAAATTTGCCTGTTACTCCAGGTGTTTCTTGACTTCCTACTTTTCCATTCCAGTCCCCTATAATGAAAAGGACATCTTTTGGGGGGTGTGAGTTTTAGAAGGTCTTGTAGATCTTCATAGAACTGTTCAACTTCAGCTTCTTAAGCATTACTGCTTGGGGCTTAGACTTGGATTACCATGATATTGAATGGTTTCCCTTTAAACAAACAGAGATCATTCTATCATTTTTGAGATTGCATCCAAGTACTACATTTTAGACTCTTTTGTTGACTATGGTGGCTGCTCCATTGCTTCTAAAGGATTCTTGCCCACAGTAGTAGATATAATGGTCATCTGAGTTAAATTCATGCATTCCAGTCCATTTTAATTCACTGATTCCTAAAATGTCGACATTCACTCTTGCCGTCTCCTGTTTGACCACTTCCAATTTGCCTTGATTCAGCACCAAAGATTCCAGGTTCCTATGCAATATTGCTTTTTACAGCATTGGACCTTGTTCCATCACCAGTCACATCCACAACTGGGTGTTGTTTTTGCTTTAGCTCTGACCATTCATTCTTTCTGGAGATATTTCTCCACTGATAACAGTAGCATATTGGGCACCTGCTGACCTGGGAGTTCATCTTTCAGTGTCCTAACTTTTTGCCTTTTTGTACTGCTCATGGGGTTCTCAAGACAAGGATAATGAAGTGGTTTGCCATTCCCTTCTCCAGTGGACCACATTCTTTCAGAACTCTCCACCATGACCCTTCATCTTAGGTGGCCCTACACGACATTGCTCATAGTTTCATTGAGTTAGACAAGGCTGTGATCCATGTGATTAAGTTGGTTAGTTTTCTGTGACTGTGGTTTTCAGTCTGTCTGCCCTCAGATGGAGAAGGATAAGAGGCTTATAAAAGTTTCCTGGTGGGAGAGACTGACTGAGGGGGAAACTGGGTCTGCTTCTGATTGTCAGGGTCATGCTCAGTAAATTGTTAATCCAATTTTCTTTTGATGGGTGGAGTACAGTCTAGACTGAATGGCATTCAGTTTAATAAGTTTAGTAAATAAGGGTATTAAGGACAGCCTCCACATGTTTGTATTGAAATTTATTACTTTTCTGTAGTATGATATAACAAATTTTGAAATGAGAATACACTGAAAATCTTCTTTGGGGCAAATCACTCCCACAGTCCTTGAAGGAGTTACTTGTGAATTGCAATAAACTGATGATTTCACCCCACCATTGCTAATGTAAGATGACATACACCAGATTATATTTAATTTGATGGTGTTGTGTTCATTCAGCAGTCCTAATTAACCATCAAATAGTTGAAATGTTGCTTCCCCTCAGGCAAAGCTACACAATCTTTGAGGGAAGAGAAAGTTGTTAGCTGTCACTGAATTTTGCTTCTGATGTTTTCCTTTGCTCTGTCAAATGTCAGAGCTATAAATCAGGAATTGAAAACCACATCGAAGAAAGGTGAGCCCGTGTTACGGCAGGCTTGGGCCAACACCGCGCCAAGATTCCCACCAGCACAAAATCTCCTCAGGTGAGGTGCTGTGCAACCTTCCATTGAGAGACAAGGTATTGATCCAGTTTTTGTGTCATTTGTGTTCAGCTGGTACCCATTAGGTGTAAAGTTCAAATGACAAAATAAGCCTCCAATCATGGGTGGCTAAAGCACAGGTGCATCAGTATGTCCAGTGTCTGTCATTTTGACAGGGCTTGTCACTCCAGGGTAAAGATTGGTATTAACAGACATTTCAATAAATGGCTTTTAAAAAAAAGTTCTTCTCTGGATACTTTCATAGGAGAGAATCAAGGACAAACAAAGGTAAATTTTTTAAACTGATGCCGGGGTAAAATATTGATTTGGAAAAGAGAAGTTTTCTTATAAGTATTTGTGAAAATGGTGATCACTCTCTCACTAACCTTCCTGAAAGCTCCACATTGGTGGAAAAAAATGCAAACCGAAGGTGTATTTTGTTGGTAGGGCCCCTCCTGAACTAAGTCACACAAGCTTGTTTGTGTGTCTGTCCTGTGCATCGTCTCTCACTCAGCCCTATATTCTCTGTTCTTTCCTTCCCCCTGCTAGGTATCTGTTAAGCTTCAAAAGGGTAAAAGAAAACAAAGCTGAAAATCAACTTGAGTGTCAGCTTTTCTTCAAGCAGTATAAGAGGCATAGCAATGAGTTCATGAGCACAAGGCCTAAATATATGGGATTTGACTCTCCTGTTGTTGTTCAGTCACTCAGTTGTGTTAGACTCTGTGACCCCATGGGCTGCAGCACAGCAGGCTCCCTGTCCTTCATCATCTCCTGGAGCTTGCTCAAACTCACATCCATTGAGACGGTGATGCCATCAAACCATCTCATCCTCTGTCATCCCTGTCTCCTCCTGCTTTCAATCTTTCCCAGCATCAGGGTCTTTTCTAACGTATTGGCTCTTTGCATCAGGTGGCCAAATTACTGGAGCCTCAGCTTCAGCATCAATCCTTCTAATGAATATTCAGGGTTGATTCCCTTTAGGATTGACTGCTTTAATCTTCTTGTAGTCCAAGAGACTTTGAACAGACTTCTCCAACACCACAGTTCAAAAGCATCATTTCTTCAGTGCGCACCCTTCTTTATGGTCCAACTCTCACATCCATACATGACTACTGGAAAAAGGATAGTGTAGGCTATACAGATCTTTGTTGGCATAGTAATGTCCTTGCTTTTTAATACGCTAAGTTTGTCATAGCTTTCCTTCCAAGGAGTAAGTGTCTTTTAATTTCATGGCTGCAGTCACCATCTGCAGTGATTTTGGAGCCCAGAAAAATAAAGTCTATCACTGTTTCCATTGATTCCCCATCTATTTGCCATAAAGTGATAGGACCAGATGCCATGATCTTACTTTTTTGAATGTTGACTTTTAAGCCAGCTTATTCACTCTCCTTTTTCACTTTCATCAAGAGGTTCTTCAGTTCCTCTTTGCTTTCTGCCATAAAGGTGATGTCATCTGCATATCTGAGGTTATTGTTATTTCTCCTGGCAATCTTGATTCCAGCTTGTACTTCATCCAGTCCAGCATTTCTCAAGATGTACTCTGCATGTAAGTTAAATAAGCAGGTGACAATATACAGCCTTGGCGTACTCCTTTCCTGATTTGGAACGAGTCTGTTGTTCCATGTCCAGTTCTAACTGTTGCTTCCTGACCTGTATACAGATTTCTCAAAGGGCAGGTCAGGTGGTCTGGTAGTCCCATCTCTTTCAGAATTTTACACAGTTTGTTGTGTTCCACACAAAGGCTTTGGCATAGTCAATAAAGCATAAATAGATGTTTTTCTGGAACTCTCTTGCTTTTTCCATGATCCAGAGGGTGTTGGCAATTTGATCTCTGGTTCCTCTGCCTTTTCTAAATCCAGCTTGAACATCTGGAGGTTCTTGGTTCACATACTGTTGAAGCCTGGGTTGGAGAATTTTGAGCATTACTTTGCTAGCCTGTGATATGAATGCAATTGTGTTGTAGCTTGAAGATTCTTTGACATTGTCTTTCTTTGAGATTGGAATGAAAACTGACCTTTTCCAGTCCTGTGGCCACTGCTGAGTTTTCCAAATTGTTGGCATATGTAGTGTAGCACTTTCACAGCATCATCTTTAGGATTTGAAAAGCTCCACTGGAGTTCCATCACCTCCACTAGCTTTGTTTGTAGTGATGCTTCCTAAGAACCACTTGACTTCACATTCCAGGATGTCTGACACTAGGTGAAATGAATCTGCTGTAGTCTAGAGTTCCTTCCCAAACAGACATTCCAATGACCTCTTCCTCCACAAGAAGAGGAGCCAATCCAGGGTTAACCGTTCCATCGTCTACCTTATTAAGTTCAGGTCAGTCACACAGTCTTCTCTGACTCTTTGCCACCCCATGGACTGCAGCACACCACACTTCCCTGTCCATCAACTCCAGGAGTCTACTCCAACTCATGTCCATTGAGTCGGTGATGCCATCCAACCATCTCATCCTCTGTTGTCCCCTTCTCCTCCCATTTTCAATCTTTCCCTGCATCAGAGTCTTTCCCAATCAGTCAGTTCTTTGCATCAGATGGCCAAAGTATTGGAGTTTCAGCTTCAGCATTAGTCCTTCCAATGAATGTTCCAGACTGATTTCCTTTAGGATGGACTGGTTGGATCTCCCTGCAGTCCAAGTGACTCTCAAGAGTCTTCTCCAACACCACAGTTCAAAAGCATCAATTCTTCAGCTCTCAGCTTTCTTTATAGTCCAACTCTCACATCCATACATGACTACTGTAAAAACCATAGCCTTGACTAGATGGACCTTTGTTGGCAAAGTAATGACTCTGCTTTTTAATAAGCTGTCTATGTTGGTCATAATGTTCCTTCCAAGGAGGAAGCATCTTTTAATTTCATGGCTGCATTCACCATCTGCTGTGATTTTGGAGACCCCCCCAATAAAGTCTGTCACTGTTTCCACTGTTTCCCCATCTATTTGCCATGAAGTGATGGGACCAGATGCCATGATCTTAGTTGTTTGAATGTTGAGTTTTAATCCAGCTTTTTCACTCTTTCTTTCACTTTCATCAAGAAGCTCTTTAGTTCCTCTTTGCTTTTTGCTGTAACTGAAGTGATGTCATCTATGTATCTGAGGTTATTGATTTTTCTCCTGGCAGTCTTGATTCCAGTTTGTGCTTCATCCAGCCCACCGTTTCTCATGATGTACTCTGCATATAAGTTAAATAAGCAGGGGGACAATATACAGCCTTGACATAGTCTTTTCCAAATTTGGAACCAGTCTGTTGTTCCATGTCCAGTTCTAACTGTTGCTTCTTGACTTGTATACAGATTTCTCAGGACGCAGGTGAGATGGTCTGGTATTCCCATCTCTTGAAGAATTTTCCACAGTTTCTTGTGATCCACACGGTCAAAGGCTTTAGTATAGTCAGTGAAGCAGGAGTAGATATTTTTCTGGAATTCTCTTGCTTTTTCTATGATCCAACTTATGTTGGCAATTTGATCTTTGGTTCCTTTGCCTTTTCTAAATCCAGCTTGAACATCTGGAAGTTCTCTGTTCACATAGTTTTGAAGCCTAGCTTGGAAAATTTTGAGCATTACTTTGCTAGCATGTGAGATGGGTGCAGTTGGGCAGTAGTTTGTGGCAACCCACTTTGGTATTCTTGCCTGGAAAAATCCCATGAGCGGATTTTTCCTGGTACGCTACAGTTCATGGGGTCACAAAGAGTCAGACACGACTGAGCGACTTCACTTTCTTTCACTTTCTTTGAAGATTCTTTGGCAGTGTCTTTCTTTGGGATTGGAATGAAAACTGACCTTTTCCTGTTCTGTGGCCACTGCTGAGTTTTCCTAATTTGCTGCCATATTGGATGCAGCACTAGCACCGCATCATCTTTTAGGATTTGAAAGAGCTCAGCTGGAATTCCATCACCTCCACTAGCTTTGTTCGTAATGATGCTTCCTAAGGCCTACTTGCCTTCACATTCCAGGATGTTTGGCTTGAGGTGAGTGACCACACCATCATGGTTATCTGAGTCATTTAGATATTTTTGTACAGTTCTTCTGTGTATTCTTGCCACCTCTTTTTTTAATATTTTCTGCTTCTGTTAGGTCCATACTGTTTCTGTCCTTTATTGTACCCATCTTTTCTGAGAATGTCTTACTGAAAACTCGTTGAAAAGCGGCATGTTGCATTGGCATACTTATCTTTGTGCTATTTCATGAATTCCACCATTTATATCTGCAAGACCAAAATGAACCTTGAGCAGGTTTTGGCCAGCCAGAACTTTTTTGAAACATGCCCTAACTGCCATGTTGTATGAGAGACCAGCAAAATAATGTCATCACAGTCTAGAACAGAAAATGTCTGTCCTTAAAAATGACTTAAGTTCAGCACCATGATTCTCTAAAATAAATATGATTTTTAAAATATACCTGTGACTGAATAAAAAATAACTCCTTTAAGTAAAAGGAGTCTAAATACACAATGTGTGTGTCTAACTACACAATGATAAAAAAATAAAATTATATAATAATTAGATCCAACCAGTCTATCCTAAAGGAAATCAGTCCTGAATATTCATTGGGAAGACTGATGCTGAAGCTGAAACTCCACTACTTTGGCTACCTGAAATGAAGAACTGACTCATTGAAAAAGACCCTGATGCTGGGAAAGATTGAAAGTGGGAGGAGAAGGGGCCAACAGAGAATGAAATGGTTGGATGGCATCATTGACTTGATGGACATGAGTTTGAGTAAGCTCTGGGTGTTGGTGAAGAACAAGTGCGCCTGTCATGCTACAGGCCATGGGGTCACAAAGAGTCAGACATGACAGAGTGACTGAACTGAACTGCATTGATATGAAATTTCTAATATTCAACCCTTTTAAAAAAAATTCCAATTTCATGTGGTTTCATCTAATATTAAATTGTTATCTGTATGAATAATAGCCTCAAAGATCATGTATGCATCCATCCTTATGCTGTAAATAGATCATTCACTTTCATCATTTAATGTCCAGATATGTCATTATATTTTGAAAATCTTCTGAAATATTCATTTTGATCAAATTATTTATAGAAATGCTCTACTTTATTTGTTTTGCTCTTTTTTTTTCTCAGCATTTAGAAATTGTGTTTAATTCATATAGTATCTCACTCATAGAAAAGAAATACCTATTTTGTACAACTTAAGAAATACACCTCAGTTTTGCTGGGAATTTGAATATTGTTAGTGAAAGTTTATTTACCAAAAATGAGGTAAACTTCCCTCAGAAGTCAAAGCTCAAGCCAATTATGCTGAAAACACAATCCTATAACCAGAGCAGTTACCACTGAAAGGTAATTAGGCCTCTGGTCTCTGACATCCAGCACAGTGGTTGGAAGTAGGCCTTGCAAAAATGGCCTTCTGATACCCCAACCTTTTATTACTTCACGAATAAATGTTAACCCCTGACAAGAGTGCTCTGTGGTGATGTCTTCTATTTAATGTGGTCACGGCATAACCGACAGGAATAAAAATGTCCCCTTGTTTCACATCACACTAATTCAGTTACCAAGTAAACACAACAAAATGTGAAATTATACAATGGATGTGTGAAGTTCAGTTCACAAACAATGTGAAGCTCTGGTCTTATGGTACAATGAGCAATGTGAAGAGTAAGTTACATGCTATGTGCATACACAACTTTATATATAAATGTCATATTATCAGAAATGTTACATATTGTGAGATAGAAATATTAATAAATTAAGGATACCTCGCCTTGTTATTTATGTATTTTCAATCTCTTGTGAAACCTCACATCTGACTTCTGTAACTTTTTACAATATGAAAGTTAGTTGCACAGTCATGTCCAGCTCTTTGCAATCCCATGGACTGTAGCCTGCCTGACTCCTCTGTCTATGGAATTCTCCAGGGAAGAATACTGGAGTGGGTTGCCATTTCCTTCTCCAGGGGATCTTCCTGACCCAGGTATTGAACCCAGGTCTCCTGAATTGCAGGCAGTATTTTTATCAACTGAGCCACAAAGCAAGCCTGCTTTTTACAATATAGACATTAATTACCCATCTACATGTTTATTATTAAAAAATAATATGTTTTTAATTTTCTAATTTGTTCTCTGCAAATAATAATATGGATTTCTACTCACAAAGGCTCACCAATCTATGGCTACTAATGAATGCTCCATTCACCAAACAGAGATTGACATTGAGTCCCCAATATGGCTTCTTGGTATCAGACTGATTACTCTGAACCACTTCCACTATGGAAAGTATTTTGTTCTTATTGGAATAGACATTTACTCTGGATATAGATTTGCCTTCTCTGCATGTGGTATGTCTGGTATAACTACCATCCTTACCCACCATCATGATTTTCAATTATGCATCATGATTTCTGATTCTTTATATGTATACTAAATTTTTTTATAAGATACTGGATACAGTTTTGGGTTGTGTTTTCATTATTCTTCTTCAAAGCATATTGAACATTTGCTTGCTTATTTTTCCAGGCAGATATTAATTTATTTTGGTTTGCAGCTTAATTTTTCAATCATTACCTTACTTACAGATCATCTTGACAATGATGATGATGGCAGCTTTATTCTAAAGTACCTTTTGGCCAGCAAGAAAGTTTAATTCTCCTCTTCTCCTCTGGAGAAGGAAATGGCAACCCACTCCAATATTCTCGCCTGAAGAATCCCATGGACAGAGAAGCCTGGTGGGCTACAGTCCATGGGATCACAAGAGTCAGACATGACTTAGCCACTAAAGCACCATCACCTTTTTTCCAGCAAGAAACTTTAATTCTCCCCTTAAAGGAAAGAAAAGAGAGTTTAGAATTTTTCACTAAATGTCTCAGGTATTTAACAAGGTCTCTGTTTTGTCAGATCTCAAATACCTCCCAATCCTGTGCAAGTTATAGGAAATGTTCCATTCATAAATTATTGACAATTTTTTTTTTCTGGTCATTTTTCTTTCCTGACTACCTGGAGTCTTATCTTCAAATGCCCACATCAGGACTGTGCAACAATTCAAAGGAACACCTATGCAGATTTGATAGTTACTTTTCTGCGTATCTTCCTCTTGTAAATGCTTTTCTACTGTAGTTAACCTACACCCTAATCTCTGTCTCTGCAGTCTCTCAAAACCAGTTTTCTGCATGAATCCCCCTTCCTGTCTGTGCTTTAGTAAAATCCTCCTATCAAAAAGTTAGCTGCAGGGCTTACATCATTTGTTCTCTATTCTGAGGGCTCATAGTCTTATGTTGTCTTTGTTCAATGCTGGAAAGCAGGATTTATTTTTCATTTATTTTGTTCAAATTTCTGGTTGTTTATGAGAAAAGACTAGTTCAGTTAATCCTTATGGCCAAAAGAAGAAGTCCTGGAGAACAAATTTTAAATGACAAATTCCAACTAGATGGGTCCTTTCGAAGAAGTACAATTTAAAAGAAGGTTTAGGGTAACAAAATGAGAAAATGTGATAGGTATAATCTGAATAAATGTTAAGTGATTAGTTAAAAGTGACTGAAGTCATTTGATAATGTTTATTTGGCATGACTAGTTAAATCCACCCTAAGTGTTTGGTTCTTCCCTTCTTCTGTGTGTTAGCTCAAATTTATTCTTCCTTAAAGGTATTAGTAGATATCTTAATGAAGCTATTAGATAGCATAGTTATTTCAGTTCAGTTCAGTCACTCAGTCGTGTCCTACTCTTTGCGACCCCATGAATTGCAGCACGCCAGGCCTCCCTGTCGATCACCAACTCCTGGAGTTCACTCAGACTCATGTCCATTGAGTTGGTGATGCCATCCAGCCATCTCATCCTCTATTGTCCCCTTTTCCTCCTGCCCCCAATCCTTCCCAGTATCAGAGTCTTTTCCAATGAGTCAACTCTTCACATGAGGTGGCCAAAGTACTGGAGTTTCAGCTTTAGCATCATTCCTTCCAAAGAACATCCAGGGCTGATCTTTAGGATGGACTGGTTGGATCTCCTTGCAGTCCAAGGGACTCTCAAGAGTCTTCTCCAACACCACAGTTCAAAAGCATCTATTCTTTAGTGCTCAGCTTTCTTCACAGTCCAACTCTCACATCCATACACGACCACTGGAAAAACCATAGCCTTGACTAGACAGACCTTTGTTGGCAAAGTAATGTCTCTGCTTTTCAATATGCTATCTAGGTTGGACATAACTTTTCTTCCAAGGAGTAAGCGTCTTTTAATCAACATTAACAGCACCAGAGATAGTGCTCAACATGTAATTGGCCTTTTGCTCAGTGAAGTGTAGTTGCTCAGTCGTGTCCGACTCTTTGCAACCCCATGGACAGTAGCCTACCAGGCTCCTCCGTCCATGGGATTTTCCAGGCAAAAATACTGCAGTGGGCTGCCATTTCCTTCTCCAGGGGATCTTCCCAACCCAGGGATCGAATTTGGGTCTCCTGCATTGCAGACAGACGCTTTACCGTCTGAGCCACCAGGGAAGCCCAAAAGGTGTTAGTAGATAACTTAATGAAGCTATTGGATAGCATAGCTATTTAATCAACATTAATAGCACCAGAGATAGTGCTCAACATGTAATTGGCCTTTTGCTCCCGAAAAAATGTGGCAAATTGAGAACTATTAATAATAGTGCTTCTAGTATTAGTAATCACTTTAATAACATCAGGGCTTCCCTGGTGGCTCAGAGGTTAAGGCGTCTGCCTGCAATGCACGAGACCTAAGTTCGATCCCTGGGTCAGGAAGATCCCCTGGAAAAGGAAATGGAAACCCACTCCAGTATTCTTGCCTGGAGAATCCCATGGACAGAGGAGCCTGGTGGGCTACGGTCCACAGGGTCGCAAAGAGTCGGACACAACTGAGCAACTTCACTCACTTTAATAACATCATTTGGATAACAAGTTCTACTCTTCAAAGTGATTATATGTATATATATATATATATATATATATAATATTATATATAATGTTTTATTGGTCTGCTTGGGTTGTCATGACAAAATAACATGGACTGGTCGCTCAAACAAAAGGAACTATTTTCTCAGCCTGATGATTGAAAGTTCAAGATTATGACACTAACAGACTTGGTTTTTGGTTAAGACCTTTCTTCCAGGCTTGCAGAGTGCCACTTTCTAGATATCTTTACATGACCTCTTCTCTGAGAATGTGTGTGAGAGAGAGCTCTCTCTAGTTTTCTTCCATTTCTTATAAGTACACCAGTCTTGTGAGATTAGGGTCAAGCCTTTATATCTCATTTAACCTTTATTACCTCCTTAAAGACCCTATCTCCAAATGCTGTCAAGTTGAGGATTAAGGCTTCAACATATGAATTTTGAGAGGACATGGTTCAGTCCAAACAAATACCTTATTTAAGAGTTATATGTTATATTTAATATATGGGTCTGTATTTAACACAATTAAATAGTTTTTACATCATCAAACAAGTATAAAGAATCCATTTTCAAAAATACTACATTGATTGCACAGATATTCCTTATTTTCAACCTGAATAATAATGATATATACAGAAAACTTGCATGAATACTATATGTAGTATTTAAAGAAAGATACTAATATGAACACTGCTGTTATTCTGCTGATTAAGAGACAGAACTTTTGTGTTGCTTAGATACCACATCATCCAATTCCAAGCCACTGTGTTCTCCCTCAACCCTATCACATCTCTTTTTTCCCCAAAAATAACTCCTATCTTAAATTTTGGACTTCCCTGGTGGCTCAGGCTGTAAAGATTCTGCCTGCAACACAAGAGACCTGGGTTTGCTTTGTAGGTTGGAAAGATCCCCTGGAAAAGAAACTAGCTACTTACTCCAGTATTCTTGCCTGGAGAATTCCATGGACAGAGGAGCCTGGCAGCTCAGGCGGTCACAAAGAGTTGGACATGACTGAGCAACTAACACTTTCACTTTTTTCATCTTAAATTTTATAATAATAATTTTCTTTATTTCTATAGATTTGCTGCATAAATATGTAGACATAAACAAAAATTAATGTTGCTAATACCTAATTTTTATTAATGGATTAATAGTGTGCATATTTTTCTGAGGATTTCCATTTTGCTTGACATATTTTTGATATTCATTCTTTCTATCTCATGTAGCAGTAGTCATTTATTTCCAATACTATTAATATATAATATTCTGTTGATTGTGTACATTGTCATTAATTATTTTAACCCTTATGAAGATTTGGGTTGTTTTTGCTATTGCTTCTGTGATGAATCTGCTCCTATAGGTCCCCTGATGCATTTGAAATAATTCCTTTAGGGTCATTTCGTAGGTAGAAGTTGGATTTCTGAAAACTGGTGATACACACGAATCCTAAATTGTCTCCAGTATGGTTACCAATCTGCACATTCACCAGCAGCACATGAAATCCAATTTATAAAATCAAGTCTTTCTGAAACTCCAATAGCATCTATGATGAAACTCCTCTTCCTGTGTATGATAGGGACTTCTGTGTATTCCATGAATGGCTTCAAGATCAGTCCATTATTCACATCTATCTTTGATACATTTATACTTTCTTCTCTTGAGTTTAAGTTGCTGAGTAAATCTATCCATTGAGTTTCTATTGTTAATACCATGATGTATATATATGAATATATTTAACTTTTGAAGATCTATTTGGGTCTATTTGAAATTTGCCTTCTTTTACTTTTCACTATCAATATACCTCAATTTTATTATTAAAGGCTATCTCCTGGCTGTTTTGTATGCTTTGATTGACTCTCTTTTTGCTTTAAATTGATTCTTAATTCCAAATAATGTGCTTCATTTTCTCTTATTTGTCTTTTTTGTTTTTAATATGATCCCATGCAAGTAATTTCACACTATTTTCTCTATGCTAATAATATTCCTTAATTGCCTCAAGATATTTTGTCAAGTACTTCTGTTTCTACATTTTCTCATTAAAATTTCCTCGTATTAATATTTAGTGTTCTATTAAATTTGCTCAGTATATTCACTCTGAAATTTTAAATACTTTTAAAAAGTCTTAGTCTCATTTAAGCTATCGGTTTCATTTTGGTTAACATAAAAATAATCAGGTATCTATCTATCTTTATATCATTTTTAAATTTAGAATCTAAAGCATTTCCTTCACTCCTAATATGGATTATAGGCATTTTCATTAAAAAAAAAAAAAGGCCTTCCAACAAGTGTCATTTCTTTCATATGGTTCATCTGGAAATAATACTACACTTTTCTAACAGTATGCAGAATTGGTAAGGCTTTGAAAGATTTGTCATATAATACTAAATAAATTGGACATTTGTTAGACAGGTATATGCCCTGTTTATAACACTACTCTAAGTAACCAAATAAGACATAAGATGATACTTAATTACATATGCTCCCCTTCTGAGATAAGAAAAATATTGCCAATGAAGGTAACTATGTTGTGTCTGTGCTATACATTTAATAAAAGATTAAACAGTAGATTGGTGAAGAAAATAGACACTCAAAATGACAGATTTCTAGGGTTAGCAACATAGTTATTTTTGTTGCTTAGAAATAATAAAACCTAACATACCACTTCACCTTTCATTGTTTTTTTAGTCAATATAGTTCACAATTTTGAAACCTAAAAATTATTATGATAGGTTAATCAATAAAGTTGCATTAAAAATGAATCTCAAAATGCATAACTCAGCAGCTGATGTGTCAGCATGTGGTTAATTCAAAGGTTTACTGATTTGAGGCAGACTTTCCTATGAAATTGGATGACAGGCCCTTGTAAAGTAACACCATTTTTTGGTGAGTGTGATTTGAATCTATACTTGATAATAATCACTGTGTCCAAGGGTAATTAGAGTAGACATGAAAGCTGTAAAAGTAAGCACAGGTTCAAAATGTTGGTAATTTAATCATATTGTAAACTTAATTGTTTGCTAGTTTGTCCACTCATTCATCGTGTATCCCTTCTATAAAAGTAGCATACCTCAATCAGGCAGAATAATGAAGACATCCTAGCATATATATTCTAGTTTTTATAGAATCCTTTGCTATTGAATCTGTTTGTTAAAGACTCATGAGATATTCTTCCTTCCATACTTTTACTACATCATCTTTGATTAATGAGATCATTAGTATGACAAGTGTTTTAATGTCAGTTATGCTTAAATGCAGGAGAAGGCGATGGTACCCCACTCCAGTACTCTTGCCTGGAAAATCCCATGGATGGAGGAGTCTGGTAGGCTGCAATCCAAGGGGTCGTGAAGAGCTGGACACGACTGAGTGACTTCACTTTCATGCATTGGAGAAGGAAATGGCAATCCACTCCAGTGTTCTTGCCTGGAGAATCCCAGGGACGGGGGAGACTGATGGGCTGCCGTCTATGGGGTCACACAGAGTCGGACATGACTGAAGCGACTTAGCGGCAGCAGCAGCATGCTTAAATGCATAGCTTAATATCTTCATGGTGGAAATATACTTTTCTCTTAAGCTAAAAGCTTTGTTAAAATTACATACAATTACCTGAATGCTGCTAAGTCACTTTAGTTGTGTCTGACTCTGTACGACCCCATAGACGGCAGCCCACCAGGCTCTCCCGTCCCTGGGATTCTCCAGGCAAGAACACTGGAGTGGGTTGCCATTTCCTTCTCCAATGCATGTAAGTGAAAAGTGAAAGTGAAGTCACTCAGTTGTGTCCAACTCTCTGCGACCCATGGACTTCATCCCACCAGGCTCCTCCATCCATGGGATTTTTCCAGGCAAGAGTACTGGAGTGGGGTGCCATTGCCTTAATATAGCTAAGCAAAGGCAGTAAGAAACAATCTTCTCTGCTATAATATGTCAGATTACTATGGAGCAAACAAATTTCTCATTGAAATACATAAAAATACTCTTTATGATTTTCAAATGCACCTTCACCATAAACATTGATATTTCTGTCAGGTAAGTTACCATGTTTTGCCCTTTGACCAAATTACTTCTGACAATGAAGGTGAGCTAGTCATTAAAGTTCAACGTTTTTTAATAGACTGATCAAATTTAATTTAGAAGGGATTTCCCTGGTGGTCCCTTGTTAAGAATCCACCTGCCAATGCAGGAGAGGCGGGTTTGATCTCCAGTCTGGAAAGATCTCACATGCTGCTGAGCAACTAAGCCCATGCACCACAACTGCTGAGCCTGCGCTCTAGAGTCTGTGCTGCACAACGAGAGATCAGATCAGATCAGTCGCTCAGTCGTGTCTGACTCTTTGCGACCCCATGAATCGCAGCACTCCAGGCCTCCCTGTCTATCACCAACTCCCGGAGTTCACTCAGACTCACGTCCATCGAGTCAGTGATGCCATCCAGCCATCTCATCCTCTGTCGTGCCCTTCTCCTCCTGCCCCCAATCCCTCCCAGCATCAGAGTCTTTTCCAATGAGTCGATTCTTCGCATGAGGTGGCCAAAGTACTGGAGTTTCAGCTTTAGCATCATTCTTTCCAAAGAAATCCCAGGGCTGATCTCCTTCAGAATGGACTGGTTGGATCTCCTTGCAGTCCAAGGGACTCTCAAGAGTCTTCTCCAACACCACAGTTCAAAAGCATCAATTCTTTGGTGCTCAGCCTTCTTCACAGTTCAACTCTCACATCTATACATGACCACAGGAAAAACTATAGCCTTAACTAGATGAACCTTTGTTGGCAAAGTAATGTCTCTGCTTTTGAATATGCTATCTAGGTTGGTCATAACATTCTTTCCAAGGAGTAAGTGTCTTTTAATTTCATGGCTGCAGTCACCATCTTCAGTGATTTTGGAGCCCAGAAAAATAAAGTCTGACACTGTTTCCACTGTTTCCCCCATCTATTTCCCATAAAGTGGTGGGACCGGATGCCCAGAAAAATAAAGTCTGACACTGTTTCCACTGTTTCCCCATCTATTTCCCATGAAGTGGTGGGACCGGATGCCATGATCTTCGTTTTCTGAATGTTGAGCTTTAAGCCAATTTTTTCACTCTCCACTTTCACTTTCATCAAGAGGCTTTTGAGTTCCTCTTCAATTTCTGCCATAAGGGTGGTGTCATCTGCATATCTGAGGTTATTGATATTTCTCCCGGCAATCTCGATTCCAGCTTGTGTTTCTTCCAATCCAGCGTTTCTCATGATGTACTCTGCTTATAGGTTAAATAAACAGGGTGACAATATACAGCCTTGACGTACTCCTTTTCCTGTTTGGAACCAGTCTGTTGTTCCATGTCCAGTTCTAACTGTTGCTTCCTGAGCTGCATACAAATTTCTCAAAAGGCAGATCAGGTGTTCTGGTATTCCCATCTCTTTCAGAATTTTCCACAGTTTATTGTGATCCACACAGTCAAAAGCTTTGGCATAGTCAATAAAGCAGAAATCCCATCACAATAAGAAGTCTTCACATCACAACTGGAGAGAGGCCCTCATTTATCACAATTAGAGAAAGCCCACGAAGCAATGAAGACCCAGCACAGCCAAAAATAAATAGATTAATACTTAAAAATTAGATATAAATTCTAAGATGATTATAAAACACTGCTTAAATATTTTATACATCATAGCTGATTTAATAAAAGTCTTACAATCAAAATAGTTGTGCAAATAAGTTCTATTTGCTTAAAAGTAGGCAATTTCTATGGAGAAGTCACATAATAGTAAATGTATTTAGAGTTTTTATTTACAAAATCTACCTCGTGTTGGACAAGTCAACATGAGATTGAGCTGCTAATTTCCAGTGAGATATCAAGGGCAGAAATAGGACAAATTTTGTATGCCAGGACTGGACTACTGTATCATGACTGTGGAAATGTTTGTATATTGCCTGCCCATGCTATCTATTCTTGGCACCAGTGAATACAATAAATCTTCACCTCAGAGACTCTGAAATGCATTATATAGCTTCTCTTTAAAAAATACTGCCACAACTTCCTATAAAATAGGCCTGCTTGTAAAACCTGAATGTTGCAGAAACAATAGACTTCCTGCCAAAAAACACGTGACCAAGAAAAGAGTAATTGACTTCACTAGCAATGGACTGAGCTTTGGATTTATTGTATTTGTATGCAGACATTTGAACCTTCTTCTCATAAACACATTTAACCAAATAAAGTTTATTTAAGAAATGCCTTTATTGTGATAATTTGGGAAAGATTTTAAAAAAATATTCTAATAGAATTATCCAGGGCTTCCCTGGTAGCTCAGCTGGTAAACAATCCACCTGCAATACAGGAGACCCTGGTTCGATTCCTGGGTAGGGAAGTTTCCCTGGAGAAGGGATAGGCTACCCACTCCAGTATTCTTGGGCTTCACTGGTGGCTCAGATGGTAAAGAATCCACCTGCAATGTGGAAGACCTGGGTTTGATCCCTGGGTTGGGAAGATCCCCTGGAGGAGGGCAACCCCCTCCAGTATTTTGCCTGGAGAATCCCCATGGACAGAGGAGCCTGGCGGACTACAGTCCACGGAGTTGCAAAGAGTCAGACAGATTGAGCTATTAAGCACAGCACAGAATTATCCAATGTTTAGAAAATGAATTTTACTTCATTCTGAACTTTTAAAAATGCCTTCATTTTGGTACCTTATGACTGCATAATTTATACACAGGTGTGATTGGATCTATTATGCATTCCAACTCTTCAAAGGCTTAGAAATGTCATGAGCATTATTCTGATTAATAAGCAAAGGAAAACCCTCTCTACCCATTATGGAGAATACTTTTCAATAAATTTTGTAATCCATCTGTGTCACAACTTCACTAAGAAAGGGCAAGCTTTCATCTGTGTTCTTTCTTCAATTCTGTCCATTGTCCATTTTTTAAATAGACATGTGCTATTATTACCATCAGCCTACTCATTGGATAAGTCCCTGATGCTGGAAAAGACTGAATGCAGAAGAAGAGAGCATCAGAGGATGAGATGGCTGAATAGCATCACCAATGCAATGGACATGAACTTGGGCAAACTTCGGGAGATGGTGACAGACAGGAAGGCCTGGCATGCTGCAGTCTATGGGGGTTGCAAAGAGTCGGACACAACTGGGTGACTTAACAACAAATTATTACTATCATCCAGACCTTTTAGGGTTAACATGTAACTGGCATAATAACATATGTATCCAGTTCCAGTTCCAATTCAGTCACTCAGTCCTGTCAGACTCTTTGGACCCCGTGAATTGCAGCACGTCAGGCCTCCCTGTCCATCACCAACTGCCAGAGTCTACCCAAACCCATGTCCATTGAGTCAGTGATGCCATCCAACCATCTCATCCTCTGTCATCCCCTTCTCCTCCCACCTTCAATCTTTCCGAGCATCAGGGTCATTTCCAATGAGTCAGCTCTTCACATCAAGTGGCCAAAGTATTGGAGTTTCAGCTTCAAAGTCAGTCCTTCCAATGAACACCCAGGACTGATCTCCTTTAGGGTGGACTGGTTGGATCTCCTTGCAGTCCAAGGGACTCTCAAGAGTCTTCTCCAACACCACAGTTCAAATGCATCAATTCTTCTGTGCTCAGCTTTCTTTATAGTCCAACTCTCGCATCCATACATGACTACCGGAAAAACCATAGCCTTGACTAGATGGATCTTTGTTGACAAAGTAATGTCTCTACTTTTTAATATGCTGTCTAGGTTGGTCATAACTTTCCTTCCAAGGAGTAAGCGTCTTTTAATTTCACGGTTGCAATCACCATCTGCACTGATTTTGGAGCCCCCAAAAATAAAGTCAACCACTGTTTCCCCGTCTATCTGCCATGAAGTGATGGGACCGGATGCTATGGTCTTAGTTTTCTGAATGTTGAGCTTTAAGCCGACTTTTTCACTCATATGTATAACCTTTTAAAATATTCTTCATTATCTGCAGCAAAGTCCAGTGTTTTGTGTTTAAGAGAGGAACCAGATTTTTAAAAAATAATGTATCCTTCAAAAACACTTCCATCACTAATCATCTATGATATTAAATGTAGATGGCATGTCATTTACACTTAAGCATCATTATGATGCTGTTCTTCAGGTGTGAGTGAAGGTTGCTCATTATAGATAATATCTAGTATTAGGGAAATTAGTAATGATGTTTTAAAAATTATATTCTCTCACAAGTAGATACGCGGCAAGTTTTAAGCATAACTTTCTGGTGTGGTGAGATAGAATAAAGTTTCTTGAGATATTTTCTGGTTAAATGGCATCTTGTACCATATATGTAAATATTGGAAATGTCTGGAAGTGAACTGAAGAACTGTTTTCCACCTTAAGGCTGAACAATAGCCATCTTGTGAGCCACGGACATGTTTCTCAGAAGGAGCATATATTTGAGGTATTGAAAATTATGTATTAGATTACATTAAATCAACAAGTTCATGGAGCTCAGAGTAGGTTATATCTCTTTCCCCTGAAAATGCTAGTTGAACAGCTGATAATACTCTTTAACAGATATTTGAAGGCAAAATGTTAGATGGTGATTGACACAATCCTCAAGATTTTCTTTTCAAGTCAGAATGATTGACAAAGTTTTTGATTACAAGTGTTGATTTAAACTTTGAGACTGCCTAGTTATTAAAATAAAGGCAGAATCTAACACCTTTTAATAGAGGGAAATGTGAGAGCAAGACAGTTGCAATGTAACAAATATTCTTGGCAGCTCAGACACTCATTTTTCTTCTATTACAACCAACAGCAACATTTTAGTCAAATAAAAAAATATTTTATCACTTTTCTTGGTTGAAATAATTTAGACTTCATTTTTTTATAAAAGTGATTATAAATGTTAATCTCCCTGATGAATTCAGAGATAATTTGCTACTCAGAATTATCAGTCACAAGTGATAATTTAACTTCATTGGATTTGATGACATTGAATCCACTGATGCTTCACTAATAATATTTTAACAAAAGATGGAAGAGTGACCTAAACTAATTACAGAAGAACAGTTCAAAATTGAATGATATTAGAGTTCTAGGAAGGGAGTATATGATATTACAATATAGTAATTGTTAAAGAATTGTTAACTGGGAACAAAAAATCTACAGTTTTCAGACCCCCAGTGAAGTGTATATGTATAGTGTAGATGTATGAAATGCAGATGCATAGATCTTGCAGATCTATACAAAATTGGTATGTTATTGTCATGGTCGATCACTTTTTACACTTAGGTAGAAGTAGGTAGAAAAAGCAAACATAAAACACCGGATCAAATTTTGTCCTGGTTTCAACTTTCATATCATTTTCATTTCAAGCAAGTGATTTGCCTCTTACCCAATGGCCAGTTTCCTTATCTACAAATAGAAAATAATGCCTACTTTATTATATGAACATTTCAATTTAATATATTTCAGAAGTATTTTTAAGCTAAGTTATAAGTTATTATTATTATTAGAGTTGCCGATTTTATACTTAGTGAAATAATAAGACACAGGTGGTCAGATATTCCTGTTACTGTTACTCCAAAATGCATTGCTGAAAATGATTCTACTCTAAACTGACATCTAAACATTTTATTTTAGCATAGGTAATTGAAATTGTGATCTTATTTAAGTATTGACAGCAATAGAACATGAATACTATAATAAATCTATATCACCATCATTCGTTTAAAGTATACAAGGGGACTTCCCTGGTGATCCGGTGGCTAAGACTCTACGCTCCCCATTCAGGGGACTTGGGTCTGATCCCTGGTCAGGGAACTAGATTCCACATGCTACAATTAAAGACCCTGCATACCACAACCAAGACCTGGTGCAGCCAAATAAATAAATAATGAAAGTGAAAGTGAAGTCGCTCAGTCATGTCCGACTCTTTGCAACCGCATGGACTGTAGTCTACCAGGCTCCTTCCTCCATGGGATTCTCCAGGCAAGAATACTGGAATGGGTTGCCGTTTCCTTCTCCAGGGGATCTTCCCGACCCAGGGATAGAACCTGGGTCTCCTGCATTCCAGACAGATGCTTTAACCTCTGAGCCACCAGGGAAACCCAAATAAATAATAAAAAGTATTATTTTATTTTTTAATACCAAATTATTATTTAATAGGAAATTTTATACCATTAATTTTGTCTACTTGAATTTTTATTACCATTCTAATTCTACAACATTAATTTATCCTAAAGTATGATTTTAAACTTAGTATTCTATTGACCATCTTATTGTATTTTTCTACAGATATTTATTTTTAAATTTAAATATTATGTAGCCATAAAGCTCTATATATCTCTTAGAGTGACTTTTTATTGAAGTATTATTTGTACTTGATTTACTTAAAACAGGAAAAATATAATGAATTCTACTAAATACTATTTTTATAAAGTAAAATTCATTTGAGATGGTCATGGATTACTTGAAACGGTTGTGGAAACGTTCCTATATTTGCCATTCTGGAGATTTTTCCACATCAGGACAAGCACTGGAGGGAGTTTTGAGATTGCCATATGCCTTTTTAAAAAAATAATAGTGAAAAAGATTATCATGTAAGGGGGAAGAGAAAAGAAAAACCTTCAGGGCAGACAACTTTTTAGGTGAATCAATTTTATAATAGACTACAAATATAACTTAAGAATACTATATCTGATTTCTTTAAAACTATTAATACTTTAATTTAATAGCCCTTTGTTAAAACTTTGGGAACTGCTAAGAGTACAAATTAGAAAATGATTTTCCTAACACTCCATTGCTCCCTCAAAACATCAAACCTCTGACACTCTTTATTGATTCTGAGTAGTCAATCATCTTTCCAGTCTGTTTCCTTCAGTGACTGAAATTGTCTTAACAGTAATTGAAATGGAAAAAACATAATTCAAGAGCGGCCAGGTGGACCTAAGTAAGGCTAGCCTAGGTAGAACCTAGTCAGATCACCTATGGAGAGAACATTTGTGTGTTTCCATTGAAAGTTTGACTGTGAAGAAAGCTGAGCACCGAAGAATTGATGCTTTTGAACTGTGGTGTTGGAGAAGACTCTTGAGAGTCCTTTGGAATGCAAGGAGATCCAACCAGTCCATTCTAAAGGAGATCAGTCCTGGGTGTTCATTGGAAGGACTGATGCTCCATTGGAAGGACTGAAACTACAATATTTTGGCCACCTCAGAATGCGAAGAGTTGACTCATTGGAAAAGACCCTGATGCTGGGAGGGATTGGGAGCAGGAGGAGAAGGGGACGACAGAGGATGAGATGGCTGGAAGGCATCACCGACTCGATGAAAATGAGTTTGAGTGAACTCAGGGAGTTGGTGATGGACAGGGAGGCCTGGTGTGCTGTGTGATTCATGGGGTCACAAAGAGTCAGACACAACTGAGTGACTGAACTGAACTGAACTGAAGCCTAGCCTATTCTCTCTAGTTTTCTCTAGCTCAGAGAATTTAAAGTGGTGGAAAAGAGCCACCAATGTAATTAATAGAAGGAAATGGCAACCCACTCCACTACTCTTGCCTGGAAAATCCCATGGACAGAGGAGCCTGGTAGGCTGCAGTCCATGGGGTCGCTAGGAGTCAGACATGACTGAGTGACTTCACTTTCACTTTTCACTTTCATGCATTGGAGAAGGAAATGGCAACCCACTCCAGTATTCTTGCCTGGAGAATCCCAGGGACGGGGGAGCCTGGTGGGCTGCCATCTATGGTGTTGCACAGAGTCGGACATGACTGAAGTGACTTAGCAGCAGCAGCAGTATTTATTGCACAACCTATCACGGAGGTGGATTGGCATGAGGCTTTAAAACCCTCAGGTTTTAAATCAATGTAGAGAGGCGAGAAACTAACTTTATGACATTGAGTCCAGAGAGCAGCCTGTGGTGAAGAAATCTCCAAATACCCAGTCTCCTCAGCAATAATTTCATATTAATAATTTGCTAAAGAAAAAACCGAATTTAAAACCACATACCCATTAGTTCTGTTTGTTTGCTTGTGTAGCTCAAGCAGAGAGATTTTGAACTCAAGTTTAATTACCTTGACAGAGGAAGCCAAAATGAAGGAAGAAACTCCTTTGTAAAGTGTTTTCAAACCTCTATCTTCTGTAAGACCTTTGAATCACCCTAATTAAGGGCATTGTATGCTCTTTTGTGGCTCTTGATTTATATTTATAGATTTTAGAGTAAAACACAGGAAAAGAGCAATCACCTGGACCCGCACTTTTATTTGAAAAAGATAAAACAGTAAACCTGGGATAGTAAATACCTTCTCCAAGATCACACAGGTAATGTCAAAACATCTCAGTTCAGTGCTTCTCCCCTTTGTTTTCAGGCTAAGGTAGTGCTCAAAGTATGGTCTCTGGGTGAGCAGCATAAAAGTCAACTGGGAGCTTCTTAGAAAAGTTAATTTTATAGCTCCAGACTGTTGGATCCAAAACTCTGGGTCTGGTACCCAATAATCTTTATTTTTGAAAGTCTTCTAAGTGATTCTAATGTAATATAACATTTGCGAACCACTGTTTAGAAACTACAGATCAAAACTTTAAGTTCTAACGGTGTTGTCTTAAATGGCCTCGGTTTTGGTTCAATGGAGCAATGTCTGTGTCCTGATTCTGGAAGGGTGTTGATCACCATCTTATCACAAAATAGAAGTTGTACCATGTAGTATTCAAATTTTGAGCTATAAATATCAGTTTCTATGTCCACCTCTCAATTTCTGTATTATCTTGGTAAAAAAGATTTTTAGATTTTGAATTTTAATAAAGTTTTTTGTAAAGATCTATATAGTGAAATTGCTCAGTCGTGTCCGACTCTGTGACCCCATGGATTGTAGCCTACCAGGCTCCTCCCTCCATGGGATTCTTCAGGCAAGAGTACTGGAATGGGTTGCCATTTCCTTCTCCAATATGAAGAAGAAGTCATAGAAACAAACAATAGCTAGAAGACAAGGAAGACTACTTCAGCTCTTAACACCTAAATATAATAGGTTATTTTCTATACATGATAAAAGAAGAATCAACTCTACTACTAGTCCTTCACAAAGGGCAGCCTTACGCTCACAACTGAGAAATATTTCAAAAATCTATATGAAGGGGAAAATCTGATCATCCATATGTTTGAATAGATCAAGTTTACTTTTTAAAAGTTAAAAATAAATGTATTTTGAAAAGCTAGTTATAGTAATTGTTCAAATAAAAAGAAGGTGAGAATGATATGGAAGTTCTATGAAGGATCCTGATTTAGAATGAATTTTATGTTTTTCAGAATATGTAATTCGAAGTAAGTTTGCTTATAGAGGGACTAATTTCCTCACCAAGGTCCAAGGAATAGGTGTACAGTATTGAGAGAACAGAATGAAATATTTTAAGGAATGAATGGTTGTTTATGTAAAGTGCAATAATCTCTGATACTCAGCTACTCTATAATCACATTTATAATCCAATACAAAATTTAAACTCTTGTTTTCAAGTCTTTACTTAATTTGCTGAATTATTCCTGTTGCTCAAAGCAAATATACCATAACAAATTATACCATCATTTCACAGAATAATCATACAATTAGTATACAATACAAATGGATTATTCATACATTAAAAAATATTTTAAAATTGTTAACAGGTGACAATTTACTATTTTCTTTATAGCCAAAAAATTTTAATCATGAAACTAGTTGTAATTCAACAAGTAAATTATTTGAGAATGCTTATAAGAATTATCAATTTTTACTAAACAATGAACACATCCATACACCTTTCTCAGTCCTATTTATTTTTATTGTTCAATAAATTTAAGGCTACATAAAGAAGAAATGAATACAGGCTTTCTAACCATCTTTCCCATATGCTTCCAATATACAATTTGGAAGGTAAAAGAGTGGTTGGTAGCTAAATTACCAAATATATTTCCTTGCAGTAAAAAGAAAAGTGCCTTTGTAGAAATGCTGTGGAATTTTCCTATTAAACATGGTGGAATAATTTCTTACCATCTGTAGCATCCATTTAAAATATGTAAACAGTGGTATATTTGCCATCTGTTTGAAGGAGTTTTTATGATACTTTTGAATCTGTCATTCAGTGATATCACCAATTTTATCATCTATGGATGATGCTTAAAACTATGATCAATGACATTTTTGGTAGCCAGACTTGCCTGCTGTGGAAATGAAGCAGCAAAGGACTATAAAAATGGCCAGTAACAACCATAAGAGTTCTGTTAACACCAATAAAACAGTACAGAGCAGCTATTTAAAAACATTTAACATCTTGTTGAAGGTGAAGAGAATAATATCTGCAGAATGAGTGCTGTGTATCAGCTTACTCCAGGTAGCTATTAAACAGGTACATTACAATCCAAGCCCTTCCCACATCCTTGGAAACGTGTTGAAAAATGATTCTGCCCACAGAAGTTCTCACCAGGTTTTCTACCCAGCCTAATGTTCCGAGATAATTAGTGAGTTTCTCTACATGTCTGAGGAAGTAAAATATGGACTAATTAACAGTTTACTGAATAAAAACAGAATAGATAGATGTAGACATTTATCTTCAAGAAAATGCCAATGAATCCATTAGGATTTCCTATGCTGAGGTGGCATAAATACTCAGATATTCATAGACTAAGTTTTCAAGGTAAGTTAATAGTTTTCATGGAATTCAAAGACCTACCAGGTTCTGAGGCTTGGAATATTTAGACAAGAGTAAACAAAACCAGTTCCTTATGATAGCACATTATTTAAGAAGAAAAGTTATTCTAAGATGTGTTTTCTTCAAATTAGAAAAATTTCACTAGTTCTTGGGTGGTTCTTCACCACCTACTATTTTTGGCCTGGCACAGGGTAGTGAGACAAACAAATTAAAGTCAGTAAAATTACAGGAAAGAAGGTTGTATCCTTAGTGAACTTCACTTAATGGTAAATACAGCTTTAGCCTATATTGACTGATCTTCAAAATGATGTCTGGATTTTTTTTTCCAGTTTTGAATATTAAACATCTTTCTAAAATTCTCTGTTAAAGGTGAACTTTAGAGATTCCTCTTCTATATGCTTGGTCCTTTCCTGAAGTTAAGGATTGGGGTTTCCTAAAGCATTGACTATTTCATGGTAATTGTGTAGCAATATAATACAGACTGACTTTGAAATGCAATTCACTACTATTAGAAATCAGATTCAAGAATGATCTGTATAAAAAGAGGGGAAAATAAAATTAGAAAAAAAATACATATTAAGCTAAAAAACATTTATGTGATATTGTGGCTGTGCATTGTCAACTGAAAGAAAAATGCACCCTATAAGAACTCTGAGTTGAGTTTTATTCAGGGTCTTACTGAAGACTATAGCTTGGGAAGCAGACTTTCAGTGAAATCGCTGAGAGAACTGCTCCTGGGAAGTAGAGGGAGAAGCCAGTTATATACATGATTTTGCCTAGGGAATACAGGCAGTCAAGCGTGTGTGTGTGTGCTAAGCTGCTTTAATCCTATCCAACTTTTTGTGACCCTATAGACTATAGCCTGACGGGCTCCAATGTCCATAGGATTCTCCAGGCAAGAATACTGGAGTGGGTTGCCATGCCCTCCTCCAGGATATTTTCCTGTCCCAGGGGTTGAACCCAGGTCACTTATGTCTCCTAAATTAGCAAACAGTAAAGCGTCTGCCTACACTGTGGGAGACCCGGGTTCGAGCCCTGGGTCGGGAAGATCCTCTATAGAAGGAAATGGCAACCCACTCCAGTACGCTTGCCTGGAAAATCCCATGGACAGAGGAGCCCGGTAGGCTACAGTCCATTGCCTCGCAAAGAATCGGACACGACCGAGCGACTTCACTTCACTTCTTTACCACTCTTGCCACTTGGGAAGCCCATAGTCAAGCATACTCCTCTGTAAAAAGGTCACTGCTAATTACAAGGAACAGCTATCTCAATGCTTTTAGAGCTTTTATGTGTATAGGAAGATTCAAGAATCTGGACTCATTAAAATTCTTCTCTAGATTTATCTAACTATCTAGCAGGTCTGCTTTTCCAAAGCACAGAGTGCCTCATGCTGTTTTTCCTTCTGAATTCCTTTTGGGGTATACTGTTGGTCAGCACCTGCAAGCTAATGATTTAATCCTTGTAGAACCAGGTGATGAACAACATTCTTTGTTTTACAGTATTATTTGTGTTAGGAAAAATATATTATATTTAAATAGCCATTTGTATTTCCTCTTATTGATGTGGGTTTTGTAGTAGTTATAATTTCCAACAGTATATTATCCAACAAGACATCACTAAAGTCTATTGTCATCCCAGAGGAGAATGTGGCTAGGAAAGTTTAGCTCTCCTAATATACTGATATATTTATTTAAATGTAGTATTTTATTTGGGAGGAGACACATGGGAGATTTTCAGGCAATGCCATTTTATTCCTAAAATATCAAGAAAAGCATAATATTTACAGTACAAAGGACTATAGTAAAATAGCTTGGCATAAGATAAATGCACAAAAATCAATTATTTTCCTATATAAGACAGTGAAATTATTTAAAAAATGTGAATTCATTCACAATGAAAATGAAATCACTTTAAAAAACAACTAAGTAGGTATACCAAGAAAAGATGAAAACTTTTCAAAAAATAAAAAGACTGAATAAAAAGGAAAGACATATCATAGATTTGAATGAGTAATAAATTATAGTATGTTAAACATACTTTAAATTCTCTTTGGAAAAAAACAAGAAAGGTGATTCTAAAACTATTTGGAAGAAGACTCACAATATCATAGGTCAGGAATTATTGAATATGATGATGCAATTTTGTGACTTATAAGAACTATATACATTCAGATGATCAAAATATATTTCTCATATGTATCTTATCTTCATCCACAGTTCCTGGCTCACAGTTTTCCAAATCCTTAGAATTTCCTAAGTGTTGACAGTGACAAATGTGTCTCTTGTTATATTAATGAAGTGCATTTCTGGACCCCATCTAAGGATGGGACTGGTTGCTAGAAGAACCAACCATACAACTAAAGGGGTGGAACTTTCAGTCCCATCCCCTGACCTCCAGGGAAGCCAAGGGACTGGAGGGTGAATCAGATGCCCGTGGCCAGTAATTAATTGGCCATGACTATGTATTGAAGGGCTTCCCCGGTAGTGCAATGGTAAAGAATCTACCTGACCATGCAGGAGACACGAGAGATATGACTTTGATCCTTGGGCCAGGAAGCTTCCATGGGGAAGGAAATGGCAACCCGCTCCAGTATTCCTGCCTGGAAAATTCCACAGACAGAGGAGCCTGGCAGACTACTGTTCAGGGGGTTGTAAAGAGTTGGACGTGACTGAGTGACTGAGCACATGTATTGAAGCCTCTATAAAAACCCAAAATGATGGGGTTTGGAGAACTTCTGAGTTGGTGAACACATAGAGTGTGAGGAGAGGGTTAGCTGCTGGAGAGTGCATGGAAGCTCCTCACTCTTCCCCTCACCTTGTCCTGTGCATCTTCTCTCTGGCTGTTCCTAACTTAGATTTTGTTTATATAATAAACTGGCAATCTAGTTAGTGAAAAGATGTTCTGAGTTCTGTGAGCCATTACAGAAAATTAGTTGAACCCAAGGAAAGATTGATTGTGGGAACTTCTGACTTATAGCTAGACAGTCAGAATTGCAGGTAGCAACATGGGCTTGTGACTAGCATCTGAAATGGGCCTTGGGGAAGTCTCATAAGACTGAACCCCTAACTGGTGGAATGTGATGCTCTCTGAGGAAGATATCAGAATTGAGTTGCATTGAGTTAAATTCTTGCATATACTATTGGTGTCTGAGAGTTGCTTGTTAGCGTGAGAAAACCCTCCCTTCTATACCTCCCTCCACCCCCGCCACCTCCACATTGGACTTGACTCCAGAACTCTTTTAATGAGGTGTGAAAGGAATTTTCTCATTCTATTGGCTTTTTAAACACACGATAATTTAAACACTGCAGTATTGTCATAAGATTTGAAAAGTGGACAGAATATAAGAAACTGCCTCCAAATGGATATTAATATATATAATATAATATTTAAATAAATAAACATGTTTAATAATATAGGGGAAATTGTGCTATATTAAGAAAAGAAATAAATCAAATCTTCACCAGAAACCACACAAAACAAATCTTTGACAGATATAGTTAGTTAAAACCATAAAAACCCTTAGAAGGGAGTGTTAGATGATCAGTTAAATTCCCACTGAGGTAGAATTTTCTGAATATGCCAAAGAAGCTATTCAATAATATTAAAACTGTTTTCAATTATAATAAATTAAAATATACCATAAAAGCAAAAAAGAAAAGCTAGTAAGCATATTTGCAATAAATATGACAGCATATTACTTTGCTTAATATAAACAGACTTTTAAGAGTCATCAAGAAAGTACTATAAGAAGTAGTGTCAGCGTGAAAAAATAATTCAAAGGAAAAATGGGAAATAAACAAGAAAAAGCATGTAATTTTATTGGTAATTAAAGAAATGGAGAAGACTCATGAGAGTCCCTTGGACTACAAGATCAAACCAGTCAATCCTAAAGGAAATCAACCCTGAATGTTCCCTGGAAGGATTATTGCTGAAACTGAAGCCCCAATACTTTGACCACCTGATGCAAAGAGCGGACTCATTGGAGAAGACCCTGATGCTGGGAAAGATTGAAGGCAAAAGGAGAAGGAGGCAGCAGAAGATAAAATGGTTAGCATCACTGGCTCAAAGGACATGAATTTGAGCACAGTCCAGGAGACAGTGGAGGACAGAGGAGTCTGGCCTGCTGCAGTCCACGGGTTCACAAAGAGTCAGACATGATGTAGTGATTGAACAACAACAGCAAAGAAATGGAGATTATAACAGTGAATGTGTGTGTGTTAGTCACTCAGTCATGTCTGACACTTCATGACCCATGGTCTGCCAGGCTCCTCTGTCCGTGGAATTCTCCAGGAAAGAATACTGGCATGGGTTGCCATGCCCTTCTCCAGGGGATCTTCCTGACTGAGGGATCGAACCTGGGTCTCCCGAATTGCAGGCAGATTCTTTACCATTTGAGCTACCCAGGAGGCCTTTTTTTTTCCCTTGTCATATTATAAAGGTTTAAGAATTTGGCATGCTAGGCAATGGCACCCTACTCCAGTACTCTTGTCTGGAAAATCCCATGGACGGAGGAGCCTGGAAGGCTGCAGTCCATGAGGTCGTGAAGAGTCGGACACGACTGAGCGATTTCACTTTCACTTTTCACTTTCATGCATTGGAGAGGGAAATGGCAACCCACTCCAGTGTTCTTGCCTGGAGAATCCCAGGGACGGGGGAGCCTGGTGGGCCGCCGTCTATGGGGTCGCACAGAGTCAGACACAACTGAAGCGACTTAGCAGCAGCAACAATCTAGTAATTTCAGTTCTAGCAACCTTCTCTAATAAGCTAAAGATCCAAAACTCATTGCCATATTAGGGAAAAATTCAAGACTCTTAAGGTATCAAAGACTAAAAGAATGAATTTAAAAAACATGGCACAAACATAGAAAATAATACAGCTGTTAAAATTTGTAATTTTGGCTTCTCTTCATCTTTCCTTCTATTCATGAACAATTTGGACTCAAAATCATGAGACAGGGAAGAGAAAGGTAGGCATTTCAATATCTGTATATTGAAAACTAAAATTTTGTTCCAATATCTTCAAATCTAGTCTAATACCAGAGTCTATTTTACTTTATCCCTTTCCAATTTTTTTAGTCCCTTTTCCTTAGGTGAAAAATCAACTTTCACTGTCCTTCACAGATATACTTTCTGTATTCAAGTGTGTACCATGGTGAGAATTTTAGATGCCCTGAGTGGGATATTGGTAACCAAGTAGGAGGGGAAGGCATGTTTGTTTGGTGTCAGAGCCTGGATAAGGTAAGATTAGTAGGGTGTTAGAGCTGGAGTAGGATAAGGAGAACATCCATGTAGTGGGTCAGGGCAGTCATGTGTGAAGAGTTAGTGTCCAAGTGTGTGAGAAGGGAACCTATCTCAGGCTGCTGGAGCCTGAGCAGGGTGAGCAAGTCATCCTTGTAAGGGAAGTAGATACAACAGAAAGTGTAGCTGTGAGGGATAGTGAACGCTGGTTTCTCACTGAAGGAGAAGGCATCGCCAAATCTGGAAAGGGAGAAAAGCAGAATAAACTACTGGTATTGGATTAAGATTGAAGGTATTGGTATGAACTTGTAGTTTTCAACATATAGATATAGAGAAACATAGGAATAAGGTGTGTGTGTGTGTGTGTGTGTGTGCGCTTGAAGTAGAGAAAGAAAATGGAATGATTATACTGAATTTGTGCAGAAGAGCATTCTTGTTTGTAGAAAAAATATGAAGAAATTAGGAGGTAATAGGATATCACATCAACACTATACTTTTTAAAATACATTAAGATCTTTTAAAACATTTAAAACTTTGATTTGTATAAACTTAAGATTGTTTCAAAAATTTGCAAATATAATTTCAAATAATCAAAGTATCATATACACATAAACACCCTTATATATGTGTGTGGGGGACGTTAGAAGTTAAAATGATGGATGTAGTTTTCCATGTAAATGATCAGAGCTTCAGTTCTCTGTAAACTTACAGCAGTGATGAATGTTAAGCAGCAATGCCATATGCATTATTAATAAAACTGTTAGTTCATGAGTATGCTTCACATTTCCCTTCAGCTGTGTTGTAATTAGGAATTCTTACTCTACAGACCAAACTTTGATGAGCTACAGTTTGAGATTTTCAATTTGAGTTGATGGATTTACCCAAGACTAAGGATACGATTTTTGTTTATTTGTTTGGAACACCAAGAAATTAACTACAGACAGAATAGCAAATGGGTTAAGAGCACACAATGTGGATCCACTTAAAACTAGTTTGAAGTACTAACATCAGCCCTTAAAAGCCATGTGACGGATTAGAAGAGGAAAGTTAATTTCTCAGAGGGGTTAATAAACCTTTGTCATAGGCTATGAGAGAACTAAATTTGCTAATACATGGTATCTGTCATACGATAAGTACCCAGTACAATGCTGTTATAAATTACTACGATCTCTGTATGAATCAGGGAAGGTTAGTTGCTGTAACAACTGTCTCAGAGGTTTAACATGACAAAATAAAATTATCCCTTATTTTATAGTCTGACTAAAGTCAGAAAGGAGGCATTGCTCTGTTCAATCAGGAGCCTACTAGACTCTACTCACTAAGCACTTTTGTCATTTTCTGAGGTGTTTGATTCTTTGTGTTTGCTGACACACAAAAGAAAAAGAGCAGAACATGTGGCAGGTATATCCCCTCTTAATAACTTTGGTAATTGTTAGCACATAATTTCAGCCATGGTTTATTCATGAGAACTAGTCACAGAACTTCACGTAGTTGCAAGAGATGTGAGAAGTGATGTCTACTGGTAAATTGAGGACAAAGACAAAGACGGATATTACAAGCATTTGTGGTCTTTGTTACCATCTGCCTTTCTGGTCTCCAAATATGAAACTCCCTTCTTTGCAGAGAGAGGTCATCTCAGTTCAGTTCAGTTCATTTACTCAGTCATGTCCAACTCTTTGCCACCCCATGAGTTGCAGCACGCCAGGCCATCCTGTCCATCACTAACTCCTGGAGTTCACTCAAACTCATGTCCATTGAGTCATTGATGCCATCCAGCCATCTCATCCTCTGTCATCCCCTTCTCCTCCTGCCCCCAATCCCTCCCAGCATCAGAGTCTTTTCCAGTGAGTCAACTCTTCGCATGAGGTGGCCAAAGAACTGGAGTTTCATCTTTAGCATCAGTCCTTCCAAAGAACACCCAGGACTTTCTCCTTTAGAAAGGACTGGTTGGATCTCCTTGCAGTCCAAGGGACTCTCAAGAGTCTTCTCCAACACCACAGTTCCAAATCATCCATTCTTTGGTGCTCAGCTTTCTTCACAGTCCAACTCTCACATCCATACATGACTATTGGAAAAAACATAGCCTTGACTAAACGGACCATTGTTGGCAAAGTAATGTCTCTGCTTTTGAATATGCTATCTAGGTTGGTCATAACTTTCCTTCCAAGGAGTAAGCGTCTTTTAATTTCATGGCTACAGTCACCATCTGCAGTGATTTTGGAGCCCATAAAAATAAAGTCTGGCACTGTTTCCACTGTTTTCCCATCTATTTCCCATGAAGTGATGGGATCAGATGCCCTGATCTTCGTTTTCTGAATGTTGAGCTTTAAGCCAACTTTTCACTCTCCACTTTCACTTTCATCAAGAGGCTTTTTAGTTCCTCTTCACTTTTTGTCATAAGAGTGGTGTCATCTGCATATCTGAGATTATGGATATTTCTCCTGGCGATCTTGATTCCAGCTTATGCCTCTTCCAGCCCAGTGTTTCTCATGATGTACTCTGCACATAAGTTAAAAAAGAGGGTGCCAATATACTGCCTTGACGTACTGCTTTTCCTATTTGGAACCAGTCTGTTGTTCCATGTCCAATTCTAACTGTTGCTTCCTGACCTGCATACAGGTTTCTCAAGAGACAGGTCAGGTGGTCTGGTATTCCCATCTCTTTCAGAATTTTCCACAGTTTATTGTTATCCACACAGTTAAAGGCTTTGGCATGGTAAATAAAGCAGAAATAGATGTTTTTCTGGAACTCTCTTGCTTTTTCCATGATCCAGCGGATGTTGGCAATTTGATCTCTGGTTCCTCTGCCTTTTCTAAAACCAGCTTGAACATCTGGAAGTTCACAGTTCATGTATTGCTGAAGCCTGGCTTGGAGAATTTTAAGCATTACTTTACTAGCGTGTGATATGAATGCAATTGTGTGGTAGTTTGAGCATTCTTTGGCATTGCCTTTCTTTGGGATTGGAATGAAAACTGATCTTTTCCAGTCCTGTGGCCACTGCTGAGTTTTCCAAATTTGCTGGCATATTGAGTGCAGCACTTTCACAGCATCGTCTTTCAGGATTTGAAATAGCTCAACTGGAATTCCATCACCTCCACTAGCTTTGTTCATAGTGATGCTTCCTAAGGCCCACTTGACTTCACATTCCAGGATGTCTGGTTCTAGGTGAGTGATCACACCATCGTGATTATCTTGGTCTTGAAGATCTTTTTTGTACAGTTCTTCATGTATTCTTGCCACCTGTTCTTAATATTGTCTGCTTCTGTTAGGTCCATACCATTTCTGTCCTTTATAGAGCCCATCTTTGCATGAAATGTTCCCTTGGTATCTCTAATTTTCTTGAAGAGACCTCTAGTCTTTCCCATTCTGTTGTTTCCTCTATTTCTTTGCTGTTGCTGCTAGCCATCCCTAAAACAGACAACTCCAAATCCCACTATGTTACTCTCCATGAGTATCTCATGTTGCTGCACATCTTGTTTTGGCCTTTGTTCAAAAGTTGTTATGTTCCAAACTGTTAAGAGTGTTGTAGAGCACACAAGTTGGGGAGACAGAGACAGTGTCTCCCTTCAGGCCAGAGGTCAGAATTGTTTGCTTTCCAGAAGCAAATACAGGTAAATTATCATTATTATTATTATTATTATTTTGTTTACAAAACTTTGCCTAGTATTTATTTCTGCATAGCCTTTGGGATAATGATACTTTTCTATCTCTTGTGGTGGATAAAGCAAATAAGTGTTAATTTTATAAGTATTATTCTGTACCATATGTACATATTTACTCACTTTTATGTAAGCATGTTACCTAATTTTATTAATGAAAAAATACTGGTAAAAACATATGTATTTCTCCACAAATGCCAGTCAGTGATACTTTGCACTATAATCTTTTTTAGTTAAAAGGACAAAATCCACATGTTCCTATCAATAAATGCAGAAAAATCTGTTGATAATTTTTAACCTTCATTCATGATAAAGTAAATCATTTGTTGTGAACTAAGATTACAAATGATAACTCTTCAGCCTATTAAGATTATTGATCAAAAACCTCAACCAAACATTATATTTTAATGATAAAAATTTTTAAGCCTTTCCTTCAAAATCAAGAACGGAATGAGACAAAGTGAAAGTTGCTCAGTCATGTCTGACTCTTTGTGACCGCATGAACTATATAGTCCATGGAATTCTCCAGGCCAGAATACTGGAGTGAGTAGCCTATCCATTCTCCAGTGGGTCCTCCCGTCCCAGTAATTAAATCAGGGTCTCCCACACTGCAGGCAGATCCTTTACCAAGTGAGCTATCAGGGAAGCCCAAGGAATGAGACAAAGACACTGCTGATCACTGTTCATATAAATATCATACTAAAGGATCTAGTTAAGGAAATACAATTAATACATAAAAGATGAGTTTCAGTAAATTATATTAGCAAAGCAAAAGTGTAATTTTAAAAATGAATTTATTTCACAATTAAAGATTAAAACAAAAATCTTTGCCTAGAGTTAAATATAACAAAAATGTTGGTGAATTCATGGGGAAAATATTAATAGTAGAATGTAATGAAAAACATTAAAGGAATACAAATAAATTGAGAGGTAAGGTATTAAGTTGAATTATATGCTTGAGAAACCTATATGCAGGTCAGGAAGCAACAGTTAGAACTGGACATGGAACAACAGACTGGTTCCAAATAGTAAAAGGAGTATGTCAAGGCAGTATATTGTCACCCTGCTTATTTAACTTATATGCTGAGTACATCATGAGAAACACTGGGCTGGAAGAAGCACAAGCTGGAATCAAGATTGCTGGGAGAAATATCAATAACCTCAGATATGCAGATGACACCACTCTTATGGCAGAAAGTGAAGAGAAACTAAAAAATCTCTTGATGGAAGTGAAAGAGGAGAGTAAATAAGTTGGCTTAAAGCTCAACATTCAGAAAATGAAGATCATGGCATCTGGTCCCATCACTTCATGGGAAATAGATGGAGAAACAGTGTCAGACTTTATTTTTATGGGCTCCAAAATCACTGCAGATGGGGATTGCAGCCATGAAATTAAAAAACACTCTTTGGAAGGAAAGTTATGACCAACCTAGATAGCATATTCAAAAGCAGAGACATTACTTTGCCAACAAAGGTCCGTCTAGTCAAGGCTATGGTTTTTCCAGTGGTCATGTATGGATGTGAGAATTGGACTGTAAAGAAAACTGAGCGCCAAAGAATTGATGGTTTTGAACTGTGGTGTTGGAGAAGACTCTTGAGAGTCCCTTGGACTTCAAGGAGATCCAACCAGTCCATCCTAAAGGAGATCAGTCCTGGGTGTTCATTGGAAGGACTGATGCTAAAGCTGAAACTCCAGTACTTTGGCTACCTCATGCGAAAAGTTGACTCACTGGAAAAGACTCTGATGCTGGGAGGGATTGGGGGCAGGAGGAGAAGGGGACGACAGAAGATGAGATGGCTGGATGGCATCACTGACTCAATGGACATGAGTGAACTCCGGGAGTTGGTGATGCACAGGGAGGCCTGGCATTATGCGATTTTGGGGTTGCAAAGAGTCAGACACGACTGAGCGACTGAAATGAACTGAACTGAACTGAACTAATATGATACTGCTGTTCTGTTAGGTCAGATTTGGTCAGATATCAGCAATTTCATATGGTTCAACTCAATATATCCCTGAAAAAGACACAATGTTATGAAACTGATATTTTCCCAACATTAACGTATACACACATTTCTTTTCCCATGAAAAACCAATGTAACATAATTGTAAAGTCTGTAAAATTTCAAGAATATATTTTTAACATTATAAAAGGATATTATGTAGCCCTACCAAAATTATAGTAAAATTGTAATTATAGCTAAACAATAGTATTTGTATATGGATAATGAAATAGCCAATGATCATATATTAAGATCCCAGAAGCCGATTCTTAGTATTGCAAATCTTGGTATCAATCTGATTTGCTTCTAAAGATCAGCTGGAGACAGAATGGACCATTTATTGAAGGATGATTGCGCATTTAGCAAAAGATAATTTTGTAACCCACTTTAGACAAAATTGGAGTGGGTACCCATTCCTTTTTCCAGGGAATTTCCTCAATGCCAGGGATTGAACCCAAGTCTCCCACATTGCAGGCAGATTCTTTACCAGCTGAGCCACCAGGGAAGCTCAAGAATACTGGAGTGGGTGGCCTATCCTTTCTCCTGCAGGTCTTCCTGACCCAGGAATCTAACGGGGGTCTCCTGCATTGTAGGCTGATTCTTTACCAGCCGAGCTACCAGGGCAGCCCATAGGTTGTATAGAAAAATTAAATCCAGATAATGAAAATTTGAAAATGTGAAAAACTTTTAAGGCTAATGTAAAAGTAAATGTAGGAAAAAATGTCATGAAATTAAGGTAATAATATATTAAACAAGATATAAAAAGTACAACTCATGATAAAAAAGATTACATACTTAAAGCCTTCACTAATCAAAGAGAAAAATTTTAGATTAAAAGCTGCACATTGAACATATGTCTTTTAACATACAATACTGATAAAGGCATTGTATCGGAATGTATCATTTACTGTTACAAATTAGGGTGTGAAATTAACCAAATTAAAAATTGGGTGAAAATCAATGCCATTTATTTTAAGTGAGAGAGGCACACATAACATACACAAATATGAAAGCATGGTAAATTCATGGGAAACTTTATGGAAATTGCAAATTAAAACAATAGTAAAATACAATTTCACATGAATCAGATTGACAGAACTTTTCTTTGCCTATTTTAGGGGTTATTTTTGGATGTGGGGCATTGAGAACTATCACACAGAGTTGGCAGGAATGTAAATTTGAAAACTACATTATGGATAAACCTAAATTCAACCAGTTTATGATGTGAGTCTTATGGCCCAGCAAGTCCATTCCTAGGCATATACCCTAGAGAAATTCTATCCCAAATGCCCAAGGAGTCATATAAAAGAATTTTATTGTAGCATTGTTCATGATGTCCAAAAAACTAGGAACAATCAAAATCTTCATCATCAATGATACTTTTCACATAAGGCCCCAAAACATGCAAAACTAAATAATATATATTTTAAGAATACATACATGTGAAACAATTCTTTTGGAAAAAATCTATGATAAATACAAAAGTATGATTCATGGTTTTCACAGGGAGGAGGAGAAATGGACCAGGGTCAGGGAGGAGTGTACAGTGTTTCCCTAGTATTGATAATTCAATTACTTGGATTATTTTAATATTTTGCCTTATAAAGGTATTAATTGAGCCCATCTTTGCATGAAATGTTCCTTTGGTATCTCTGATTTTCTTGAAGAGATCCCTAGTCTTTCCCATTCTGTTGTTTTCCTCTATTTCTTTGCATTGATCGCTGAAGAAGGCTTTTTTATCTCTTCTTGCTATTCTTTGGAACTCTGCATTCAGATATTTATATCTTTCCTTTTCTTCTTTGCTTTTCACCTCTCTTCTTTTCACAGCTATTTGTAAGGCCTCCCCAGACAGCCATTTTGCTTTTTTGCATTTCTTTTCCATGGGAATGGTCTTGATCCCTGTCTCCTGTACAATGTCACGAACCTCATTCCATAGTTCATCAGGCACTCTATCTATCAGATCTAGGCCCTTAAATCTATTTCTCACTTCCACTGTATAATCATAAGGGATTTGATTTAGGTCATACCTGAATGGTCTCGTGGTTTTCCATACTTTCTTCAATTTAAGTCTGGATTTGGCAATAAGGAGTTCATGGTCTGAGCCACAGTCAGCTCCTGGTCTTGTTTTTGCTGACTGTATAGAGCTTCTCCATCTTTGGCTGCAAAGAATATAATCAATCTGATTTCGGTGTTGACCATCTGGTGATGTCCATGTATAGAGTCTTCCCTTGTGTTGTTGGAAGAAGGTGTTTGTTATAACCAGTGCATTTTCTTGGCAAAACTCTATTAGTCTTTGCCCTGCTTCATTCCATATTCCAAGGCCAAATTTGTCCATTACTCCAGGTGTTTCTTGACTTCCTACTTTTGCATTCCAGTCCCCTATAATGAAAAGGACATCTTTTTTGGGTGTTAGTTCTAAAAGGTCTTGTAGGTCTTCATAGAACTGTTCAACTTTAGCTTCTTCAGCGTTACTGGTTGGGGCATAGACTTGGATTACTGTGATATTGAATGATTTGCCTTGGAAATGAACAGAGATCATTCTGTCATTTTTGAGATTGCATCCAAGTACTGCATTTTGGGCTCTTTTGTTGACCGTGATGGCCACTCCATTTCTTCTGTGGGATTCCTGCCTGTAGTAGTATATATAATGGTTATCTGAGTTAAATTCACCCATTCCAGTCCATTTTAGTTCACTGATTCCTAGAATGTTGACAATCACTCTTGCCATCTCTTGTTTGACCACTTCCAATTTGCCTTGATTCATGGACCTGACATTCCAGGTTCCTATGCAATATTGCTCTTTACAGCATTGGACCTTGCTTCTATCACCAGTCACATCCACAGCTGGGTATTCTTTTTGCTTTGGCTCCATCCCTTCATTCTTTCTGGAGTTATTTCTCCACTGATCTCCAGTAGCATATTGGGCACCTACTGACCTGGGGAGTTTCTCTTTCAGTATCCTATCGTTTTGCCTTTTCATACTGTTCATGGGGTTCTCAAGGCAAGAATACTGAAGTGGTTTGCCATTCCCTTCTCCAGTGGACCACATTCTGTCAGATCTCTCCACCATGACCCATGGGCATGGCTTAGTTTCATTGAGTTAGACAAGGCTGTGGTCCTAGTGTGATTAGATTGACTAGTTTTCTGTGAGTATGGTTTCAGTGTGTTTGCCCTCTGATGCCCTCTTGCAACACCTACCGTCTTACTTGGGTTTCTCTTACCTTGGGCGTGGGGTATCTCTTCACAGCTGCTCCAGCAAAGCGCAGCCATTGCTCCTTACTTTGGGCAAGGGGTATCTCCTCACTGCCACCCTTCCTGACCTTCAACGTGGGATAGCTCCTCTAGGCCCTCCTGCGCCCGCGCAGCCAGGGCTTCTTGGACGTGGGGTTGGTCCTCCCAGCTACTGCCCCTGGCCTCAGGCATGGGGTTGCTCCTCCTGGCCACCACCCTTGGCCTCGGGCGTGGGGGTGTGGGGTAGCTCCTCCCACCCGCCACCCCTGGCCTTGGGCTTAGGGGTGTGGGGTAGCTCCTCCCACACGCCACCCCTGGCCTTGGGCTTAGGGGTGTGGGGTAGCTCCTCCCGGCCACCACCCCTGACCTCAGACGCGGGGTACACTTACTCCTTGGAAGGAAAGTTATGACCAACCTAGATAGCATATTCAAAACCAAAGACATTACTTTGCCAACAAAGGTCCGTCTAGTCAAGGCTATGGTTTTTCCAGTGGTCATGTATGGATGTGAGAGTTGGACTGTGAAGAAGGCTGAGCGCTGAAGAATTGATGCTTTTAAACTGTGGTGTTGGAGAAGACTCTTGAGAGTCCCTTGGACTGCAAGGAGATCCAACCAGTCCATTCTGAAGGAGATCAGCCCTGGGATTTCTTTGGAAGGAATGATGCTAAAGCTGAAATTCCAGCACTTTGGCCACCTCATGCGAAGAGTTGACTCATTGGAAAAGACTCTGATGCTGGGAGGGAATGGGGGCAAGAGGAGAAGGGGACGACAGAGGATGAGATGGCTGGATGGCATCACTGACTCGATGGACGTGAGTCTGAGTGAACTCCGGGAGTTGGTGATGGACAGGGAGGCCTGGCGTGCTGCAATTCATGAGGTCATAAAGAGTCGGACACGACTGAGTGACTGATCTGATCTGAAGATATTAATGGACATGGAACCACAGACAGTTTCCAAATAGGAAAAGGAGTACATCAAGGCTGTATATTGTCATCCTGCTTATTTAACTTGTAAGCAGAGTACATCATGAGAAACGCTGGGCTGGAGGAAGCACAAGCTGGAATCAAGATTGCGGGAGAAATATCAATAACCTCAGATATGCAGATGACACCACCCTTATGGCAGAAAGCAAAGAAGAACTAAAGAGCTTTTTGATGAAAATGAAAGAGGAGAGTTAAAAAGTTGATTAAAGCTCAACTCTCATAAAACTAAGATTATGGCATCCGGTCCCTTCACTTCATGGCAAATAGATGGGGAAACAGTGGAAACAGTGACAGACTTTATTTTGGGGGGCTCCAAAAATCACTGCAGATGGTGACTGCAGCCATTAAATTAAAAGACGCTTGCTCCTTGGGAGAAAAGTTATGACCAACATAGACAGCATATTAAAAAGCAGAGACATTACTTTGTCAACAAAGGTCCATCTAGTCAAGGCTATGGTTTTTCCAGTAGTCATATATGGATGTGAGATTTGGACTATAAAGAAAGCTGAGCGCCAAAGAATTGATGCTTTGAACTATGGTGTTGGAGAAGACCCTTGAGAGTCCCTTGGACAGCAAGAGATCTAACCAGTCCACCCTAAAAGACATCAGTCCTAAATATTCATTGGAAGGACTGATGTTGAAGCTGAAACTCTGATACTTTGGCCACCTGATGTGAAGAACTGACTCATTTGAAAATACCCTGATGCTGGGAAAGATTGAAGGCAGGAGAAAAAGGGGACGGCAGAGGATAAGATGGTTGTATGGCATCACCAACTCAGTGGACCTGAGTTTGAGTAAATTTTGGGGGTTGGTGATGGACAGGGAGGCCTGGCGTGTTGCAGTCCATGGGGTCGCGAAGAGTCAGACACAACTGAACAAGTGAACTGAACTGAACTGAAAGGTATTAAAACATCCCCAGGTATTAATGAAATGTTTCACAATAAATTCTAAGACAGAGAATGAATTACTCCCCAGAAGCCCAAAGTGGGTTAGGAGACAACAGTTTCAAGTCATTTTAAATCAATTCCACTTTCTTAGATCTCATAAATCCAGCTGTCTTTAAGCATGATTTAAAATCCAGGCCAGCACCATCCCTGCCGTTGCACACAGAAGCAGTCATATGTCTGTTGCTCTACTCAGTTAGACTTATAAGACTCTTAAAATATAATCTTAAAGTAACTCTGTCCCCTTTGTCTTTTTTAAATTAACTCAGTAAGTGATACAATATCTGAAATTTGCTTCAATAAAGCCCAAACTGGTGGTATAGATGAAACAGGCCGGGCATAAACTGATGCCTGTTCTAATTGGTACTAGGCTCGTGTGAGTTCATTGTTTACTCTGATCAAATGTTTGAAATTTTCTGTAATAAAAAGTAGAAAAAAGTCAGTTTTCAGATTTTTTCTTTGCATGTACATGAAAACTCAGTCCACTGGCTTTTCTGAATACTCATAGGTAATAAAATCATATGACTGTTTTAAATCAGGAAATAATGTCTCAGTTCAAAAATTATAACTGTAAGACCTATATGATTAAACTCTTATATTATACAATTAAATCTTCCCCTTCATAGTTATGCTACTCTACAGGCAAGAGGCCAGCAAATAGTGTAGGGTGGTATTGTGGTTCATTTTTATTTTCCCATTCGATTTGCCCACTTGCAAAAAGAGAATTCTGATGGCTCTTGGGTTTAGTGTAGAGAGGAGAGTAAGGGGGAACAGGAAAATTCTTGACTGGTGCTGGTTTTTCTATGGCTTTACAGTCTCTGGGCACTGTTGGTATTTGAAGCTAACTCTTTTAGGGCACTTTTTAATGGATTTTTAGAGGTCCCACTGAGAATATCCATTGCACTACCCACAAAACATTTTCTGCTCACTTTTACTCCTCTCCTCATTTTGTTTCTTGCTGGTCAATTCTACAGAGACTCCTTTCAGACTAAAATACTACCAGGCCAACCATCACCCCCTTGTAGCCCACCACTCATTCTGGGAAACATTCACATACTTTCTGCTCCAATGAACTCTGAAAACGCATACACCTCTGGATCAACTCCTCTATCAGATGCTAAAACATTTTAACCCTTGTATTTTTCAAGTAGAAGCTAGACAGAAGCCCACCATTCAATATTGTAGGTCATGTTATTAAACTTTCTCAGAAGTTTGTTGAAAAGTCTCCACACCAGGCTTGATCAAGTTCCACTGTCACCCTACAGGTCTCAATGGCTATCTCCAAAAAAATCCTCTTCATAAATCCACCTTTTTTTTTTTTCATCTCAGTGACATGAACAATGGCTTTTGATGTGCAAAAGCCAGTTTTGATTTTGTATTTTGAAAGCATCTATAACAAAGAGACCCCACAGTCAGTCAGTTCAGTCACTCAGAAATGTTTGACTCTTTGAGACCCCATGGACTGCAGCATGCCAGGCTTCCCTATCCATCACCGACTCCCAGAGCTTGCTCAAAATCATGGCCATAGAGCAGGTGATGCCATGTGATGTGAGAGACACCCATGATGTCTAATCTTTTTCAATTTTCTGTTTTATAATGAAGAGACATACTGAGGTAATCTAGGCGCTGAGTTGGATGGTGTTTGAAAGATGACAGTGAATGGAAATATAGTCAACACAATTGAGATTAGTAAATATCATGATTATTATTTTTAAATGAGCTTTCTGAAACAAGAGCTAAATGGTAAGAGTTGCTTGTTGGAATTGCTAGAATGGATTGGCAAACATATTTTTATTATAGTTAGGCAATAAAATATTGAGGATGAGGAGCCAAAGTGGTCTAGTATTAATAGAAAGAGATGTATTCATATATATAGATCTAAATATAGATATTTGGCCAGTGAAAACAGTTATGTTGTCATGAGATTCGTAAGGCATTTCACAGTTTCTTTGCCACCCTCAGTTTTCAGATTAGGCCTAATATACGTGCTGAAAGACAGCGTATGAGGTGCTTTGTTTAGTATTGTCATAAAAAAGTTAATCTTAATTATGTCAGAAAAGAAGGAAGTCACCCATGGAATACTTAAATGGTTATTTTAATTGGTGATTTAGGTAGAAATATAGATAGATAGCTAATGTGCAGATAATACATTAATAGATTTTTATTTTTATGTAATGTGTAACTTCATAACTAAATTACCAATTAAACTTCATTTTCCATCATTTGTTGTTTTGCCCTTGACCTTCGAAACTTACAATTTAAAATGGCAAATTACCTCAAACAGCAACAGTTGAGTAATTAGTTTCACATACATTATTATATGATTAATCCATACTATTAATAAGCATGTGTTTCTCAAACATTCTGGAAAACAAATTTTTAGCTCAACTATACAATAACAAACCCAAATGTGTGGTGATATAGCAAAAAAAAGTTATTAAAGATGAGACTTGAAAATGGGCAAAGGTATTTTAACGAAGTATGTCCCTTCTGGAATATGGGGCACAGAGTACTTTGGAATGCCATGTGATAGAGCTTCTTATTAAGGAAAACCCAGTAGTAATAGATGATACCTCTCCTTTTAGTCAGTAAGGTTTTCTCCAAGGTGTTTGTACTCTAATTGAAAGTCATAGACCATATGGCATTTAGACTACCACAGCTAGTTATCTTTATTGCTCTGCTGGGAGCAAAACTAAGCACTTCCTCTGAGTCTTTTCCAAATGTAAGTTCAGACAAACCTTAGGCATTTTTGAAAACTGAGGTAACAGAGCAAACTTTCAGGAGGAGAAAAAAGCCCCACCCGTATTTCCTCTTATCTAATCAACATTCTTCCACAAGCCCATCTATATCTTTGAATTTTATAGCATTTAATAGAGCAAGTTAAAATAAAAAGAAGCAAGAAGATGACTAAAGTAATTTAAAAATAATTTTTAAAAGTAGAAGTGGCAGCAGAACAACCAAAAAAAGAAAAATGCTCAAAATTTATCAATAAAAATCTCTAGCAGTACCTAGGAGGAAAACCCAAAGCAGAAATGTGTCTTTACTCTTCATTTCTCTTCACATAGCTTCCAACTCATGGGCTGAGCCTGCTTCTAGATGAACAACAACACGAGACCCTCACATGTCAGGATTTCTAGTGACTTCTGCTGTTCTTTTAAAGAGTGGTAATTGTGCAATTGTGCTTTTTAAGTTAGAAAACTGTATAGTCAGCTATGTTCTAATCTAAAATTCAGTGTCCAAATCACCTCACATTGCAGACTTTTTGAAAATGGAAGCTTATTATACAGTGAGATCACAGTCCAATTAACATTGAAAAGTGATATCATTTTAATCAACATTTTCCATCTGTCTATTAGGCTCTGTGTGTGTAAATGTGTGTGTGTGTGTGTGTGTGCATGTCTGTGTGATTGGCATCATCTCATTGCCAAATTATCTACAGTTAAAAGTATACTTAGCTCAAGAATAAGAAAATTAAAAACTTACTGTGTCAGAAAGTTATATCTCTGAAAATCCTAGTCATGTGACCATAACTCATAGGTATAACTCCAACAAAAAGGAAATAATTAGAATGTTAGATAAGAGCCAATATACACTAACACAAGAATATCCTGAAATGCCATAATCAGGGTCAGTGTTGAGAGAGGGGTTAGCCGGAGGAGATATGAGGCAAAACAGGTGCTAAATATATTGTAGGCTCATTGAAATAAAATATTTTTAATTAAATTCTGCTTGATAATAAAATATACTATAGAAAACTTACACCTATCTGGTTAAACCAAATAATAGTAAGAACTTCTTCTGGGTAGAAAGAGAAGTTTATTTTGAATTTCTGTTTTTGTGGATTCTAAAAATTCAAAAAATCTGTCCCAAATTGTGCTAAAAAATAGATAAGAAGGAAGTATCAAGAAATATGCTGTGAGAAAGATTAATATATGTGGGATTTAAGTATTTATACCATCAGATTGTTCTGTGTTGGGACTGGACCACAGGATCTAATTGTCAAGTTTAAATTAAATGAAATAACTTTAGCAATACAGTCCACATGAACCAAATGGCTTGGCAGGCAGTAAGAGTGTTAATATATGGACTTAAATTTCCCAGTCCTTAAATTCCCTGGAATAAAAGAAACCTGAGTGAGACCATTAAAATTCATTTCTGCACTTAATCTGATCATGAACTCAGGAAAGAAAAAAAACAAACCACTATGAATCTGTGTTCTTTAAGTTAAGCAATAATTTAATGTAACCTGTTCATTAACTCTGAGGTTTCTGACTTTCAAACTTTTCTAACCACAAACTAAAAGAGTATGTCTTCTCAGAATCCAGTGCATATACATGTGCGCACACTTACTACTGAAAAACATTGTCATGATATGTGTGATGCTTTCTGTGATGAAGAGTGTGACTCAGCTTTTGATATTTGGCTACTGACAGCCTCCGTGCCCCAACATACTCCCTTTTTCTCTTATCTCACATCTGGGGAAACTAATAAGTTCCCTCCTTTGGAGCTAAGAGAGGTGTGGGAATTCAAGCCACTCAAGGTCCAGTTTGCTCATGGGAATTTTTGCCACATCTCCACTCCTTAACACCATGAAAACCCCACAACTACTCCCCTTACATAACTCTCTGAAGTCATTTTTTTAGCCTACTTCAAGTTGCTCTATTCTCCCCAGAAAGCCTATTATGTGGGTAATATATTTTTTCATACTTTCCTGGCATGGGTGGCATCATCAATCACTACATCTGAACCAAACTTGGGGGCCACTCCATGTCTACAGGGTGACACAGGATTTACTAACCACGTGTAATGAATTTTCACATTTTCTACTTCATTCTATGCTATTTCATTTAAAATAATACTGATCGTAACTTTCTGCACTGATTTTACAACAATTTCAAATGAAAATTCTAGTTCAAGATAAGAAAAGCATAAAAATTCTGACAATGATTTTTAGGTCCTTTGAGTTTTTGCATATACTTGGATAACAGTAACAATGACTCACATTCCAGACACATTCCAAGGAAGGCATCTCTAAGCAGAGCAAGACTCCAGTTTTCCCACCTCATTCCTATGACTCTGGTCACATTGTACCTGGTGTGGAGGTTACAGAGCAGTGCTTTTCAGAAGTTCATAACGTACCAATCACCTGCTGACCTTATTAAGAGGCAAGTTTTTGAACGTTAGATCTTAGGTAGGACCAAAAGTTCTGCTTGTCTAATGATTTTCCAGCTAGTGTCCATATTTCTCGTCCATGGAGCATACTTTGAGTAGAAGGTCAGACAGGATCCCTATGGAAATCTCCCAGACTGTGTGCTGTCCTAATGCCTATGCCTCCTCAGTGCCCTAGTGCTGAGTACCGTTGTCCTAAGCCCTTCCTTTCTGATATGTGGGCATTTGTATTGTCATTCCCCTTATTTCTCTGTCCATACATCTTTTATAGTATCTAAATCATTTAACAGTAAGTGTTGCACATGTGACACTCTTTTACCCCTAAATACTTCAGCATCTATTTCCTAAGACTCACAAAATTCTCACACGTAGTTAATTCAGAAAACTGACATTAAATCAGCACTGTTATCCAATTTACATTCCTTATTCAAATTCCAATTGTCCCACTAATGTTCTTTATGGCAAAGGAAACAAATTTCAGGTCTAAAATTCAAGCCAGGACCACATGTTGCATTTAACTGTCATTCCTCATTAGTCTTCTTTAATCTGGAACAGTTCTTTAGTCTTTCTATTGTGTCCTTGACCTTTTTAAACAGCGCAAGCTCTTTATTTATAGAACTATGTCTGAGGTATCCTCAAATTTAAATTCAAGTTACACATTTTGGGGAGGAACACCAGAAAAGAAATGTTGTACTTTTGATTAATCATTCATTAGGAGGCAGTTATCCCATTATTGTTAAAGTTAGTTATGATCAACCTGGCTATGGTGGTGTCTGCCAGGTTTCTACATGGCAAAGATTCTGTTATTGTGCTTCTAATTAATTAGTATTTTATGGGAGGTACCGATGATACTCTGTCTCTTACAATTCTCTCAATTTAGTAACTATCAGTACCTCTTGTCTAAACAATTATTATTGTGGTTGTTGCCAAATCGTAATTTTCATATTTCATATCTCTTCTGCCTCAGTTGCTATTTTTACTGTCAATAGCATTTCAAGATGACAATGCAGCAAATTTGAAAACTGTTATGAAATTTTCACTTTTACTAATTATCATACATCTAATCATGTAGTAACCAACTGAATAATGCACAGCACATAAAGAAGGTAAGGTATTTCCATTGCTATGAAATCAATGTTATATGGAAAATTTTAACTGGCTTTTGTTAAGTCACAGGGCATGGATGATTTTACACCATCAGCTATCTGAGAAAACCTGACACTTTGTTGAAGAATCAGCGAAGCAGCTAAAGAGTTATTATCTATGAAATGGATCATAATCAAAGGATTTGAGAATCTGAATCCTTTTACCCTATTATATCCTTCACACAGAGTACTCATCCTTATCTATAGTGGGAGGGTCATTAGATGTGCCCAGAGCTATACTTTCCCTCTTAGACACTAAACTGAGAATTGATTTTACCAAATGTGTGCAATTATTTATGAAATGCTCAAACCTTCATATCGCAGCCTCTGAAGGTTTTCAAAGATTACAAATCATATCCAACTCATTGTTGGATGAGAAAGAATCATCATTGGTTTAACTTAGTAGTGAGAAAAATCTCTCTAACAGATACCCCCAAACAGCCATTGCCAATAGAAATATCACTTAAGAGTTACCAGAATGGATTTTCTCTCCTCATCATGACTATCTTAGGTTTAATTCATTGAAAAGCATCCTCACATATAAAGAAAAAAATTCTCAAATTTTCCTCCAGCAGCTCATATATTGGATTGGCCAAAAAGGTCCTCCATGGTTTTCCATGACATCTTACAGGAAAAACTCAAACACAGTTTTTGGCCAACCCCATAAAATGGTCACAGAGCTGTAACATCTGCTTGGCAGTATTAACATAATACATTTGAAAGTCAAGTTATCAGAGGCATTTCTGCCTACAGTTGCATTGTTTTTCTTGTTAATGTCCTATAGCTGATAAATATTTTGTCCCTTAAAAAGCAAAGCTCAGGTTATCTGATTAAGTTTGGCACTAAGAAGAATAATGATCTGAATTATTTGAAGGTACGTTGATGCTTTTGTGTATCACCATCCACCTGTGTAATACCATGACCACGTGCAAGGAGGAGGCCCACCAGTCCGAGTCCAGCGGGCACTTGGTGCACTGCCTCTTACTGCCACACCCTGCGTCCTGCCTGCCTCAGTGAGGCTCTCTAGCCCTTGACTTACCCTCTAAGAGTTTCGTGGAATTCTTGGCTTATGTTTACTCTCAGCAAATAGCTGATTGTGATTTCTTTTGAGTGTTCATTAAAAAAATAATAAAAATAATAATATTTTTAAATTCATCTTTGTTTCAAAATCACAACCTAAGCATTATAGCATATGAAGTAATGCATATAGAACAAAAAAGCTATGTGGCATTTCGCTTACTGGACAGACAGCTAGCTAGGTTTACTCACTAGCTAAATGTGCCTCTCACAAATTATCAGGGAAAATGCTAAATCTGCAATGTGCAGTTAGTACTAAGATCAGTGTGATAATCATCTTTCTTTTCAGCAGATAGTGAATTGGCTCTAGAAGGCAGTGGCCTTCTTTTTGAGTCTTGTGCAGGAAACCTGGGTTTGATCCCTGGGTCAGGAAGATTCCCTGGAGAAGGGAATGGCTATCCACTCCAGTATTCTGGCCTGGAGAATTCCCTGGACAGAGGAGCCTGGTGGGCTACAGTCCAGGGGGTCACAAAGAGTTGAACACAATTGAGCGACCTTCACTTCATACTCCTTTTATGACATTTGGTCCACGTTCATCTATAGTATTCCCCAACCTTTCACAGCTAGTAAGTATTCTGAATCAGACTTTCAGTTCTCTTATTCAGTTTATCGCACCTAACTTCCTTGAGAAAGCACTTGACCTTTCCTTAAACAGATTATGTTTATTTCAATCAAGGTTTTACTTATTGCAATGATTATTCCACTATCACCATCTGGGATGCTCAAAATTTTATATGGAATACAAAAAACTTATTGTAATATAATTATTCTGCACTAATAACTTTTTAATGCTACTCCACCAAGACTACTCAAGACTGTGCCCTTTCTTTTATTTTATTTCTTTTCTTTTATTTTCTTTTATGTTTCAAAAAACATCTCAAAAATAATTAGCTACGAAAGTTGTGCTTGACAATATGAATGGGTTCTTTCAAATGTAAATACTGAATCTTTACACAAATTATCTTTTTTATAAAGGAATAGTTGTAAGTCCCCTTTTATAAGTCAGAGAATGAGGAGAAGATGGAGTAGGTAATTCGCCAAGTATCACTCTATCTACCTGCCATCTAACCAGTCTTTTAGGAGACTATTGGCCACGGATTTTATTTTTTAATTTGAATTTGCTTCTAGTCCTGCTTTATTTACAAACTGTACAACAAAAGCCACATGTGAATAGTAAAGCTTACCAGATGCAAACTAATATTTAGTGTCTCAGAATAAAAGGGGGAAAAGATAAGAAGCACATTTAACTTTCACATTATTTAAATGATGGCCCTAAGTATTCATTCTGTGTTAATTGGCCTACCTATTAGGATATGTTTGAAAACTATTAACTTTAAAAGCCCAGACCATTTTAAATCTTCTATAAAATGTATTATTACATCCAATTTAGATATTTAAATGCTCATGCATTAGTGATCTTTTGCACCTTATGAATCAATCATGCCTTTAAAACACCTGATTTCATGGTATGAATCTAAATGTCAGATTCTTATATTTAATTTCATTTATCCTTTCAAAGACAAAGAAGATGTTGGAGTGGGAAGAACACAGGCAAGAAGTCAGGACACTTCTTGCTGCTTTTAGCTACAGTATAAAAAATGTCACATCATCTCTAATGGTATTTGTCTTTTTCCCGCATGTAAACAAGTAAATTAGTGCTAGAGTATTTCTAAGCTCTCTTTTGTCTAATCAATTATATAAAATTATTGTGTCTACATAAATGCACATCTTTCTTTGTAAACTATCACCCTATCCTAAAACTTGTACTTTAAAAAAAATCAATTTCCTTTCCTTTTTTACTTTACAAAAGGATAAACTACAGAGATCTTTCTACATCTGTCTCTGGTAGGGTCCTTACTTTATTTATAATATTTGTGATTTAGACACAGCTTTTTAGTATAACTATCCATCAAACTGCACCTGTTGTAATGATAATTTTGCCTGTTTTCTTTTATGGCTTGGAAGAGAAATAGAATAAGAATCTCATGTCTTCTTACTATCACTCATGACCTGCTTCATGAATTAAAAGAAGTCACTTATGACATTTTAGTGAAGACTACACTTACTGCACCATTTCCTCTGATTGAAATATGCTCCATTTCTTCAAAATGAAATACAGTAGCCATCCTGTGAAGGCAAAGAACTGTGGCTAAGGATAATGAATCCAAACGCAAGATACGTGAGAGTATATCTGTAAATTGTTCCCTTTTGATTTTGAAGATGGACACTTCTTCACTGATCTGCAGTTATAATGATAGAATCTACTTGACCTTTGATGAGCAGAGAGGGAAGCATTAGGTGAACATCAGAAAGGGGTTTACGGTATAGAAAGTGCCCACTCAGGATGACAAAGCACCAATGTTGACATAATTATTTTCATCTGCTCATTGTTGCTAAGTCATGTCCAACATTTTGTGACCCTATGGACTGCAGTATGCCAGGCTTCCCTGTCCTTCACCATCTCCTGGAGTTTACTCAGATTCATGTCCACTGAGTCAGTGATGCTATCTAACCATCTCATCCTCTACCACCCTCTTCTCCTTTTGTCTTCAATCTGTCCTAGCATCAGGGACTTTTCCATTGAGTCAGCTCTTTGCATCAGGTGGCCGAGGTATTGGAGCTTCTGCATTAGTCCTTCCAATGAATATTCAGTATTGATTTCCTTTAGGATTGACTGGTTTGATCTCTTTGCTGTCCAAGGACTCTCAAGAGTCTTCTCCAACAATTCAAAACCATCAATTCTTTCGCACCTCATTTTGTGGTCACCAGTTAGTTGTGGGCTATATTAGCAGGAAAACTGGTTAGAATCACCGTAGGACATTTAATACTGATGGCTGCCCATCTCACCTCCGCAGACCAGATAAATCAGAAGCACTGGGCTTGGGGCACAGTAGAGTAGACTTGAAATGTCCTCAGGTGGTTCTAATATACAACTGGAGTTAAGAACTAATGCTCTAGAGAAGTGGTTTCCAGACTTGACTGTGTATTAGATGTTCCTGGGGAAACAGAAGCAATACCAAGTCCCTCCAGTGAGGCTCATTGTTTAGGAGTGGCCAAGGAAACTGAAATTTTGACAAGCAGACCAGGTTCATCATGCAGGTGATTCATGGACCTCACATTAGTCCAGCACACTGTGAGGTAAGTTTCTGATAACAAAGAATGCAAGAGAGTACATGTTGACCAGTCTATACAGTCAGTTCCTAGACAGGCAAAATCACAGGTTTAAATAAAGCCAGGTATAGTGAATTTATCTATAAATGAACAAAGAATAATCCATTTGAAAAATAATATTCCTGGAAAAATCAGCCTTTGGGGGTTTGGAGCATTGGAATCTGTATTTTTATGTTTCTTAAGCATTGAAAATATGCCCTGGTTTTCTTATGCACTGGTCTACACCCAGTGCTTCCTCTCAGACACTTAAATGACTTTTTGAGTAATTGTAAGGAAGCAACCAGGGTGGCTAGCCTTCCTTTGTAAGAAGAATATAAAATAAAACAGTCAATAGCTCTTATTTGAGATCTCTATTCTTATAAAGACCTAAATCCTGAAAGTGACTAACTTCTCTGGATATACTGGTCTTTGGTTGTAGGGATCAGGAAATGGGTCTGTGCTTAGGGAAAGTTGTGAATAGGAGGATCTAAAGATAGGAGAAAGGGGAATAAAATTCTAAAACACTACCAGGCCTGATTGGTCTAGACCTCCTGTGTGTATTTGATTATGATTAATTCCAAGGGGATGTATTAAGGATATGCATTCCTAAGTTATGTCACAAGATCAAGGCCAATATCTGTAAACTTTAATATAGGTATATATAAATCACTCAGTCATCTTTTTATTTATTTTAACTTTTAATTTTATATTAGAATATAGCCAGTTAACAATGTTGTGATAGTTTCAGGAAGACAAGCAAAGGGACTCAACCATACATACACGTGTATCCATTCTCCCTCAAACTCCCCTCTCACCCAGGCTCTCAAACATCTTTTTAAATTGCAGATTCTGACTCAGCCTGTCTGGGATGGATCCTTAGAATGCTCTCAATTATTGTTGATAATGCTGGTTCATGGACGGCTCTTTGAGTTACAAGGATCTAGGCAACTTTTGGATCTAGGCAATTTTAAAATGGCTGTCTGAGGAGGCCTTATAAATAGCTCTGAAAAGAAGAGAAGCGAAAAGCAAAGGAGAAGAGGAAAGATATACCCATTTGAATGCAGAGTTCCAAAGAATAGCAAGGAGAGATAGAAAGCCTTCCTCAGAGATCAATGCAAAGTAATAGAGGGAAAAAAAAAAATAGAATGGGAAAGACAAGAGATCTCTTCAAGAAAATTAGACATACCAAGGTAACATTTCATGCAAAGATGGGCTCAATAAAGGGCAGAAATGGTATGGAAGTAAGAGAAGCAGGAGATATTAAGAAGAGGTGGCAAGAATACACAAAAGAACTTTATGAAAAAGAACTTCACCACCCAGATAATCATGATGGTGTGATCACTCACCTAGAGCCAGACATCCTAAAATGTGAAATCAAGTGGGCCTTAAGAGGCATCACTACAAACAAAGTTGGTGGAGGTGACGGAATTCCAGTTGAGCTAATTCTAATCCTAAATGATGCTGCTGTGAAAGTGCTGCACTCAATATGCCAGCAAATTTGGACAACTCAGCAGTGGCCACAGGACTAGAAAAAGTCAGTTTTCATTCCAATCCCAAACAAAGGCAATGCCAAAGAATGCTCAAACTACCACACAATTGCACTATCTCACATGCTAGTAAAGTAATGCTTAAAATTCTCCAAGCCAGGCCTCAGCAATACGTGAACCATGAACTTCCAGATATTCAAGCTGGTTTTAGAAAAGGCAGAGGAACCAGAATCAAATTGCCAACATCTGCTGTGCCAGGGTCCAGCCCGGCGGAGTCAGGGGTTTCGAAGGGGAGACGGCTTCGGCGATCAGGATACAATAGAATTAAAGATATAAAGAGTGGTTAAATAAGGATAGCTCAGTGAGAAAATTCAGTGGAGAAAAGAGGCTGAATAACTTGGTTTACGTGGAAAGCTAATAAAATTCCAAAATAAGGAATTTATGTCACCTACGTAGGCCGCAGGCATCCTCCCGTTCTCCCGAAGGAGAGGAGACACTAAGGCCTCCCCGGTCAGATCTTAGAAGCCCAGGCAAAATTAGTAGGCTTGACGAGCCTCCACACCCTAGTTCTTACCCTAGCCAGAAGGTGAGACAAAGAACGACATGGGGAGACCAAGTTTCGGTGAATAAGGCCCACACTTTATTTTCCAAAGTAGTTTTTATACCTTAAGTTATGCGTAGAGGATAATGGGGGAAGGGGTAGAGTCATGCAGTAAGCCAGGCTTTCTTCCTGCAAACTTATCATATGCAAAAGTTTAGGTGATTTGCATCATCTTCTGGCCCAGAAGCCTGTTAACATTTTAAGACCCTTTCTTCAGAAAACTTATTTTTCTCTAAAGGTGATTATTCTAAAGTCAGGCACCACCCTCCAAAAGCATTAGATAAAGCTGAATTCCTATAGGGCAAAGGTGTGGTGGGCTATAACAAGAAAAAAATTAACTCAAGGGTCCAAGGTTACAAACATTAAAGCTACTATTTACATTCCTATATACCAATTATATTAATCAGTACACTGCCAGGGACACAGTAGGTAAGGGATATGCAAACTTAGCAGCAAACATTGGCCCAACAAGTGAAAAACCCTTCACCAATACAATTTCTAATCAATCTTTTAACTGCTCAAAGGGATCTGTATTTAGACAGTTTAGAACATCTCATGCCTCTCACGGTTGTGAACTAAAACACTCTTGTCACGCCCAGGAACTTTGTTAACTGGAGTTGTAAGTTAACTCTTTTTCAGAGAGAGGTGGCAGGGGACAGCTCCCCGTAGTCAGAGGTGTAGGTGAGAGCACAAAGCAGTAAAGTAGGCAGACTCTGGTTTTCGGGGTAGATGCTCGAGAATTTCCAGGGGGACTTCTGAGGCTCGATCCCGCCTTTGCGTATGCCTAGCCTCCTTTCGCATGACCTTTGCCACAGGCGGAATTCCTCACGCTGGCTCCCGGCACTGCTGGATCATCGAAAAAGCAAGAGAGTTCCAGAAAAACATCTATTTCTGCTTTATTGACTATGCCAAAGCCTTTAACTGTGTAGATCACAGTAAACTGTGGGAAATTCTGAAAGAGATGGGAATACCAGACCACCTGACCTGCTTCTTGAGAAACCTATATGCAGGTCAGGAAGCAACAGTTAGAACTGGACATAGAACAGACTGGTTCCAAATAGGAAAAAGAGTATGCCAAGGCTGTATATTGTCACCCTGCTTATTTAACTTATATGCAGATTACATCATGAGAAACGCTGGCTAGAGGAAGCGCAAGCTGGAATCAAGATTGCTGGGAGAAATATCAATAACCTCAGATATGCAGATGACACTACCCTTATGGCAGAAAGTGAAGAAGAACTAAAGAGGCTCTGATGAAAGTGAAAGAGGAGAGTGAAAAAGTTGGCTTAAAGTTCAACATTCAGAAAACTATGATCATGGCATCTGGTTCCATCACTTCATGGGAAATAGTTGGGGAAACTGTGGAAACAATGGCTGACTGTATTTTTCTGGGCTCCAAAATCACTGCAGATGGTGACTGCAGCCATGAAATTAAAAGAAGCTTACTCCTTGGAAGGAAAGTTATGACCAATATAGACAGCATATTAAAAAGCAGAGACATTACTTTGTCAACAAAGGTCCATCTGGTCAGACTATGGTTTTTCCAGTGGTCATGTATGGATGTGAGAGTTGGACTGTGAAGAAAGCTGAGCGCCGAAGAATTGATGCTTTTGCACTGTGGTGTTGGAGAAGACTCTTGAGAGTCCCTTGGACTGCAAGGTGATCCATTCTAAAGGAGATCAGTCCTGGGTGTTCATTGGAAGGATTGATGTTGAAGCTGAAACTCCAATACTTTGACCACCTGATGCAAAGAGCTGACTCATTTGAAAAGACCCTGATGCTGGGAAAGATTGAGGGCAGGAGGAGAAGTGGACGACAGAGGATGAAATGGTTGGATGGCATCAATGACTCAATGGACATGGGTTTGAGTGGACTCCAGGAGTTGGTGATAGACAGGGAGGCCTGGTGTGCTGCGGTTCATGGTGTCACAAAGAGTCGGACACGACTGAGCGACTGAACTGAACTGAACTGAAAACATATAGACTGCCAGTTATTTCTCCAGAAAGGATGGGTTTATTTCAGATCATTAGAAAATTGCAGTGTGGGAATTGATACCATATTAGCCATTTTCAAGTCCTTGCAGAGCAAGGCAAGGAGAGGGGGAAAGGAAGTTTGGAGAGATACAGTAAACAGAGTTTACTTCTCTCTCTCTCTCTCTCTCTCTGGCTTTTCATAAGCTGAGTTTTTGCCAGAGAACAAGGGGAGTCTTTCTTCTTCCTGTTGGGTTCTGATATTATCTCAAGGCTTGAGAACTTTTTCTGCTGATCTCCTGACTTTAATTACAGTTGTTTGTTAAATTTTTACAGACCATAGAATAAATTCCCCTGAGAGTATATATAAATATATATGCGTTCCTGATGATTCAGCACATCATCCTCTCTTGGGCTGGGCTTCGATACTCCTCACCTCTAGGAGCCCCTCAGTGTTTTAGCATCTTAGCAGCCACTCAAAACAATTGATTTTACAAATATTGTCACATTTGTGATTTACAGAAACCATGGGAAGTCAATGCAACATTAGCAGCTTTACAAAAGAAAAATCAAGCTTCCAGAGAAGTTTCAAAATTTGTCCAAGGAATTTCCATGGCTCAACTCATAAAATGATAAAGATTCAATTCAAGGACCTTCAATATCAGGTTCAAAATTATTTTACCTAAAACCATAGTTTCCTGTGTAAAATACAATGTCCTAATTCTCTTTACCTATTTTGACAACATATCAGCAATATAAACAAACAGGACTCCCATGCATAACTTTATAGATTTGGATTTAAAACTCTACATAAATTTTAAGTGAACTTCACAATACCCCCATGCAATACAATAATTTTCACATTAGTATAAGAGAGGAATGAAACAGATTTTGAAGTCATCTAGTTTGCCTGAGGCCAACAGAATGTGGAATACAATTTTTGATAAATTCAACTCAGTCATCACCTTCCATAGTCACACATTTTATATTAGAGAAATTATAACTGGTTCACAGAAGGATACCTGGAAACTCATTCTGTGGGTTACAAGGAGTGTTAGCTTATCTAATTAGCCCCTTTTAGAAGGAGCTGGTTATTGTACTCAATGAGTAATAGTGTCTGTTGCAATTTATTATGTAACACAAAAATGTAAACAAAACAACATTTTTATAAGAAGTAACATCTAGTACAATGTAATGTGATTCCTAATGGCTTCAGAAGAAGATGTGTTTTTAAAATATCAATATAAATTTAAAGAGAAATTATCATCCACATTTTAATAATTTTACATTTCTAAAATCAATGGAATTCCTTAATTAGATACATGTTTCCCTCTGCAATCCCTGTGACCTGTGTTGGAATGTCTACTTCTCCTCTAGAGAAAACACACAGGAGGGAAAGGCAGAAGACTAGAAAGAATAACTCTGTACCAAATTATTATGGAGAAATAAAGCCTCATGAAACCTTTCCATTAAATTTAGGTCTTTTCAATATATCATCAAGCCAGTGATTTGAAGCACAGTTGATGATAATGATAATGTTTCATTGATGGTTATTTTTACCAGTTCTTAACACTGTCACTTCAGTGGCTCTGAGTGGGTGAGATTTCATATAATGTCTACAGAAAACCTTAATGACCAAATTTCTGAGACATTGTTCACATTATTTGAAGTTTATTGGCAAGGACTTCTTCCTTTCAGAAAAATGAGGAATGGGACATTAGCTATGTCCTATCCCTTGGTACAGTGACCTCCAAGTATTTTCTTCAATATGTTAATATTATCATTTTTAGATTTTTTTTTCTTTTTAGCAGACTTACTAAATTGATAATTGGAAAACATGAAAAATTATCTGAGACAACAAAGAGGGTATATTATAGATATATCATTTATATAAAATATAAATGATGTGAAATAATATAAATAATGTAGGCTAATGTGAATTCTCAAAAAATTGAGGAGGTAAAATATATATGTGTGATATCTGAAAAACATTTTATAATACTTCTGATATTATCTCCCTCTATTCCATTCTTCCTTTATTATTTTTGCTTTCATTTTGATCATATTACTTTAGTTTTATACTGAGTAGTTTTTCTATCATGTGAAAAGAAACTTTAAGTTGAAGTTTTTAAAAATATATGTCATCACAGTTACATTACATTGTGTAATTCAACCAAATTGCTTAATCAAATTCAAGCTGCTTTATTCCCTGAATCATTTAGTTAAGCATAAGGAAGTTAACCCAGCAGAATTGTACTTTACTTATGGTTTAAACACAGTTGAGACACTTTAACATTATCAAGTCTGTGGAAAGAATAATGGATTTTGCTTTGTTATGATGCTTTTCACTTCCAACTCCCAAGGACAATTACTGTACACTTTTGTTTATGATGTAGGATATTGTCTGTGACACTTGGCCATTTGGAACACTGCATTAAATTGAATATTTTAAATTATTTCCTTTATTTAGAGGAAAGAAAAAGACATTGAAAATACAGTATGAAGCCTTCTAGATAAAATGCGACTTTATGAGTTTGTTTCCTGTCTTCCAAATTTCTACACTTTTCTGCTATTTCATTTTAAAAGAGCTCTTGATTTAAAAGAGTAGATTCCATTTTGAAAATGGGTCTCTCGACCCATAAAAAAGCAAAAAGTCTTCATTACCTGAACACTGGCCAAAAGTGAAATAGCTGTAAAGGGTAATTATGTGGATTTGCTATAACACATATTTCTAGATTGATTCTAGCATAGGGCAAAATAAAATTTCTAAAATACATTTCATTCTGTATTTCATTGACTTCTTTATATGCTTCCTGCCAATTATCTCTTTGAAGAATGTTTGTTAGTTTGAATTTAATGCATATAAATAAACCTAATTTCTAGTGTCAGTAAATTGTATATCAAAATGTATTAACACCAAGAGAATTCAGAAACTTGACATGGTATTAGAAATAAGTAAATGCCATATTACTGGATGTCTATAAAAAGGCTAACTTTCTCCTAACACAGATGCTTGCATTACAAATAAAAATAATAGTTGGTGCTAAGATAGTCATCTAATGACTTAATGAAAATCTCAAATGACCTCAGTGTGGATCATGCCTCAAATAGAAGGGAGTTTGCTTACAAATTCCTGGTTCCAAATACATGAAGAATACTAATAAGTTACTTCATAGCAAAGGCAGATATAGGCCTTCCTAGTTTCTTTGAGTAATGTATGTGATCAACTTTTATCATGCCGGTCCCTAGAGCTATTTGGAGGAGATTGTTCTTTTTCTCTAAAATTCCGTATGATTCCTTTGTCTGTGAATACTAACGATGTTCATATATGAAGTTGCTAAACTAACTGTAGTGTTGGGCTTCTCTTTTTCTTACAGATGACACCAATTTCAGTCTCCTTGGGTAAGATGTAGATTAGATGGAGCCTGTCTCAAATTGCTAAAATACTATAAAATAAGTATCAAAAACAATCCAATATGAAAAAATGGATATTATCTTGAATATCAGAGGACTTTGCATTAAGGTTTATGGATCTGGAATAAAAAAATAATCTTCAAAATACAACCATAATTACTTTTCATGATGTGTCCCTGTCCACCTTTAAAAAACAGCTTTTCAGGGGGAAAAAAAAAACTAAGTGAATACTCTGCTCCTCCTCCTTTCTTTGCCCTCTGACTCACAAAACAAAGATGTCTAAAAACAAACCAAACAGGGGAACCCTTTCAACAGAGTGTAGAAAATGATTTTTGAGGCAGCTAGAGCACATGTCCCAATGAGATTTTTATCATTCATGGTTTGAACTATATGAAATTGCCTATATCTGAATGCTTTTTGGCTTCCCAGGTGGCACTAGTGGTAAAGAACCCACCTGTCAGTGCTGGAGATGTGAAAGACACGGGGTTCGACCCTGGGTGGGAAAATCCCTTAGAGAAGGGCAAGGCAGTCCACGTCAGTGTTCTTGCCTAGGAGAATCACATGGACAGAAGAACCTGGAAGGCTACAGTCCGTAGTGTCGCACGGAGTCGGACACAACTGAAGCAACTTCGCTCACATGCTCTTTGCCCAAATGGCAGAAAAATTCAGTTTAATCTAGTATGTCCTTTCAGAGACACCAACTTCCCAAAACCACAGAATGTGAAAGAAGAATAAGTGCTTTTAACCGTTTCATCCAGAGTCAGGCGATACCCTTGAATTTTGTTCAAAGTGGGTGTTTCTTTTGTTTTATAAATTTTAGCTTTCTGGGAGAAAGAAATTCATAAAGTTAGAAATAGAAAAACATATATGTTATAAATAACTAAAAATCTTGTTCATTTTTACAAAAAATACCAAGTAGGCAAACCATTTATCTAACCTAGTCTATAAAAAAGTGAGAAGTCAAAAATATACATGGTTGGTATATTTTTTTAAAATATAAGAAGTTAATTATGACATTACTTTGCAGACCTGTCTGCAATGAAATTAAAAATTATAGATAAAATGGATACTATCAAAGGAAGATATGCTATTAGTCAAAATCTACCCCATTAAAGATAGAAAGTTCAAATAGACCAATATTCAATAAAGAAAATTTTATTAATGAACCACCAAAAAAGAAAAAAAGATCAGCAAGCCCAAGTAGATTCAAAAGGAAATACTACTGCTTCACCAAAATCAGATTATTTCAATGCTACACAAGTTGTTCTAGAGATTTAAAAATGAAGGGAAATTTAGAAGCTCTATTTTTAATGAGTAAAAATAAAATGAGATTATGATCACATAAAAGAAATTAATTGGTCAATATAATTCATAAATACTGATCTTAAAAATTATATCATCACAGCAAATAATACACTATGATAATATGAAATTCATTTCAAGAATTAAAAAAAATTTTAATAGGAAATACATTAGTTCAATACATCAGAAAAAAGAATCAGTATGCAAACAGCAACAATAACATATATATATATATACACACACACACACACACACAAAATTATAGCAAAACTGTCACATATCACTAAAGAAAATGTATCATTAAAAATCATTAATAAGTCATTAGAAACTAAGAAAGGAAAATTTTTAAGCACTGATGAAATGTACAAAAGTAAATTTGAACAGATGGAAAAATATCCTTTCCTTCTTAGATGACTCCATTTCATAAAGCAGTCAGTCTCTCCAATGTAACTTATTCATTTTATAAAATCCCAAAAGAAATAACACTTTTTGAAGAAAGCAGACAAATTGATGCTAAAGTTCATATAGACAGAAAAACAATCAATGATATCTAGAAAAAACAAAGGAGAAAAAAGCTATGGGGAGGGATAAGGGATAAGTTCTGCAGATATTAAGTATTTAAAAGCTCTGTAAATTATATAATGTAGTAATAATATGTGAATAGACAAACCAGTGAAATAAAGTCCATAGAGTGACCCAAATAAATATATATATATATATATATATATATATAGTTTAGTTTAATGATAAAAAGCCATTTCAGATCACAAGGGAAAAGATGAGTGTTTTAATACATGAAACTGAGGCAAAAGAATAGCCACTTGGAAAAGAAGACAAATTAAATTTCATATCACATCACATCCAAGAATATGGTCCAAATAGGTCATTGGTTTAAATGTAACAAATGAAACCATACAGGCCCTAAAGAAAACACAGGTGTATTTTTCTATAATCTGGCACTGGGAAAAGTTTCTAACTATAACCTAAAATCCAGATGGACAAAGAAACAAAATATTTGACTAAATTAAAGTAATTAAAAATATCTTTGCTTAGGGAAAAAAAAAAAATCACAGACCAAGAGACTAACTTGCAAAAGTACTTCACAGACAGTGTTTATGACAGACATCATAGGAATAGAATACTATGCATAATGCACATTTTAATATAAAAGAAAACTACAAAAATCTTATAGAAAAATAAGCAAATGAAATTAACTCAAAATTTTAAGGAAAATATATTAACAGCATCATTGCTGCTGCTGCTGTTAAGTCGCTTCAGTCGTGTCTGACTCTGTGCGACCCCCTAGACGACGGCCCACCAGGCTCCCCTGTCCCTGGGATCCTCCAGGCAAGAACACTGGAGTGGGTTGCCATTTCCTTCTCCAATGCATGAAAGGGAAAAGTGAAAGTGAAGTCACTCAGTTGTGTCCAACTCTTCACGACCCCAGGGTCTGCAGCCTACCAGGCTCCTCTCTCCATGGGATTTTCCAGGCAAGAGTACTGGAGTGGGGTGCCATTGCCTTCTCCAAACACCATCACTAAACATATGAAAATATATTCAGCTTCACTCATTATAAGAGGAATAAAAATTAAAACTACACTGAGACTTCAGTGTTTTCCCACCAAAATTGGCAGAAAATAAAAACAAAATTAAAGAAAAAAAAAACACTTGAATATACCTTCTGCTTCTGAGGCTGTCATACATTGCTGGTGAGAATATGCTGCTGCTGCTACTGCTAAGTCGCTTCAGTCGTGTCTGACTCTGTGCGACCCCATAGACGGCAGCCCACCAGGCTCCCCCGTCCCTGGGATTCTCCAGGCAAGAACACTGGAGTGGGTTGCCATTTCCTTCTCCAATGCATGAAAGTGAAAAGTGAAATTGAAGTCATTCAGTCGTGTCCAACTCTTAGCGACCCCATGGACTGCAGCCTACCAGGCTCCTCTGTCCATGGGATTTTCCAGGCAAGAATACTGGAGTGGGTTGCCATTGTCTTAGAGTTTGAAAATACCTTTTGATCCACCAGTTTCTTTTTTTTTTTTTTTTTATTCTTCCAATTTTATTTTATTTTTAAACTTTACATAATTGTATTAGTTTTGCCAAATATCAAAATGAATCCGCCACAGGTATACATGTGTTCCCCATCCCGAACCCTCCTCCCTCCTCCCTCCCCATACCATCCCTCTGGGCCGTCCCAGTGCACCAGCCCCAAGCATCCAGCATCATGCATCGAACCTGGACTGGCAACTCGTTTCCTACATGATATTTTACATGTTTCATTGCCATTCTCCCAAATCTTCCCACCCTCTCCCTCTCCCACAGAGTCCATAAGACTGTTCTATACATCAGTGTCTCTTTTGCTGTCTCGTACATCGGTTATTGTTACCATCTTTCTAAATTCCATATATGTGCGTTAATATACTGTATTTATGTTTTTCCTTCTGGCTTACTTCACTCTGTATAATAGGCTCCAGTTTCATCCACCTCATTAGAACTGATTCAAATGTATTCTTTTTAATGGCTGAGTAATACTCCATTGTGTATATGTACCACAGCTTTCTTATCCATTCATCTGCTGATGGACATCTAGGTTGCTTCCATGTCTTGGCTATTATAAACAGTGCTGCGATGAACATTGGGGTACACGTGTCTCTTTCCCTTCTGGTTTCCTCAGTGTGTATGCCCAGCAGTGGGGTTGCTGGATCATAAGGCAGTTCTATTTCCAGTTTTTTAAGGAATCTCCACACTGTTCTCCATAGTGGCTGTACTAGTTTGCATTCCCACCAACAGTGTAAGAGAGTTCCCTTTTCTCCACACCCTCTCCAGCATTTATTATTTGTAGACTTTTGGATCGCAGCCATTCTGACTGGTGTGAAATGGTACCTCATAGTGGTTTTGATTTGCATTTCTCTGATAATGAGTGATGTTGAGCATCTTTTCATGTGTTTGTTAGCTATCTGTATGTCTTCTTTGGAGAAATGTCTATTTAGTTCTTTGGCCCATTTTTTGATTGGGTCATTTATTTTTCTGGAGTTGAGCTGTAGGAGTTGCTTGTATATTTTTGAGATTAGTTGTTTGTCAGTTGCTTCATTTGCTATTATTTTCTCCCATTCTGAAGGCTGCCTTTTCACCTTGCTAATAGTTTCCTTTGTTGTGCAGAAGCTTTTGAGTTTAATTAGGTCCCATTTGTTTATTTTTGCTTTTATTTCCAATATTCTGGGAGGTGGGTCATAGAGGATCCTGCTGTGATGTATGTCAGAGAGTGTTTTGCCTATGTTCTCCTCTAGGAGTTTTATAGTTTCTGGTCTTAACGTTTAGATCTTTAATCCATTTTGAGTTTATTTTTGTGTAAGGTGTTAGAAAGTGTTCTAGTTTCATTCTTTTACAAGTGGTTGACCAGTTTTCCCAGCACCACTTGTTAAAGAGATTGTCTTTAATCCATTGTATATTCTTGCCTCCTTTGTCAAAGATAAGGTGTCCATATGTGTGTGGATTTATCTCTGGGCTTTCTATTTTGTTCCATTGATCAATATTTCTGTCTTTGTGCCAGTACCATACTGTCTTGATAACTGTGGCTTTGTAATAGAGCCTGAAGTCAGGCAGGTTGATTCCTCCAGTTCCATTCTTCTTTCTCAAGATAGCTTTGGCTATTTGAGGTTTTTTGTATTTCCATACAAATTGTGAAGTTATTTGTTCTAGCTCTGTGAAGAATACCGTTGGTAGCTTGATAGGGATTGCATTGAATCTATAAATTGCTTTGGGTAGTATATTCATTTTCACTATATTGATTCTTCCAATCCATGAACATGGTATACATTTGAATCAGTTCTAATGAGATGGATAAAACTGGAACCTATTATACAGAGTGAAGTAAGCCAGAAAGAAAAACACCAATACAGTATACTAACACATATATATGGAATTTAGAAAGATGGTAACAATAACCCTGTGTACGAGACAGCAAAAGAGACACCGATGTATAGATCAGTCTTATGGACTCTGTGGGAGAGGGAGAGGGTGGGGAGATTTGGGAGAATAGCATTGAAACATGTATAATATCATGTATGAAACTAGTCGCCAGTCCAGAATCGATGCACGATACTGGATGCTTGGGGCTGGTGCACTGGGACGACCCAGAGGGAGGGTACGGGGAGGGAGGAGGGAGGAGGGTTCAGGATGGGGAACACATGTATACCTGTGGCGGATTCATTTCAATATTTGGCAAAACTAATACAATATTGTAAAGTTTAAAAATAAAATAAAATTTAAAAAATAAAAATTAAAAATAAATAAATAAATAAAAAGATATAAGTTATGGTACTCCAAAAGTAAGATCATCTTACAATTATTAAGAAAAGAGAAAAAAATTTCCTATTCTATTATGTACATCATAAAAACTCTATATATGACCACAAGGAAGTGTTAACTGGCTATATCATTTTGGTTGTATCCACCCACCGTTTCATTCATTCAGTTTAATTCACTGAGTTCAATTCATTCACTCAGTCCTGTCTGACTCTTTGTGACCCCATGGACTGCAGCATGCCCTGTCCATCACCAACTCCCACAGCTTGTTCAAACATATCAGTTGAGTCAGTGATGCCATCCAACCATCTCATCCTCTGTTGTCCCTTTCTTCTCCTGCCTTCAATTTTACCCAGCATCAGCCTTTTCCAATGCCTCAATCCTTCACAACAGGTGGCCAAAGTATTAGAGTTTCAGGTTCAGCACCAGTCCTTCCAGTGAATATTCAGGACTGATTTCCTTTAGGATGGACTGGTTGGATCTCCTTGAAGTCCAAGGGACTCTCAAGAGTCTTCTCCAACACCACAGTTCAAAAGCATCAATTCTTCAGCACTTAGCTTTCTTTATAGTCCAACTCTCACATTCATACATGACTACTGGAAAAACCATAGCCTTGACTAGACGAACCTTTGTTGGCCGAGTAATGTCTCTGCTTTTTAGTATGCTGTCTAGGTTGCTCAGAGCTTGTCTTCTAAGGAGTAAGCATCTTTTAATTTCAAGGCTGCAGTTACCATCTGCAGTGATTTTGGAGCACAACAAAATAAAGACTGTTACTGTTTCCATTGTTTTCCCATCTATTTGCCATGAAGTGATGGGACCTGATGCCATGATTTTAGTTTTCTGAATGTTGAGCTTTAAGCCAACTTTTTCACTCTCCACCTTCACTTTCATCAAGAGCCTCTTTAGTTCCTCTTCAGTTTCTGCCATAAGAGTGATGTCATCTGCATATCTGAGGTTATTGAAATTTCTCCCGGCAATCTTATTCCAGTGTGTGCTTCATCCAGCCTGGCATTTCTCATGATGTACTCTGCATATAAGTTAAATAAGCAGGGTGACAATATACAGTCTTGAAATACTTCATTCCTAATTTGGAACCAATTTTTGTTCCATGTCCAATTCTAACTGTTGCTTCTTGACCTGCATAGAGATTTCTCAGGAGGCAGGTCAGGTAGTCTGGTATTCCCATCTCTTGAAGAATTTTCCACACTTTCTTGTGATACACACAATCAAAGGCTTTGGTTGTCAATAAAGCAGAAGTAGATGTTTTTCTGGAACTCTTGCTTTTTTGATGATCAGTTGGATGTTATCAGTTTGATCTCTGGTTCCTCTGCCTTTTCTAAGTCCAGCTTGAACATCTGGAAGTTCATGGTTCACATACTGTTGAAGCCTGGCTTGGAGAATTTTTAGCATTACTTTACTAGCATGTGAGGTGAGTACAATTGTGTTGTAGTTTGAACATTATTTGGCATTGCCTTTCTTTGGGATTGGATGAAAACTGAAAATGAAAACTGAAAAATGAAATATTTTCCAGTCCTGTGGCCACTGCTGAGTTTTCCAAATTTGCTGGCATATTGAGTGAAGCAGTTTCACAGCACCATCTTTAGTATTTGAAAAGCTCCTGGAATTCCATCACCTCCACTAGCTTTGTTTGTAGTGATGCTTCCTGAGGCCCACTTGACTTCACATCCCAGGATGTGTGGCTCTAGGTGAATGATCACACCATCTTGATTATCTGGGTTATGAAGATCTTTTTTGTATAATTCCTCCGTGTATTCTTGCCACCTTTTCTTAATATCTTCTGCATCTTTTAGGTCCATACCATTTTCTTTCCTTGATTGTGCCCATCTTTGTATGAAATGTTCCCTTGGTATCTCTGATTTTCTTGAAGAGATCTCTAGTCTTTCCCATTCTATTGTTTTCCTCTATTTCTTCATACTGATCACTGAGGAAGGCTTTCTTATCTCTCCTTGCTATTCTTTGGAACTCTGCATTCAAGTGGGTATATCTTTCCTTTTCTTCTTTGCCTTTAGCTTCTCTTCTTTTATTGGCTATTTGTAAGGACTCCTCACACAACCATTTTGCCTTTTTGCATTTCTTTTTCTTGGGGATCATCTTGATTACTGCCCCCAGTACAAGGTCATGAACCTCCATTCATAGTTCTTCAGGTACTCTATCAGACCCACCATTATGTGGCTTAATTGAATAGTTACACACAGTATATGTTAAAAGTATAAGGAAAAATATAACCTTATGAAAACAATGGCAGCATTCTATTAAAAATAAGTAGTTATTTATTAAAAAATAACCTGCTTCATCTGTTTCATTTTTTTCCTTAATTCCAGTTAATACATCTCCACCTTCTAAAAGATTATATTATTGTCTTTCTGAAGGGTAAAGATAGCAATTCTGAACAGATCATTTAATAAAAATGCTTTTGTCAATTCAATAAAAGGGAAAATAGAAAAAGAGGAAAGATGAAAGTAGGCAACAGCATATGTGGCAGGTATAGGTATGATTTCATTAAATTATGATATAAATTTTCAAATTATATAACTTTTTAAAATAATTTAAAACTTTAAAAAATCAGTAAAATCCCAATATTATTACAGCAAAATATAAAATGGAAATAAACTATGTGAAAAATAAAGAAATAAAGGATGTAAAGAATAGATGATCATCTACCCAGAGGAAAAAGATAATCATTTAGCCAAGTGTGAGAAAGTTGCTGAATTCAAGAAGAACTACAGATCCATTAAGTTTCCTATTCACCAACATAATCAATAGAAAATGTAATTTAAAATATCCCACAGTAGTTACAAAAATATATAGTACATAGTTATAAAGTAGAGAGTATATTCAAACTAAATGGGAAAATATGTATATAAGTATAAAACCCAAATAAAATGTAGAAATTTAGCATGTTCATGAATGGAGATAGTCAATATTACAAGTAATTATCCTCAAATTAATTTCTGCTATCAATGTGTCTCTATCAAATCCTGATTTTTATCTTACAGATGGTGACAAAAGCATAGACTATTAAATAATTTTCAAAAAATTTTATTTATTTACTTTTGGCTCTGCTGGATCTTTGTTGCTACATGGACTTTTTCTCTAGTTCGGTGAGCAAGGGCTACTCTCTCATTGCTGTGTGCGGGCTTCTCACTGCAGGGGCTTTCTGGCTGTGGAGCACAGGCTCTAGTGTGTGCAGCACATGGGCTCAGTTGTTGCAGCTCCCGAGCTGTCAGTAGTTGTGGCACATGGGCTTAGTTGCTCTGCAGCATGTGGGATCTTCCTGGATGAGGAATCAAACTCATCCTCTGTATTGGTAGGCTTTTTTTTTTTTTTTTTACCACTGAGCCCCTCATTTTGCTATGTATTTGTCAGGTAAGTTCATATTCTGAATACAAAGAGGAACACTATGAAGTATTAGCGGAAAATATAAAATAATATCTATTAGACATAGGGTAGGAGGATTTTTTTAAAAGTAAGATTTAAAAAGCAAAACTTTTAACAATTTAGCTACATTAAAATTTCAAACAAATACTGTATATGAAAAAGCACCATAACCAAAGTTGAAAGTTTAGCTATAAACTTAGGAGAAAACAAACTTGAATCCAAAATTTATTTATAGCTAAGTTAAAGATAAGAAAACAAAAATTGCTAAGCATAAAACCAAAACAAGTTACCTATAAAAGTTGCAGATATACATATGAAAAAGTTGCTCAATCCAACTAGGCAACAATGAGCATGCAAATTAAAATATCTATTAAATAATATCTCTAACCCATTATGTTGGCAAAAATCAAAAAGCTTAAGTATATAAACTGTAGATAAATATATAAAGATACAGCCATACACTGTTAGTGGCTGTAGCACTTTAAGCAGTCACTTTGAATGGCAATCTAATGATATTTAAACATTTTAAATATGCATACTATGTGACAATTCCTTTTAATTTTTTCTACTCCAGAGAAACATTCATATATACACCAACTGAAACACTTACAGGATATTAATTTTAAACAACCCAAATTACTATCAGAAGAGAAAAGTCTAATTAAAATATATTTTATACAGTGGAATAATACATAGCAGTTAAGAGCAAAAGGTAGATCCACATGTACCTCAGGTGGTGCAGTGGTAAAGAACCTGCCTGCTGATGCAAGAGACCCAGAGACACAGGTTCAATCCCTGGGTTGGGAAGATCCTCTGGAGGAGGAAATGGCAGCCCACTCCAGTATTCTTCCCTGGAAATTCCATGGACAGCCTGGTGGGCTACAGTCCATGGGACGGCAAAGAGTCAGACATCACTGAACGACTGAGCACACATACATACATAAATAAAACTTCAAGATATTGCTGCAAATAAAAGGCAGGTTGAAGGATAATTCATAAAAAAATAACACTTCTGAGAAACAAAAACACACCCAAACAGTCTTATGTTTTATGTGTATCTGTATATGTGCATGTGCATGTGTTAAAAAGTAGGTAATAAAAATAATGGTCTTGAGGTTAGCGATCCAAAGTCATATGTGCTTTATCTGTAGTACTTTATTCTTACAGCAGTAGTTATTCACATGTTAACTCATATATGAAAAACAAAGAGATAGTATACAAAAATAGAAATATGCATATTTTTATCAAATGTAATATATGCTTGTCACACATACTTGAAAAATGCAAATTATGTCAATCACACCTGTTTTATAATATCTATTTTTCATAAAGATTACAAACATTAACTATATGTTGGTAAAAGTTCTGTCAAGAGGTACTTTCAAACCGTCTTGGTATGAGTATATATTGCTGCATCTTCTTTGGAAGATGGCCCTCAGGGTAACTTACTCTTCACTGTATATCCACAATTATAGTTTTAGAGTTTTCAGTTTCTCCTTTTTACTACATGCATGTGTCAATGTTAACAGAACATAAAAGAATTAGAAATTAACTGTTAAGTGTTTAAGACTAAAATTTAAATAAAGCAAGAGTTAATATATATTGCATAGGGAGGGATAATACCTTTAATCTGAAGATGATATAACCGAATCTTTAAAACCCAAAGAATCCATTAGTATTGTGAATGATTAAGCTTATCTCTAGAGTGACATGGTGACAAAGATACTTTGCTTGAACCAAGCTGTAGTCAAGCTCCTGATCCTCCTCCCAGTGTCGATCTGTGCACTTGGTTATAAAATCCAGTCTTAGCAAGAACTCTGCTAATTTAGTTTAAGCAGAATTCTTGCCCTGGATACCTGATCACCAGTAATATCTGATCAAATTCTTCATTCTCTACCACTCGCTAGGTGATGTCTGGTAGGTAGGTTTAGCTAGAATCTCTCATTACCCCTCAGGTTTTCTCTTAGTAGTTATGGAAAATGCGTCTGAAATACCATTTCAGACTTCAGAACTTTCAGAGGTCTACTAGAGGGATCTGAAAGACCTGCAGACCTTAGAGATACTGAGATGGTAAGTTTCAGATTGAACTATTTGTGTGACCTCATTCTTAGCCACAAGGTCTGAGGTATATAAGTATGTTGATGCTATTATTATTAATGACAACTTACTTCATGAATTGCTAAGAAGTAAAAGATAGATGATATGAGAGCTAAACAAAGGTGGCAACTTTAATATCCTGCAATTCTCTGAATAGTTAACAAAGTCTACATCAACTCAAATTGTACAGAGAAAAGTTAATCACCATAAAATTAAAGTCAAGCTTACTCATTTGCTCTGTTTTAGCCAGTGCTACACTCTTTCTGCCAGTGCAGCACACGTGTCAACAAGATGGCAATGAGGAGATGTAACAATCAATACAAAAAGTAAGCAAGTAGGTCTGAATGGAATCAAAGTGAATCATAAACTATCCTCTATGGTCAACAGTACATCAATGTGACAGTGAGGTAGTGTGTGTGAGTGCACGTGTATGTGTGCACCTGTATGCACAAACACCCATGTGTTCATGTACATGCATGTGTGTAAGTGCAGAACAGGCTGTGGAAAATCCAAACATTAAGAATCATTAAATGACATTCATTGCTGATTGTCAAGACTTATTTCTGAAAGTTGCATAAGCTCTATTAGATATAGGGCATTTTTCTTTCTTCATTTGGTCCTGTATTTGGTATTTCCTTCCTTAATTATGTGTTATTTATAAAATAAAAATTACAATATGAAATCTGTTAGGTGCTATTTCAAAAAGAATTAAAATTATGAAATTAAGCCAATCAGAGTCCCAGGCAATGTTCCTGCCCTCATGGACCTTAGCAGTGTGTTCAGAGCCTCAAAGAAAGAATGACCTCTGTCCTCATAGAGCCACACATTCATATCCACACACATTGTGGCTTTGTGGTTATATAAACAAAACACATTTTTTTCAAGATGAATTAAAATGAGGAGAACCTCTTTTGAGGTTAAGAACATATCAACAAAAATAGCAATGAAACACATATTCTCTTCCTTACAAAGTAGGAAAGAAGTGTGTTATAGTTCTCATTAGTATAAATTTAAATGAAATAATTTCAAAAAATACTATTTACATTAAATAAATAACTTCAAGTAAATGTGAATATATACAGTTTTATACTTTGTGTGTGTGTAAAATAAGGGGTAAGAAAAGAAAGGACCAATAAAACACTGTGCAGTGTGCCTATTCCAAGCACAGTAGGTGTGTTTAGAACAGTTTTGTGTAATAACATGCATTACCTGCATTTTACAGATGAAGGAACACTTAGGTTGTGAAGACACTGTCAGTTTTACATTTCTAAAAATTTGTTTGAAAATATATTAAGTATTTCTTGTTAGCTTATAAAATGTTAATTGCAATACTGAAGTTGTAGAGTGATTTAAATTTGAAAGAAAATTACACATTTCTGCCTGATTTCACTCAGTGCTCTATTAAACTTTCACAAGTAGAAAAGGTCTGAGAAACCAAACAAACTTGAGTGCTAGGAGGAATAATTATTGGAAGGATTAGTGAAAGTAGTGTCCCAACTTTTAAAAAATCTATGTCCTAGAAAAACGGTCATATCTGTAATACATTGGTAGTTATCTCAAGGTTTTACCTAGCAAAAATCATGAACCTGAAGGTTTACAAGTACTTTAGTGTGATCATTCAAAAAGTTCTAAAAGAATATGCTTTTTTGATTGACCTACCAGATCCAACTACTTCAGTATCAGACTAAGACATTATGAGGACTTGGATTTTTACCCTTTTCCATGTTCACCCAATAGAAAGGATTGGCTTTAAAAATGGGTTTTAACCATGGATGGAGATGCAAAAATGTTGTCTCCTTAGAGTATTATCCTGGCACCAGCTGAGGGTAATGGCAACAAATAAGCAATATGACAATGCAGAAAATAAGAGAGATAAAAAGAGCAAAGTAGAAATAAGAGGCCACAACAAATAGTTCTCTTTAGGACAGGCTTAGAAGGGAGAAAGGTCGGAGAAAGGTCAGAGAAAGGTGTGCTAGGACTAAATGCGACATAAAAATTGTAAGTGGAGACTGATTATGGTAAAAACAAAAAAGTTTTTTAATGGCATCTTCGAGAAAAAATTAATTGGATTAAAAATAAATAACTGAGTGTTAAAATATTTGCCTTTACTGTAAATGAAGTATCTGGAATTAAATAAACCAAATCTTTGGGAGAATGTCTTAGAGGGCATAAAAATGACTTGGAAACATTTAAAGTTAATGTCCTTATTTTAAAATAAAGATATAGGAACAGTTTCCAATTAACACATGGTTGCCTTTGTAAGAAAGTGGATGAGTGCAAGTTATCTGATGATGATTGAAAAGTTCCATCTATGAAATAGTTTAAGAAACCCTCCTACCAAGCTGTATTTGCTGTTAATTTGTTTACTTTTTCTTTATTTGGCCAAAAGTTTGTTGGGATTTTTTAATAAAATGTTACAGAAAAACCCAAGCAAACTTTTTGGCCAACCCAATAGCTACTCTAAAGGAAATGCTATATAACCACTTTCAAAATTATAAAATAAAAATGGTTGAAATATAAATTAATGAGCTTTCATTTGTGACTCAGAATACAAAACTACTTAACTTCTAGAATAAGAAGATAATTTAATAAATATAGTAAAACTCTGGGTATTCTGCTGAGTGAGCTATGCTAAAAGACATTGCCATCACTTAAAAATGACAACAATTTTCTAAAGTCCTGTGCAATAAACATTTTAAAGATTTCTAGCAATTTATATTATTAGGTGAGAGAAAAACAGAGAAATAATCGGGAAGGACATAGAACTACACAGGAATATGGAACAAAAACACATGTGCTTTGAAAACAGACAGACAGAAGTGTAGAAATTTGGATTTAACTTTTGTCTCTGTCACATGTGACTTGAAGGTGCATGACATCTGAACTTCAATTTCCCCATTTTGTATTTAGGCATAGCCACTCCAGTTCAAGGTATTGCTTCCTTTAAAACAGTACTCTAAGTGAATTAATATCATTAATATCATTTCACTGTGCCTGTATCTCACAACTTGGAGTTATGGTAGTAGTATGGAGAAAAAGATCTTCTATTATAATTATCCTCTTTTATTTATTTATTTACTTACTTGTTAAAAATTTTTATTCTTGAAATGACTCTTTACAATCTCTTGTCAAGACATATTTCTTTTTTTCTAATGATGCATTTTAGAGACAACATTGGGGCTTTATAGAAAACCCATCAAGAAAAGAAGAAAGCCTATTTTGGCAATGGATATAGCAAGAGAAATTTAATTAGATGGATTCAAATCATCTTTTGACGCTAAACTCATAACTTTCTCTATGAAGTTTTCTCAGATCTTATTGGTTTGGTTTATTTGATTCAAAGTAAATAATGTTTGCTAAGAGGAACTAAAAAGCCTCTTGCTGAAAGTGAAAGAAGAGAGTGAAAAAGTTGGCTTAAAGCTCAACATTCAGAAAACTAATATCATGGCATCTGGTCCCATTACTTCATAGAAAATAGATGGGTAAACAGTGGAAATAGTGTCAGACTTTATTTTTCGGGGCTCCAAAATCACTGCGGATGGTGATTGCAGCCATGAAATTAAACAATGCTTACTCCTTGGAAGGAAAGTTATGACCAACCTAGATAGCATATTCAAAAGCAGAGACATTACTTTGCCAACAAAGGTCCATCTAGTCAAGGCTATGGTTTTTCCTGTGGTCATGTATGGATGTGAGGGTTGGACTGTGACGAAAGCTGAGCACCGAAGAATTGATGCTTTTGAACTGTGGTGTTGGAGAAGACTCTTGAGAGTTCGTTGGACTGCAAGGAGATCCAACCAGTCCATTCTAAAGGAGATCAGCCTTGGGATTTCTTTGGAAGGAATGATGCTAAAGCTGAAACTCCAGTACTTTGGCCACCTCATGAGAAGAGTTGACTCATTGGAAAAGACTCATGCTGGGAGGGATTGGGGGCAGGAGGAGAAGGGCACGACAGAGGATGAGATGGCTGGATGGCATCACTGACTCGATGGATGTGAATTTGAGTGAACTCCGGGAGTTGGTGATGGACAGGGAGGCCTGGTGTGCTGTGATTCATGGGGTCGCAAAGAGTCGGACATGACTGAGCGACAACTGAACTGAAGCTGAGTTGAATTGACACTTGAAATTGTTCCATTGACACTTGAAATTTTTCTGCCCATTGAAATGCAAGTCTAGGTCCAATTTGGGAATTCACATTCCCCCACTCTGATTTTCTCCAAACTTTACTGTTGCATATTGTCACTGATATCACAGAATGTATTTGTAGGCATATCTTCATGTGTATCAGTGGGAATTCAGTGGCCCATGTGCCCTGTTCTGATGTAATTTTCAAAATTTAAATAAAGGCATGTGAGAAAGAGCATGGACATCCCTAGAGAGATGAGCATCATTGAACTGCAGTTCTGTTTCACTCCTGAGGGGGAGAACTATTAATTACTGTTATGGAACAGATTTTCCAGATTATAAACCCTTGTCTGCTTCCGTTAGAGGTTTATTTACTGTGAAGTTAATAAAGTTTAAGCTTCAGGGATCCTCAGTTAACATGGTGTCTTCTAAGGCCTTGCACCTAATTTTGTTTTTTGTGATTTTTACTTTACAAACAAACAAACAAAAAAACAAAACAAAAACCGATAATTGTGTAAGATTGTAGTTCTGTAACACATGGATCTTCCTGAAATACCAAATAAATGGTGCTTTTTCTGCAAAAGATTTCAGAAGCTGCTATGGCTAAAAATAACAATGATAACTATTTATAATTATAATTTTATTATCATTTCTCATTATCTATTACTGAGGCCCTTTCTTTTTGCTAACCACTGTGTAGATATTTTATAAACATTATGCCTAATTCTCAGAGTAATTGTGCTATGTGTGAAACTAAAGAAGATAGACAAAGACTGGCGGACTGGCAGTGATTCAATCCATGGTCTGCCTTACTTTAAAATATTTTCTAGGCATTCACACCACATCATTCATAGGTGTGGTGAAAGTGGCTACTTTAAAAAAAAAATCCTTTCAGTGTCACTAGGCACTAACTAAAAATCAACAAAATAGCACAGTGAGTTGACATATAGCTTTTAAATTGTTTATTTAATTATAGGTCATGTTATGTCAAAACACTTCTGACTTTAAAACACCAAAAAATCCATTTACAAGTTGGGTAATAGTCTGTCAAGTTTGCATGCTGGAAACATTGGTGGAAGATGAATTAGCCAATCAACAAGGTAGTTAGACGCTAGTAGCATAAGATCTTAAAGGGTGAGTGTTAATTCAAATAATGTTAAATGGTATTCATGGGATAAGTGAACTAAGCCTAACACTGTAAAAATAACCCAACTATGGAATGGTTCAAAAATGCTTCCTCAAGGATGTTTGTGGAGACACTACAGTTTTATTTCTCAGTTGAGGTGTCTTTTCATTAAAGACATTGCACTGAATGTGTATGTGAACATTTTGTGAATCTGGCCAGTGGGAACGATTTTCCATAAATTTTCAAGAGATAAAAGCCCCTGAGTGTAAACTGATCTCATTCTTTCAGACTCAGAGAGCTCAGTAGACTGTTAGACTACTCTGAGTAGTCCCATATATCTGGAATAAATTCACAATTTTTAGGCTGAAGACATATATAAAACTAGCATGCAAATTAATTATGTTGCAATGGACATCTAAATGCCAAAATGGCTCTTGCAAACTCATGTCCTTTGGGTAGCCCTATTTTTCCCAGTAGGAAGTTCCATAGAATCTGAATTATGAATAAAGTAAGAGTGAACTAAACATGGTATCAGAAAATGAGCAGCATTAGATGATTCTAAAATCTAGACTTAAACTTTCTGGTACTTGGTGCTTAATAAATCATTTTGGTGAATTAGTGCAAGAATGAAAGACACTAAGATAACCCTTCCCTGCTATTTGTTTTTAATTGTTTTGTTTTGTTAATATAAATTCCCCCCAAAACCAGGTTATGAACAGATAATAAAACTCCTTTCCCTGAATGGTAATTGCAAAGTCTTTGTCCACACATGCTTCTCTGATTCTTTTCTTGTGCCTTTAAGATTCACTGACTCCCTTTTATGACTGCTGCATCCCTTCTTTCTGTGGGCTTCCCAGGTGACTCAGTGGTAAAGAATCTGCCTACCACTGCAGGAGACACAAGAGAGGTGGGTTCCATCCCTGGATCAGAAGATCCCCTGGAGGAGAAAATGGCAACCCACTCCAGTATTCTTGCCTGGAGTATCCCATGGACAGTGAAGCCTGGAAGGTCACAAAGAGCAAGACATAATTGAGACATGACTGAGCACATGCTTTCTATATGCTTCTCCCAAATCAGTTCCTCCTTTGACCCAAGGCTGGTCCTGGTACATATTCTATTTCTCAGTGAATGGAAGCTCTGTTCATGTTCAATTGAAAACCTGAGACTCAGCTTTGCTCTTTCTCTGTCATCTTCTAAATTTATTCCAAGGTTGTATATTGTTGCCTCATAAATATTTAAAGCATGTTCATTCCTTTCCATCTCTACCATCATCCAAATCAAGCTATTGTCTTATCTAAATTACCACACTGGCCTGCTAATTAAAGCTCCTTATATACTCTGCCCTTCTCTATTCACTTCCTCAGTGCCACTAGAGGGTCTTACTTTATCCCAAAGAAATAAAGCCTGACATCTATTTTCCCAAACACTCTGATGGCTTCCATTGCTTTAGGATACATACATTCAGCATAGCCTCAGATGTTTTGTATGGGTTGGTTCCTACTTGACTCTCTCATTGCAGGTTACGCTTCACTCCTCCTTTCTCTCCGTGTCTCACTTCTCCTTTTCCTTCAGCTGCCCTCCCTTGTCATAGGGTCATTACATTCTGTAGTAGTCACCCTGCCACTCACACACTTGTAATTAATTACTTATTAAAAAGGCATTCCTGGGTTGTAAAATGGGTAAAATACTTTAAAAGAGATTTACATTTCAGAGGTACAGAGGAAAAAATTACGATTATAGATTTTTCAAAGTGAATAAGAAAAGAGAGGCCGGTGACTTAGAGGCAGGAATAATTCTGTCTAAAGTTTTGTCAAGTTGAGGAAAATGTTAAGGCTGCTTGGTCAATGAATTATTCACCTGATCAGATTGCCCCAAAAGCAATAATTCTTTCTTTCTTGTGTTATTTACTTATTTTCTTTTAAAATTATATTTACAATGTTGTGTAGTTTCATATATATATATATATATGTATGTATACATATATACACAGATATATAATGTCTTACTCATGACATAAGTGAAATAGGTTATTTTTTCATTCAAAAACATGATGCATTTATCAACACACTTCATTATCAAAACCTTCCTTTTATAAATAGATTGCACCTATTACAGATTTGAAGTGAGAAACCTTAGGTGAGAATAAGCACTTAAATAATTTGAGTTTAATTATTAACCCAGTCCTCCACTCTTCAATATGTCAGCATATCTGGAAGACCCAGCACTGGCCACAGGACTGGAAAAGGCCAATCCTCATCCCAGTTCCCAAGAAGGGTAGCACTAAAGAATGTGCTAACCATCGGACAATTGCCCTCATCTCCCATACTAGTAAGGTCATGCTAAAATTCTTGCATGTTAGGCTTTAGCATTATGCGAGCCAAGAACTTCCAGATGTCCAAGCTGGGTTTAGAAAAAGAAACAGAACCAGAGATCAAATTGCCAACATTCACTGGATCATAGAGAAAGCTAGGGAATTCCAGGAAACCATCTATGTCTGAATTCATTGACTATGCAAAGCCTTTGACTGTGTGGATCATATTAAACTATGGAAAGCTCTTAAAGAGATGAAATACCAGACTATTTTACCTGTCTCTTGAGAAACCTGTATGCAAGTCAAGAAGCAACAGTTAGAACCCTGTATGGAACAATTGATTGGTTCAAGATTTAGAAATGAGTATGACAGGGCTGTCTGCTGTCACTCTGTTGTTTAATCTATATGCTGAGCACATCATGAGAAATGCTGAGCTGGATGCATTACAATCTGGAATCAAAATAGGCAAGAGAAACATCAACAATCTCAGATATGAGGATAATACCTCTCTAAATACAGAAAGTGAAGAAAACTAAAAAGCCTCTTGATGAGGGTGAAGGAGGAGAGTGAAAGAGCCAGTTAAGACTAAATATTTAAAAAGCTAAGATCATGGCATCCAGCCCCATTACTTCATGTCAAATAAAGGGGCAAAAGGTGGAAGTAGTGAGAGATTTCCTCTTTTTGGGCTCCAATATCACTGCAGATGGTGACTGCAGCCATGAAAGCAGAAGATGATTGCTTTTTGACAGGAAAGCTATTACAAACCTAGACTGTATGTTGAAAAGCAGAGACATCACTCTGCCAACAAAAGTCTGTATAGTCAGAGCTATGGTCTTCCCAGTGGTCATGTACAATTTTGAGAGCTGGACTGTAAAGAAGGTAGAACACAGAAGAATTGATGCCTTTGAATTGTAGTGCTGGAGAAGACTCCTGAATGTTTCTTGGAGAGCAAGGAGATCAAACCAATCAATCTTAAAAGAAATCAACCCTGAATACTCAGAAGAACTGATGCTGAAGCTGAAGCTCAAGTATTTTGATCATCTGATTCAAACAGCTGACTTATTGGAAAAGGCCCTGATGCTGGGAAAGATTAAAGGCAGAAAGAGAAGTTCTCAGAGGATGAGATGGCTGGATGGCATCATAGATGCAATGGACATAAACTTAGGCAAACTTCAGGATATGGGGAGGGACAGGAAAGTCTGGCATGCTGCAGTCTATGGGGTCATAGAGTAGGACACAACCGGGCAACTGAATAGCAACAACATTATCCCAGTAAACAAAAAGTTGAAATAATGTATGGAATACTAATTGTTCTTACTTCTTTCCAGATATTATACCAAAGATTACAGGCTGCCAATTGCTCAAAAAGCCTATTGCTCCACTGGTCATCTTTGGAGTGAATTGATATCAACAGCAAGTAGAACCATGCAGGCTGATCACTAAGCACGTTTAGTCTCTGCTATGGCTTTGTTGTTAATTACCTAGAAAAGCCTTTTCTATAGAAAACTATTGTCTAATATTGAAAGGTCCAGGTCAACTTAGTTGTCAGTTCAGTTCAGTTCAGTTCAGTCGCTCAGTCGTATCTGACTCTTTGCGACTCCATGAATCACAGCACGCCAGGTCTCCGTGTCCATCACCATCTCCCGGAGTTCACCCAAACTCATGTCCATCGAGTTGGTGATGCCATCCACCCATCTCATCCTCTGTCGTCCCTTTCTCCTCCTGCCCCCAGTCCCTCCCAGCATCAGGGTCTTTTCCAATGAGTCAACTCTTCTCATGAGGTGGCCAAAGTACTGGAGTTTCAGCTTTAGCATCATTCCTTCCAAAGAAATCCCAAGGCTGATCTCCTTTAGAATGGACTGGTTGGATCTCCTTGCAGTCCAAGGGACTCTCAAGAGTCTTCTCCAACACCACAGTTCAAAAGCATCAATTCTTTGGCGCTCAGCTTTCTTCACAGTCCAACTCTCACATCTATACGTGACCACTGGAAAAACCATAGCCTTGACTCGATGGACCTTTGTTGGCAAAGTAACATCTCTGCTTTTCAATATGCTATCTAGGTTGGTCATAACTTTTCTTCCAAGGAGTAAGTCGCCTAATACAATTAAATATCATTAATATGTAATATTAGTGTTCTTGACATTTCCCAGATTACTCAAAGAGAAAGAAGAGAGTGTAATCATCATTTGAAATGGTGCTTAGATGATCTAGCTAAAAAAAATAACAGATGCATCACCTCTCTGACCTTTTGTTTTAACTTTTAGACAACCCCTTTAAATACCGTGAAATAAAACAAAGCCAAACTTTACCTCATTCTGCTTCTAAGAGAGTTCAAGGATTGATCGATAGATTGTGTGTGTGTGTGTGTATGTCTGTGCTTGAGTGTCTGTGCTCAGTTGTGTCTGACTCTTTGCGACCCCATGGACTGCAGCCCTCCAGTGTCCCTTGTTGGGGAAGTTCCTGGTCAAGAATACAGGAGTGGGTTTGCTACTTCCTTCTCCAGGGTTCTTGCTGATCCAGGGATCAAACCCACATCTCTTGCGTCTCCTGCACTGGCAGGTGGATGCTTTACCACTGTACCACCTGAGAAATCCAGGATTGATTGTACTTTTCACTTCATGTAAGCTTTTCCTAAAAAGAAGATATGGATTCTACTCAAGGCTCTGCAAAGTGAAGAACTTGAAGGAAATATGGTCATATTACCTACTTACCTTGAGTGCATCAAAAAAGTAAGAGGAATTCATAAATGGGCTGAGAGACTACTAGATGGCTAGATACATGATAAAGCAACTATAGTAAATTTCTATTGTAGAATCCATATGGTGGCTATGTACCTGTTCATCATAAAAGTTCTATCAAAGTTTCTGTGTATTTTAAATTTTTCATAATAAAATGTTGAAAAAGCCAAAAATGACAATATAGTTACTCTTAAGAAGATCAACAACTAGAAGGGGCACAAAGGAGTTTGGGAGATGCTCAGATTATTGCTTCTTGATTTGGGTGCTGGATAATGGACTGTGTACCTTTTAAGAACCTAAAGAACTGAATACTAGTGATATCTATTTCTGTATATATCCTATAGTGAAAAGTGAACGTGTTAGTCTCTCAGTCATGTTTGACTCTTTGCGATCCCATGGACTGTAGCCCACCAGGCTCTTCTGTCCATGAGATTCTCCAAGCAAGAATACTGGAGTGGGTAGCAATTCCCTTCCCCAAGGAATCTTCCTGACTCAGGGGATTGAACCCAGGTATCCTGCATTGCAGGTGAATTCTTAACTGTCTGAGCCACCAGAGAAGCCCAAATATTTCAATTAAAAGTTTAGAAGTAAAGAATCACAGTTAGTATCATTCTAAACCCATTGATAGCAAGTGACAGAAATCCAATCCTAAATAGCTTAAAAAATTATTCATGTGATTTAGGATACCTAGGTACAGCTTGGTTTAGACAAATCTGAATCATATGGAAGTGTCCAGGATCTGTATCTCCAAGCTTATTGATCTCTGTTTACTGGGTCCAGGGCCTCAAATGTTGTCACCGGGGCCCCTGCTCTCTTTCACTCTTGATCTCCAACTCTTAGACAGTAGTCTTTTTCTCTTTGCAGTCCAGATGGCTGTCAGTGGTCTCATATTTGTATCACATAAATTTAAATATTTTGGGCTGTCACAGCAAAGACCCTGATTGAACTAAGTTGGTTCATATATCCTCACTGAAATAATTGGTAAGGATGATGAAGTTCTTTTATTCATTCATCAGTGATCATATGCTTGCATTTGCAGGCAAAGACCTGGAGATAGACCTGGCAAAGTGACATCACAATAGGCTTACCATAGGAAAGAATCAAATCAATATCAGAGAAGAACAAGAACACAGACAGATTTGTAATAATATTCATCAATCACTGTGATACTGAATAAAAATCTGTAAGCAGTAGTAAGCTAAGGCAGGTGCATTAGAGAGAACAAAGATATGTTTGTTCAGTCTCTAAATTGGGTCCAACTCTTTGCAACCCCATGGACTGCAGCACATCAGGCTTCCCTGTCCATCACTATCTCCCTCTTGAATTTGCTCAAACTCATGTCCATTAAGTCAGTGATGACATTCAACCATCTCATCCTCTGACACCCTCTTCTCTTTTTGCCTTCAATCTTTCCCAGCCTCAGAATCTTTTCCAATAAGTCAGTTCTTCTCATGGGGTGGCCAAAGTATTGGAGCTTCAGCTTAAGCACCAGTCCTTCCAATGAATATTCAGGACTGATTTCCTTTAGGACTGACAGTTTGATCATCTTGAGGTCCAAAGGACTCTCTAGAGTCTTCTCCAGCACCACAACTTGAAAACATCAATTCTTCAGTGCTCAGCTTTCTTTATGGTCCAATTTTCACATCCATACATTACTGCTGGAAAAATCATAGCTTTAATTGTTATGGAAATTTGTTGGCAAATTGATGTCTCTGCTTTTTAGTACACTGTTTAAACTTCTCATAGCTTTTCTTCCAAGGAGCAAGTGTCTGTTACATAGCTGCAGTCACCATGTGCAGTGATTTTGGAACGCAAGAAAACGGAATCCAACACTGTTCCCACTTTTTCCTCATCTATTTGTCATGAAGTGATGTGAATGGATGCCATGATCTTTGTTTTTTGAATGTTGAGTTTTAAGCCAGCTTTTTCACTCTTCTCTTTCACGTTAATTAAGAGGTTCTTTAGTTCCTCTTTGGTTTTTGCCACAAGGGTGATGTCATCTGCATATCTGAGGTTATTAATATTTCTCCTGGAAATCTTGACTCCAGCTTGTGCTTCATCCAGCCTGGCATTTCTCATGATGTACTCTACATATAAGTTAAATAAACAGGATGACAATATACAGCTTTGACATACTCCTTTCCCAATTTTGACCAGTCTGTTGTTCCATGTCCAGTGCTAACTTTTGGGGAGACTTCAAACCAGCCTATAATATTATCTCACTGTAGTTAGATAAAAACTAAAATGAAGCAAAACTGAACTAAATGTAGTCGAGATTGTTCTCTCTCTCTCTCCATGTGTGCATACATGTATGTATATGTGTGTGTGTATATATATACATATATATATATATACACACACGACTGAGTGACTGATCTGATACATATATAACATATATGCAAATACATATATGAGTTATGATAACCATAAATACTAAAATCAAGCATGTATAACAGTTCAGTAGAGTCGCTCAGTCGTGTCCGACTCTTTGCGACCCCATGAATTGCAGCACGCCAGGCCTCCGTGTCGATCACCAACTCCCAGAGTTCACTCAGACTCACGTCCATCGAGTCAGTGATGCCATCCAGCCATCTCATCCTCTGTCGTCCCCTTCTACTCCTGCCCCCAATCCCTCCCAACATCAGGGTCTTTTCCAATGAGTCAACTCTTTGCATGAGGTGGCCAAAGTATTGGCGTTTTAGCTTTAGCATCAGTCCTTCCAATGAACACCCAGGACTGATCTCCTTTAGAATGGACTGGTTGGATCTCCTTGCAGTCCAAGGGACTCTCAAGAGTCTTCTCCAACACCACAGTTCAAAAGCATCAATTCTTCGGTGCTCAGCTTTCTTCACAGTCCAACTCTCACATCCATACATGACCACTGGAAAAACCATGGCCTTGACTAGATGGACATTTGTTGGCAAAGTAATATCTCTGCTTTTGAATATGCTATCTAGGTTGGTCATAACTTTCCTTCCAAGGAGTAAGCATCTTTTAATTTCATGGCTGCAGTCACCATCTGCAGTGATTTTGGAGCCCCCAAAAATAAAGTCTGACACTGTTTCCACTGTTTCCCCATGTATTTCCCATGAAGTGATGGGACCAGATGCCATGATCTTAGTTTATATGTAATATCAAATATACAACAATATTTTATATGTGTTTATATATATATATACATATATATGCACTAGTTTTTTACTCTTTATATTATCAAAAATATTCTGCTTATGTATGGCAGATAATATTGGAACTTGCAGCATGATAGATAAAAGGTTAGGCTCTCTTTCAACTGCACATTCTGTGAGTTGGTGGAAGGGAGAATAAAGACCCTTGAAAATATGTTCAAATCTAGAAAGGAAGTTCAAGCTGCAGAGGATTTATAAACTCCAAAATGAACAATAGATTGAACTTGAAAATACTCTAATTAGCTAGAGAGAAAATGACATAAAATTAATGTCTGTAGAAAATAAATAATGTGACTTCAAAAAGGAAGTAACACATCCTGGGATTCACAAATTAGACAAGTTTCAGCCAGCTGGAGTTGAAGAACAAAAAAGGCTGTTGCCAAATCAATCTTATAATGACTCTAATGATTTATTCTTGCACTATACAAAGGAAGTCAGATAACATTATCATTCCCAGAAAAAGACACATACAAGCCTGAGAAACTCCTAGTACTATAGCACCTGTGATTTTTCCCTTTTTTATTATTTGGTTCTGATCTGTTGTAGATGTGTTTTACACACATGCACATATAAGTAAATAATGTCATAACATATACATTCTTTAACAACTTATATTGTTATTCATCTTCTAGCTGTTTCCACTGCTATATGGCATCTCATTTTGTGGATATTCTATGCTTGAAATGCCCTGTCTGTTCTTTTTTGTTTATTAATTAAGGTGAGTAAGATTTGTGTTTTTTTTTTAATTTTGATTGGAGTATAGTTGATTTGCAATGTTGTGTTAGTTTCAAGCACACAATGAAGTGAATCAGTTATATGTATTTACACACATCTACTCTTTCTTAAATTTTTTTCACATATAGGTCATTACAGACCATTGAGAAGAGTTCCTTGTGCCATAGAGTAGATAATTATTAGTTATCTATTTTATATATAGTACTGTGTATATGTCAATCCCAATCTCCCAATTTATCCCTTCACTTTCTTCCCTACTTTCCCCACTGGTAACCACAAGTTTATTTTCTACATCTGTGACTCTATTTCTGTTTTGTAAATAAGTTCATTTGTTCCCCTTTTTAGATTTCATGTATAAATGATATTATATGCTATTTGTCTTTCTCTTTCTGACTTAATTGTTATGATAGTCTCAGGGCCATCCATGTTTGCCTTTGAATTTGTTGAGATTTGTTTGTTGGATTTGTTTCTACAACTTATATTTATGATTTCTATTTTCTCTGAATTTTTTAATTTGTCCTTTTTCACCTTTTGTATATTGCTTGAGATTGGTAGAGGTTTTGTTTTCTTTTTTTCTTTCTGATTTGGAAAAGATGCATGATTTCTTCAATCTTCTAGTAGTACACCCTGATTGAACTGAAGTGAAGTGAAGTTGCTCAGTCGTGTCCGACTCTTTGAGACCCCATGGACTATAAACTACCAAGCTCCTCTGTCCATGGGATTCTCCAGGTAAGAATACTGGAGTGGGTTGCCATTTCCTTCTCCAGGGGATCTTCCTGACCCAGGGATTGAACCCAGGCCTCCTGCATTGCAGGCAGATGCTTTACCCCTGAATCACCAGGGAAGCACACTCTGATTACTGCTTATTAATATGGTATGTTACTTAAAATGTTCTCCTTCTTCAGAGATGTCTGTGGAGGATCTTTCAGTTTGTTAATGTTAGCAATAATCTCTCTGAATTTTGATTATCTGAAACTGGTCTATATTTCTACGTGTTCTTGAATATTTTACCTTGACAGAATATCATACATTTTCAGTTATTTTTTTCAGCTCTTTTAGAATATTTATGTTTTGTTACAATTCTGCCCTAGGTCTAAGAACATTCTTTGTGATAGCATTCTCATTTTTTTTTTCTTTTCACTTAACCTTCAGTGTTATGCAGCATCACTGAACTGAGGTATAGGTTCATTTGTTAGAATCGAGTTCAGGATATTGTATGTTTTTTAAATCTGATGCTTTGTTAATTTTGTTGTTTAAGTGTCTTGTCTTGTGTTGCTCTCTTTAATTTCTGCTGACAATCCTCATAATATTTCCTCATATATCTTTGTAATTTTGAGTTGCTTACTAAAGCTTAGTGGACCTTCATATGCCACAGTAACATGATGCATTAATTGAAGGTTAGTTTCTCAATATCAGGTTTAATTTTTTTTTTTTGCCAGAGAACACAGGAAAGCTACTATAAGAGATTCAATTTTTATTATCATTTACCAGTTTGAAGTTTCCATAATAACAGAAGTGGTATAAATGTAGACACATAACTCTGTGTGACAGCAAGCCTGTGGTTATGATTTTTAAGAGACACTATATTTTTCCATCCAGAACTCAATTTGAGATGGGAAAGAAAAACCTTTATATCTCATGTTGGCTTGTTTTATTATTTTTCCTAATCGAGTCTCTTTAGAGTTACAATTATAGATTATTCTTCAAACTGTGGCTCCTCTTACCAACCTGCATTCTACTGTTAACTTTTGAGAGTCCTTAAAAAGTAGCTTTTGTATTTTGTTCAGAGTTTTAGCTGTAAGCAGAGGAATAGACAGGTTGTAAAGGGTTTCTTTCTTTCATTCTTTCAGCACAAGAAGTTCCTTAGCTGGCACTGTAAATTCCTGCTCCAAAAGCAGAACCACATATATTGATTCAGTTCAATTCAATCGCTGAGTCATGTCCGACTCTTCGCGACCCCATGAATCACAGCACGCCAGGCCTCCCTGTTCATCACCAACTGCTGGAGTTCACTCAGACTCACATCCATCGAGTCAGTGATGCCATCCAGCCATCTCATCCTCTGTCATCCTCTTCTCCTCCTGCCCCCAATCCCTCCAGGCATCAGAGTCTTTTCCAATGAGTCAACTCTTCACATGAGGTGGCCAAAGTACTGGAGTTTCAGCTTTAGCATCATTCCCTCCAAAGAAATCCCAGGGCTGATTTCCTTTAGAATGGACTGGTTGAATCTCCTTGCAGTCCAAGGGACTCTCAAGAGTCTTCTCCAACACCACAGTTCAAAAGCATCAATTCTTCAGCACTCAGCCTTCTTCACAGTCCAGCTCTCACATCCATACATGACCACAGGAAAAACCATAGCCTTGACTAGATGGACGTTTATTGG